>NC_066621.1:68106572-68461999 GCF_025201925.1 Gopherus flavomarginatus | reverse complement strand
CATTTTCTTTCAAAGATTACTGGATATACAGTTCTACTCATTTAACACAACCAGTCTCCCTTAACAATAATCCTACAACTGTATTTTGCTGAATGTGCCGTATGTTTTCAATGTTCCTCAATGTTGCTGAAAAATTGTTCTTGTATTAGCATTTGTGGATAATCGGAAGATATAGGTTTTGTCTTTTTCCACTGAAATCTTATGTTTCAAATAACTCTACATGTTCTTCCAGTATGTCTGAACTCTTTGCATTATACTACAGGATGAAGACAATTAATTGTTACTTGCTGTTACTTTGCTGGAAAGCAATTTGTGGTAATATCTGTGAGCTGTCCAATATCACCATAGCAGTGGAGAAGGCAGAGTGCAGGTTCTGCATTAGTGTGAATGCCACCTGGTGCTCTGGATACTGCTTCACAAGGGTGAGAATCTAAGTTGTCAAAATAATGGACAGGAATTAAATACTCCCCCAAAATTAATATAAACAAGCCAGTCTTCCAGTCTGTAATGAGTCTGTAATGAGTCAGACAGGGTCCAGTTAAATGTGAAACAGCCTTAAATAACTAATGTGTGTTATGAAGTAGAGCTGTGACTATCACAGCTGTCTTGAAGTACAGAGAGACAGATGAGAAGGTGCTTGGGTCTCCTTAAGTTCAGCATTTATTCAGCTGCATACAAAGGTTTCCTAACATTGGATTGTATAACAAAAGAAAATCACCCTTTATTTAATTTGGTTTGAAAGCCACTTATCAACTGTCCTTCCTTCTCTGCATGCATAAACATTGTGCATCTCATGGAATATGTTAGTTTATATAGTTCCCTTAATTTTAAAAAGACTTGCATACTCAGGGCCTGCTGAGAGCTCCTTTGCAATACTAAGTGCTCCTAACTCCCAATGACATCAGGGTACTCTGCAGCCCAAAAGAGTGCTCTGCATTGTGCAGGATTGGGTATTAAAGAGTCTTTCAGATGCAAGCTGATATGCGGAG
The DNA here is from genome assembly GCF_025201925.1 of Gopherus flavomarginatus. NCBI lineage: Eukaryota > Metazoa > Chordata > Testudines > Testudinidae > Gopherus > Gopherus flavomarginatus. The sequence goes on along the minus strand of NC_066621.1, from coordinate 68,461,010 downwards.
GCAAATTCTGCTCTCAGTTACTCTGGCATATCCCCCATCAATGTCACTGTGTCATTGACAGCAGAATTTGGCCTTGTGATTATACCTGAGAGCAATTGAGAGTCTAGTACATTTGGTAACAAAAGACAAATTCAAAAATGTAAATCTTAGTAAATTCTGTAAGGCAATCCAGTATAAAGTTTGACAAGTATTTTGAGCCAAGAATTAGCATAAATGATTGATTATAAACTATGTATTTGTTTTCTCACAGTAAAGATGCTAACAAATCTTTCTTGTGTTATTCAGTGTAATGAGCATAGATTTTGAATGTATCATGAACCAGAAATATGGAAAAACATAGATACTAAATTTGACCCCAAGCCTTAAAGTTTAGCTCCAGGTGGATCTTCCCCTCAGTTTGGAGGATGCTCACATTTGGTGTCCTAATTGGATCTATCACAGAGATGAGACATAATCACAAAGTTTGTACAGCTGAGAAGTTGGCCATATATTGAGGCCAGTCTAGTCTCTGCCTTGTGCCAATTTCTATTTAATACAGGGTTGGAAAAGGATATAATCTTGTGGTTGCACTGGAGTTTACATATCCAATCATTACCAAATAGACATCTGTGCCTTTCATATAAAAGGCATTTTGAGTTCTAAAAACAATAATCATTTAGAGTTACACCATAGTTGCATGTATTTACTACATCGGTTCTTTGAAAGGAGAAAACTGGAAGACTTGGTTGTAATTTTAAGCCTAACAAGTCAGTGGGATTCTTTCCACTGAGTTCAGTGGGCTTTGGGTCAGATCCTACATTCAGATTCTAGTTTTTCCAAACTCTGAGGAACATCAAAGGTCTAAAACTAATTTCAAATCAAATATTTCCTTCCTGTCATTTTCAGGATCCAGTGTATAAGTACCCCCCAGTATCATCAGTTCAGCAAACCTGTACTTTCAAGGAACTTGTTTACGAAACAGTGAAGATCCCTGGCTGTGCTGACCATGCTGAATCATTTTATTCATATCCAGTGGCTACCGAGTGCCATTGTGAGTCATGTGATACTGACAACACTGACTGCACTGTGAGAGGCTTAGGACCAAGCTACTGCTCCTTCAACCAAAACCAAAGCAAAGAATAAGGAGTACTGGAGATGTTAGTTTAGTTTTGGTTTTCTGTTTTAAATATGTAAATGTATTGTATTAAAATGGTACAAAGAGGGCAGGACAGCAAACAAAGAAATTTACATACAGCCAAGTTTAAAGCAATTATATTAGCAATGTATAAAATGGAGAGCTACAGCTTTTATTTGTCTTCAGTGGCTTCCTCTCACATTACAAATCAAGGTCAGTTTCCTTTTGATCAACTTCATGGCCCTTCCAACATTTTTGCCTTTATCTCAGCCAACAATCCCTTCCATTCTCTACACGCCTCCATTCTGTCTTCCCTCATGGCTCCATTTGTCTCCTGCTGCTCTCAGCTTTGCATCTTATTCCATGCCATCCCTTTTGCTTCCAACAGCTTCCCACCAACCATGCTCCAAGTAGCTTTTATCCCCTCATTCCACTCCCCCTTAGAACACATTTATTTTTAAAAGCCTTCCACCATTGATCACCTGTCAGCAGTGTCTGCACACCTATTTTTTCACTGTTATCCTGTATATCTTAATTATCTAAATTAGACTATAAGCCTCTCTCGGCAGGGACCTTCATTTTTAATGTTTTGTAAATCATCATGTACATGTAAAGATAGTAATAGCTTGCTCATTATAGGGATCTAGAAACAAAGACCAAGAATAATATTTGCAGGTAGGTTTTAGGGTAGGTCCACATAGCAATTAAACACCCGCGGCTGGCCCTGGTCAGCTGACTTGGGCTCAGGCTGCAGGGCTGTAAAATTCCTGTGTAGATGTTCAGGTTTGGGCTGGAGCCCAATCTCTGTGACTCTGCAAGGTGGGAGGGTCCCAGAACATGGGCTCCAACCCAAGCCCAAATGTCTACAAGACGATTAAACAGCCCCATAGCTGAGCCCCACGAACCCACATCAACTGTCTTGGGTCAGCCACAGGAGTTTAACTGCAGTATAGACATATCCTTAGTGACTTAGGAGCCTATGTCCCATTCTAAAAAGTGAAAGTCAATTGAAAGTCAATGGGAATTAGGCTCCTAAGTCACTTTGAAAATGGGACTTCAGCTCCTCAGTCACTCAGTTGCTTTTGAAAATTTTACCTCATCTTTTCAGAGTCATCATATTTCCCCTCTGTTATGGAATTCTACATAAGAATGAGGGATCTTTCTAACCTTGGCCCCAATCCTGCAAAGACACACTGCTTAACTTTAGACGTAGTGTGTATAGTTATTCACATATATATGTCTTTGGAGGATTGAGACCTATGTTGTCAAGATCCCTTATTCTTTCATACAGTTCCACACAATTAATGTGATAGTAGATTTTTAGATCTTTACAACAGTTTCATATTCAACAATTGTCTTTTTTGCAATGATGGTATTAGTTTAGTATTTATTCTATATGGTATATTTCTCAGACCAGCAGAGAAAATGTTTAGTCCATTGTAAGTACCAATGGCTATTAATGCTTAAGGTTATTATGCATATAATTATCTAGAGGAGATTGTCTGTTAATAGGGAAATCTCTCTTATCCATAGTATTTAATTTATTTAATTTCTAAGACTTTTTTTACTGAAAAAAATAGTTCTCATCACAATTTTGTTTGTGAGATGTCATTTTGGAGGTCTTTATTGCTCTACTGAAGTTATATGAGACAGGACGATAATATGTATATTGAACCCAATTCTTTTTTGCTTAGACCAGTTTTATACTAGAATAACTCCATTGATGTCAGTAGAGCTACTTCTGATTTACATTGGTGTGAGATCAGAATCAAGGTTATTACCTATATTTGGCCCCAAACCCCCACTCCTTACTCTGGCAAGGGAATTTTAACTGAATAAGTATCACAAGATTAGGTCTTTATTTTCAGAGAGAAAGAGAAAAAAAAATGTGCCTTCAAAAGTGCTTCTGTAATTTCTATCTGTGCTTGTTTATGACTCTTGAAATATTAAAAAGGATTGTTGTATTTGCATCATTTTATTCTTTTGTAATGGTCTTATTTAAAAAATTACAATCAATCAACATAGTATTCTTGAAATCATTAATTTTTTTCTTGATCTCAAAACTGATGTTGCAATATCTCATTAGTAATTTGCTAATCTAAACTGTGTTTGCATCAGCTCAGTTTTGGGCCAGATGGGCTCCCACAAGCTATTGTAAAAACACAGATATATTTTGTCCAATAGAGGGCAGTGGTACATTATGTAATTTTGATTAAATCAGCCAGAGACTCAAAATCAGGATTATAATGTAAATCTTGAAGTTTAAAGTTTAAAACAGAAAATGAAGATTACCAAGGTGAAACACTAGGGTTAATACAATAACATAAAAAGCCATGATTTATAACTGCCACTGTCACAACTTCACTTTACATCTGATCTGCAGTTCCCGAACCTGGACTGAGGGGATAGAGTACCTCTCACTCAATTTCCACATCATTTTAGGCAGCACTGTCCCAACACATTCCTCTTATGTTGTGAAATCCAACAGACTCTCAGGCCTGGTCTACACTACGAGTTTATATCGAATTTAGCAGCGTTAAACCGAATTAACCCTGCACTCGTCCACACAACAAAGCCCTTTATATCGATATAAAGGGCTCTTAATACCGATATCTGTACTCCTACCCGACGAGGGGAGTAGCACTGAAATCGGTATTGCCATTTCGGATTAGGGTTAGTGTGGCTGCAATTCGACGGTATTGGCCTCCGGGAGCTATCCCACAGTGCACCATTGTGACTGCTCTGAATAGCAATCTGAACTCGGATGCACCAGCCAGGTAGACAGGAAAAGCCTCGCAAACTTTTGAATTTCATTTCCTGTTTGTGCAGCATGGCGCGCCGATCAGCTCAGGTGACCATGCAGTCCCAGAATCAAAAAAGAGCTCCAGCATGGACCGTACGGGAGATACTGAAGCTGATCTCTATATGGGGAAATGAATCTGTTCTATCAGAACTCGGTTCCAAAAGACGAAATGCCAAAGCATTTGAAAAAATCTGCAAGGCTATGATAGACAGAGGCCACAGCAGGGACTCAACACAGTGCTGTGTGAAACTTAAGGAGCTGAGACAAGCGTAACAGAAAGCCAAAGAATCAAATGGATGCTCATGGAGAGAGGGAGGGGGGACTGAGGACTCTAGTCCCTCAGTCTCTGAAAACGATTTGCATTCTTGGCTGAGCTACCAATGTCTAAAGGGTCAAAAACATTGTCGCGGGTGATTCAGGGTATATGTCGTCGATTCCCCCTCCCCACCCCACCCCATGAAAGAAAAGGGAAAAAAATCGTTTCTTGTCTTTTTTCAATGTCACCGTATGTCTACTGGATGCTGCTGGGAGACGCGGTGTTGCAGCACTACACAGCAGCATCCCATTGCCTTCCCTTCCTGATGGCAGATGGTACAATATGACTGGTATCCGTCATCATCATCCCGTGAGTGCTCCTGGCTGGCCTCAGTGAGGTCAGCCGGGGGTGCCTGAGCAAAAATGAGAATGACTCCCGGTCATTCCCTTCTTTAAGCTTTGTCTCCTGGAGATTCAGTACTGCCTGGAATATCATAGCAGCTGGAGGCTGCGCTCCCCTCCCCCACCCCCTTTAATGTCTAATGGAGATTCAGTCCTGCCTGGAATATCATAGCAGCTGAAGGCTGCGCTCCCCTCCCCCGCCTCCTTTAATGTCTAATGGAGATTCAGTCTTTCCTGGAATATCATAGCAGCTGGAGGCTGCCTCCGACCCCCCCCCCATTTTATCTCAATAAAGTCAGTGTTGTTTTTTATTCCTGCATTCTTCATTACTTCATCACACAAATGGGGGGATAACTGCCACGGTCGCCCAGGTGGGGAGTGGGAGGAAGGAAGCAACAGGTGGGGTTGTTGCAGGGGCACCCCCTAGAATGGCATACAGCTCATCATTTCTGCGGGATCTCTGGGGCTCTGACCCAGAGCGGTTGTTTGCCTCTCTGGTTCTTTATTAGTCTTGTCTGATATTCTAGGCAGGGCTGACTCTACCTTTAGACAAAACGTAAAGAAGGGAATGACCTGGGGAGTCATTCCCATTTATGTCCAGGTGCCCCCGGCAACCTCACCAAGGCCAGCCAGGAGCACCCATGACAGCAGCAGAAGGTACAATATGACTGGTAACCATCATTGCCAACTTGCAAAGCAGCAGACGGTACAATAGGACTGGTAACCGTCTCTGCTAACTTGAAAAGGCAAGGGGATACTGCTGTGTAGCACTGCAGTACCGCATCTGTCAGCCGCATCCAGTAGACATACGGTGACAGTGAAAAAGGGCTGAACAGGCTCCATGGTTGCCATGCTAGGGCGTCTGCCAGGGCAATCCAGGGAAAAGGGCACGAAATGATTGTCTGCCGTTGATTTCACAGAGGGAGGATTGACTGATGACATTTACCCAGAATCATCCACGACACTGTTTTTGCCCCATCACGCATTGTGATCTCAACCCAGAATTCCAATGGGCGGGGGAGACTGTTGGAACTATGGGATAGCTACCTACAGTGCAATGCTCTGGAAATCAATGCTAGCCTCAATACATGGACGCAAACTGCCTAATTAATGTGCTTAGTGTGGCCGCGTGCACTCAACTTTATACAATCTGTTTCCAAATATCAGTTTCTGTAAAATCTGAATAATCCCATAGTGTAGACAAACCCTCACAGGACATTTTGGGACAGCACTTGTAAAACACGCTTTAAAAAGGCTAGAGATTTACACAGTGCCACACAACAATGCTTATGTTTGTCTGTACTGGAGTTGTGGAAATGAAGCATAATAAATTATTTATTTGTTGAATTTACCATCTTTTTCTATTTGTGATTTTTCCATGAGCAGCTTATTAGTTCATAAGCATGTTCACCTCGGGCTAAAGTCTTAGCTATGCAGAGGGCCCGCACAATGCTTGTGCACTACCCCTCCTGAAGGCTTTCCATTGACTTCACGTTTTGCATCATGGTCTTATATGGAACCTAAATGTTGCATAGGCCTTGAGCTGGCCCTCTACACTGAGATGAATGTCACCCCTCAAACATTTCATTGACTACTACTTCTTCTGTACATTGTTTATGAGCAAGTCATTGCCAGCAGTGGATCTGCAGAGTTCCACTTCGGTTGGCTTGTTTTGATTGGACACATACTGCAGGTAACATGCTATAGCTTTTATTCTCCATAGTTTAAGACCAGAAGTATGCATTATATCACTTAGTCTGACCTCCTATATATCGCAGGCCATAGAATTTCACCCAGTCATCACTCTATTGAGCCCAATAGTTTGCATTGACTTAATCATCTTCCAGAAAGTCACCAAGATGTCAAAGGATGGAGACTTCGTAGATTGGTCCGTTGGACACTCAGTTTGAATATTCAAAATTTGCTTTCACATAATCTCCAGTGTGTTTAAAACTGGCTGTTACATGAATATTCTTACCACTAACGTGTTACTCAGATGTCCGCAGGTAGTAAACTTCAATGGGGTACTGTGATGGGGCTGAACCCCAATCACCTGCAAAACGAGGATAAGAATCCCAATTAGTTATGCTCTGCACATGTTAATTAATTAATTGCCTCCTGGACTAAGGCAGTGGACCTAGGCCTTATAAGTAGACAGGGGGAATTCAGCTGGGCAGAAGCCCTGGGGGAAGGTCTAACAGACAGGAAGCAATGGAGAAAGAACTCTACAGGAGCTGTGTCATCCTCTGCTGGCAAAGCTCTGAGGTAGGACCAACAAGGGAACTACAGTGGTATGTGAGTGGCATAAAAGGGGAATTATTTTGAAGATTTGTTTGGATTTTTATGTGAACTCATTTGTATTACCCTAAAAGGAGTTTAGGCTGTTATGTGACTTGGCTGGAGAGCTAAGCCACATAACACCCAGAAGGAGATGATGGTTGGGAAAAGCTGTTGTAGGACTGAGGGAGAGCACAGTGGCGCTAGAGACAAGGATCCCCTGTAATGCTTCAACCAGAGACGAGGGGGTGCCTATGAAGTGAGGCTGCACTACTACAAGCGTGAACACCAATGAGTTATGAGGTCTGTAGGGAGGTTCAACTGGGGCTTGTCCCCCTCCGGGGCAGCAGGAAACCAGGCCGCCTCACTACTTGGGTCAGGTGTGTTGTGGAATTAGCTTGGCTGTGCAGCAAACAGTCAGCAGCTCCGGCCCTCTGGCAGGGGCTGAGCAACCCATGCAATAGTACCAAGCCCCAGTCCTAGATCAGAGCAGGCAACAAACAGTCAGTAGTTCAGGCCCTCAGGCAGAGGCTGAGCAAACAGATTCAAAAGCAAATTCCCAGGCTCCTGGCTTTGAGCAGCCGGAGAAAGGGGGAGACTGCCACCTGCGAGGTAGGTGGCAGAGGGGACGCTGGCCCACTCACTCCACTGCATCCCAGCCTGGGGTCCTAGCAGCAGCAGAAGACCCACTGCTATGTTAGTGGGGATCCTGACTGCAACACACTGACATGGGCTCTGGCAATGTTGCAGCCAGACTCGGGTCGGCTGCCCCCGAGCTACTTCCTACTTCCCTCTCTAGAGAGTACCTGGGTCTGGACAGCGTCTTCCGCAGGGTCACACACCATGGGCTCCTCAGGGTAACTGGCAAACAGTAGGCCTGGCAGTTCCTCAGGGTAATGGGTGAGCAGTAGGCTTGGTAACATCTCTGGGCTCGAACTAGCATCAGGCATTGGCTGGTCTGGCCAGTCCTCGGTTCGGCAGCCAATCACCATGGTCTCCCCACTGGGCACTACACCACAGGTGTCTGATCTCTCCAGTAGCTGAGCTTCAAGTGAGCTCTGGGCTTTTATACTTCCTGTCCTGCACCTTGACCTCTGAGGGGTAGGTGCAGAGTTTGCTGGCTCCACCTACTTTGGTGTCCAGGGAGGCTCATCCCCTCCAGGGCAGTGGGGAGTCAGACCACCTCGCTACAAGGTCCAAAATGACTTCAATTTATTATGTGTGCAAATCTTTGATGTACTTGCCCAGCTCTAGCTATTATGGTAACTAGATACAACACTTCTCAATAAGCTGAAGTCTCACCTGAAGCACTGGTGAGACTCAACATTGTTAGTAAATGGGATAAAAGTTTGGAGACATGCTACTACATGTTAAATAGGATTTGTAAAAGCTTTCAGTGTTGGTGTAACTTTGTTCCTATCGAAGTCAATGACCCACTGACTTTAACAGAGTAGAGTCCTTCTAGGAGGGATTGCATATAAGAATCCCTCATAAAATTATCATTTTAAAGGCAAGCTCTGCAGACGGACTATGCAACTTGTCACCTTTTGTATCCAACTTCACTAAGTTTGACACACAAATATTTTGGAGAAGCAAGTAGCTAGTACACAGCTTGTAACATTAAAAGCTCTAATTAATTGTATTGCTCAAATACTAAAAATAGCTGCTGTCTTCCCTCCTGTAATATCTGATAATGTCCAAAACAGCAAAAAATGTTAGTCTTCTCCCTCAACAAGACAGCAAGCAGGAGATCTGGGAAATCATCTTCTGTTGGTTTGCATGTGCTTATGTAGCATGGAAGTTGTGTCACTTAAGCTGAATGAGGCACTTGGAGACACTTAGACACACAATGTAAGATATTCAAAGAGCAACTTCCAGCAAAGACAATCCAAGCTCTACTGAGCTCACAGTGAGTCAGCTAGAGAGAAGTTCCCTTTTAGCTTTCTTGGTAGATCTGCTGCTTGCTACAATCTGGGGGTTCCCAAGTTGAATCTCAGGTGTGGTATTGTGCAGGATGCACAATTAGTGAAGTCCCCCCTCCATTTATGATCAGTATCTTGACTAAGGCAGGGGTCATTCACCTATGATGAATGCAGCCACCAGACAGTAACTAGGTAGGTTGATTTTTAACATATCAGGCAGGGATTGTCTCTTCTTCTGTGCTTGTTGTGCATTATTCAGTGCCCCATTGTGCTGGGTGCTGTACAGTCTCCATGAACACTGACTGTATTTTTACTCTCCACTTAAACTGTTTATTATTCCCATGAAGAGCAGGTGGTATCATGAATACTCCTCTTCACTGGTGAACAAATCCTTACTGTTCACTAGTCTCCTCTTTTGAAAGTTTGACTCATCTAATGAGGGAGCAGTAACAGCATGTGACTTGGGTAACCAGTCACAAACCATGTCTAGTGAAGAACTGAAATGAACAGTCTGAGTTTGCGAACACTCTATAGACTTAAATTAGTTCACATAAACTGGTCATTGAATAATTGGAAGAGGCGGAAAGTCTGTGCATGAAGGAGGTTAATGTAACAAATACAATTTCAATGAATAATTTGACCGACTCTTGGTTAGCCAGACTGACATACAGTAGCCTTGTTGAACACTCTAATGCTTTTTTATTTCCTTTGTTTACTCTGTTTGCCTTTCTTTCTCCTGTACTCCTGCACTCTGTTCTTCGTAGTATCTGTAAGTGACCTGTCTTATGATTAATGTTTGCTGTTGTCTTTTATTGAATTGCTTCAATGAAAATGTAATGGACCTTGGTTTGGAAGACATTCTGGAATAGAATTCTTGTTGACACTAAGGGAAGATATCATTTGTGCTGATATTGGTTCCAGAATCAGGCCTAAATGAGGAAAAAGCCTTGCTACATTTTTAAGATGAGATAACAAATAACTAGATGATACAGTGCATAATGTAGTGCTTGCTACCTAATAGTGGATCAGTTTTATCGTGAAGAAACATTTATATATTGCACTATGGCCCAAATCCTATGTCCTTATTCAGTTGTTACTCTTTTCTCAAGCTAAACTTCCATTGATATCAATGAATGCTTTACCTAAATAAAGAATAAGTAAACATTAAGGGCCAAGTTGTGCCTCCCAAACCTGTTGGATTTGACCCAGTAACAGAAAAAGAGTTTGTTCCTGAGATGCTTGCTCAGTTTTATTGAGTTCTTATTTGGAAAACTACACCTGAGTGCCCTTTTTCACTACAGCAGTTAAAAAAAATCTTTGTATTGTTATTGTGTCCTTCAGATAGCCAGACAGAGAAATAAACCACAAAGATTATCCATCTGTGAGTCTACATATGTGGGTGAAATGTTTCCCTCTTCATTTATTGTTCAAGCAGTTTGACCTTGATCTTATGAGTATCTGTGCCAGTTATATTTGAAGGTCTCCAGACATCAGGATAAGAACATGAAGTGCACTGACAGTAGAGTAGCCATAACCTTAGGATTAAAAGATCATTTTAATAAGTAACTTTACCTTTAGGTAGAAAGCATACATTGAATTTCATACTTGGGTTTTACAGAGCAGCTGGGAAACATTTGCATCTCACATTGCAGCACAGGACAAAACACTAATATCAAAGTGACACTCAGTAACCCCACCACACTGTGGTTAAGAGTCACTTATACATCCCATTATGAACCCCATGATATTTTCATTTTAATTCAAAATAGACTGAGGGTAGGTCTACACTGCATGGTTCAGTCAACCTAAGTTATGCAACTCCAGCTATGTGAATAACATAGCTGGAGTCGACATAGCTTAGGTCGACTTGTTGTGGTGTCTATAATGCACTGGGTAAATGGGAGAAACTCTCTCGTCTACTTAACTTACGCTTCTCATGCAGGTGGAGTACCGGAGTCGACAGATCAATCTGCAGTCGATTTAGCAGGTCTTCACTAGACCTGCTAAATTGACCCTTGGTGGATAGATAGCTGCAGTGTTAATCCACAGGAAGTGTAGACATGCCCTGAGACTGGACATTCTAGTTTTCAGCCTTATAGTAAATTTTCTTATATAACTTAGCTTTCATTAGTTTAGCCATTTTAGACAATACTGCCATTCTGTTTTTGAATATTCATCCAACTACAGTGCATCTGAGTATTCATCAATATAAAAGATTAATTTGGCATGGGACTAATGAGGTGTAACGAGGCTTCCTATTAGCCCTCACACTGTGACCCCTGTGCCCACAGATCAACCAGAAACAACTTCTGGGTGCAATCATCAGTGCCTTTTATTTACAGTGTCAGTTCCCACTGCCTTCTATCTACAGCCCACTCCAAACTAGCAACCTGGGGTACAGATAGCTTCTCCAGCCAGCAGGGACGCACAGCCTTTAGCTCCTCCCTTTCCTTCTCCCCCCACCCCCGACTTCCTTCCTGCCAGTCCTATGTAGCCCCCTGGCTAATAAGACCCATAGGTGCTTCCCTTCTATCAATTAGGCATGCCATACTCAGCCAGCCCCAATTAATGCTTCTTAATTGTAGGTGGGCTAACAGAGGGCTGGCTCAGGCCCTCCTGGCCAGCTCCCTGTTAAATGGGGGTACTATCAGACTGGGCTGGGATACAGACTTCAGACTCTGTCAATGTAGTTGGGACTCCATTTATCTCAGATGAGCAACTTGGCAGGCATGGACACAGAGAAAAGTGACTGGGCCCTGCTCCCTCCTTACCACAGCTTGCCATCACTCAGTAAGAATGCAGTAGCTTACCAGCTCAGTCCCACGCCACCACAAGCAGGAAAAAAACAAGAGTCCAATGACAATTCTAGTCCAGCTTAGCTGGCTACTGGAGGCCTTGTACTTTGGTAGCAAACACTTAAGTGCTTATCCAAATGGAACCTCTCAACCTGTAGGGGTCCTTCCATCACTAGTAACTACCTTTTATATAGTTGTATATTAAAAAAGACCGATCTTAGAGTGCTATAGAGTATAAGAGTGATCCTGGCCCCAGTAAGTGGAGGATATCATGGACCAGGGCATCCCTATGCCCTGGTAATTCCAGATATTCACAATAGGCCTCTTAGGCCAAGGGTAGCTGGCTGAGAATTAAGCAACCTCAGGCTGCTCTAATACCAGGGACTAATAAAGGGAGTAGAAAGGTGGCTTAAAGCTGCTTTTGTCCCTAGCCCCAGTCTTGTGCCAAGTACAGCTTGGCCTGGCTGGTGAATCTGGCCCTATAAGTATAACATTTCTTCTCACATATTTTTCTTTATGTAAGCTATAGTCTAAATATATCTGGTAGCACTTAATGCTTCCGAGGGTAAAAAGGGAATCCCCAGCAACATATTTAAAAAGTATAATGTCTGTGACCCAGCTTTTCAGCAGGGAGACTTGCTTACATCATCCATGTGCCTGCACATCGTTTTATCATATCTGACTTGTCTGTTCATATCAAACTACCTTATAACAAGGAGATCCTGATCCATTGTATCTAGGTTTATTCATACACTTGGATTATGATGTCTGGAACTTGACACCACTTTGTACTGTGATGTTTAGTTCAGGGTCAGTGCAAAATCTCATAAAAACAATTCCTGTTCAGCCTCACTCTAGCTTCCCTGAGGTATCTGTTCTCATTAAACAAACACAACAGAACGTTGCCATCTTATGAAGGTAGATATTAAAAATGTTTCTAAAACTATGCTTGTTAGATTACATTAATTGTGGACCAGATCGTCGGCTTCTCTCCTGCTCATAGCATATAGCTACATCCATTATAGGGATCAGTACAGGTATGTACCACCACAGAGGGAGCTTTGAGGGCATTGTGCCTCAGTTACACTGGGTGGAAGGGAGTGTAATTTGCTATAACCCTTTAAAGGGAACACAATACTCCCCCCAACATGGCTGGCCAGCTCTGTTGGATGGTGTGCTGGGATGGGAGAGCCATGGCTCTGCCTACTTTCCACCCTCTTTTCAGTCAGTTGCCTGCAAGTCTGTAACAGCCTCTGCATTCCCAGGGATTATGATTAGGGATCCACGTCTGTCATGGAGGTCAAGACTTCTGCAGAAGCCAGTGTAGTGGCCCCTGGGACGGACACCCAAGCTGCTGCTGGAGCAGCCCCAGGGACAGCCACACCAGCCACTACTCTGATCCCCAGGCAGGGGTCCCCGGCCAGCCAAGCAGCAGCAGTTCACAGCCCCCAGCAACTGGAGCTGCTGGCCTCAGGTGCCCACTCCCAACAGCACCCCTGCTTAACCCCCACCAACAGCAGTCCCCCCCTCCCCCTGCACACACACTGTGTCCATTCCCCCTCCCCCCACCCAAGATTTAAACACAGATATTTTTAGTAAAAATCTTGGACAGGTCATGGGCTGTGAATTTTTGTTTATTGCCCTTGACCTGTCCATGACTCTTACTTAAAATACCCATGACTAAATCATAGCCTTAATTATGATTTGGGGCATCCCTTAAAAGAGGCTTGTGATGGGCTTTACAAACCCAGCACGAGGCCAGAAGGGGTTAAAAACCAACTGTGGGCTCAGGCACCCCACGCTGCCACACCCATGAAGCATGCCAGACTTGGAGGAGGAGCTTTAAAAGGGAAAAGCCCAGCTCAGAGAGTGCCAACCCTGGGAGGTAGCAGACGTTGTCTCCTTTCTCAAAGAGGTGCAAAGCCCAGAGACAAGTTGCCTCAAGTGTCCTGTGAGCAATAGTATGGATGGATAGCGGCTGCCTTGCTGAACAAAAGGTCTGATGCTGCTCTTTGTTTTTGTTTGGTTTTCATTCCTTTGCCACATGGGAAACTGGGAGCAGAGGCCGGGACTCAGGGCTGATCTCTGCTGACAATGTGAGCCCCCTACAAAAAAAAAGGCAGGCCAAAGAATGGAAGTAGTCCAGAAGAAGCAAGAGATCTGATGAGATAGTTAGCCTGTAGAGAGAACCCAGTCCCTCCCTTTATCCTGGGTTCCACCCCAGGAATCCTGGAGCAAGTAGTTAAGGTCTGAGAAGTCCCCTGATACAAGGGCCAGAAGGACTACCAGGCCTGCATTTGGGCCAAAGACCCGCTATGAGTCAAGTAGGACTCTTGTTTACCTTAGAAGGGATTGGACTAATTGTAACTTGGCTCTCCAGCTTGGTCACATAAGAAAGTGGATTGCCAGCTGCATGGCCACACGGGTGAGGGGTGTAACTGAGAGGATGACCCTGCAACATCATGCCCCACCACAAGAGTGTGCATGGGCTTGTGTAGTCTCTGTCACAAGGCCATGCAAGAGGAGAGGAAAAGACTCCTTGACTCTTTCCCACAGGTATATAACCAAATGCCACAAACTAGCCCTTGGTAGTTGATTATTTGTTATCATTAGAAGGCAGATCAATATTGAATGAGGTGGTCATTTATTTATGTGGGGCTTGATTCTGTCACCACTATGCATGTTGAGTTCCCTAGCTAGCGAGTAGTTTCATTCACCTCAGTAAACCAGTTTGTTCCAGACACTAATAACCCTTCAGAGAGGTCTTCACAATGTGGAAAGCAGAATGCCAGTAACTTCATCATAGTATACAGAGATTCCAAAAACGCAGACAGCATTTGAAAATAATCTCTCAGGGCTGGATCCAAAGCCCGCTCAAGTTAACAGACTTCCATTGACTGCAGTAAGCCTTGAATCAGACCCATAATATGAGAAAAAACAAAAATGTTTTTGGCACTTTAGTAAGAGTGACAGAATCAGCAGTGCTGCCCAGGAGGAGGGGGGCAAGTGGGGCAATTTGCCCCAGGCCCCGGGCCCCACAGGGGCCCCCACAAGAATATAGTATTCTATAGTATTGCAACTTTTTTTATGGAAGGGGCCCCAAAAATTGCTCTGCCCCAGGCCCTCTGAATCCTCTGGGCAGCCTTGAGACTCAGTCCCTTATTTCAGGCAGAATTGAAATATTTCCTCAGACTTTCACAGGCATGATACATAGTAACACATTAGCTTGATCCAGTGAAACTTATCAAACCATTAAAGTTAATTATCCAATCCATGAAGGCATTGAATGAATAAACCCCTGGTTTAACACTTTCCAAAATTATTTATCTACCCCTCAAGCCCTCATCTAAGTCTGCCATCTAGTCAAGAAAAGTCTTCAGTTTGTGCATTAAAACACACACACAAATCTTCATGTCAGGTACTTGATGATGATGAATTTGTCTTGCATAGTCCACTAATTGTGAGTACAGAATTTCATCAAAATCACAGGACTTATCAATCTTTCTTATCTCACTTTGTGAACATGAAAGCACAAGCCTTGTTGAAAAATGTATTCTCCATCCATTGTCAGTAGTCAGTTAAGTGAGCTGCAGTTTGAGCAGCCTTCAGTGCAAGACATGTAGGCAGGGAAGCACTTATTATTTTTCTCTGTAATGTCTCCAACAGGTGTAGAATCCATTCTGTCATGTTCCAATCTGCAGCTCATAAACTGCCTAGAGATAACAAAGATGCAATATTTTGGCAAAGACTCAGTGCATCCAAACTTGAAGCAATAAGACTTAACACAGGCATCACTTCTGAAACAGATGTGGCAGCACTAGAAACCAGCATATTCAGGGCTGTATCAATTACTGTCAGAAGAATCTTTCCTTAGGTGATACAGAGATTATCAAGTAGGAATGCAGTAAGTGCACAAGTATTTGGATGATCCACAGGTATTCCTTTGGTAACCAGGAATAAATATACCTGAACATCTCTAGCAAAAACTAGAAAATAAACAGCTTGGCAGAAAAACAACCATCTCATCTCTGGAGCAACAGAGGGAAAAAAGGGGGTTAAATACTCAAGGGTTTGGGCTATCCTTAAATAATTCATTCTGTCCTTTCAGCAGATTTCTGAGCCATTAAATATACACTAATGCTTTGAAGGCTGGAATGGGTGTTAGATCTCAAATTAGAAAATGTCCTTTTAATGTCACCATTGCCTTAATTTCTGTCACATTATTTCAGATTGTTTGCAGCATATCAAGCTGGAGGATATTAATAGCACAGAGAGGGTGTGCTGTTTGTTAGCATGTTAGCGATACAACCTGAGTAAAATGAGCAACTCTGCTCTCAGCAATAACAATGATCCAGCCCTGTTGACTCCAAGATTGGAGAATAGGCACAGAGGTTAAATGACTTGTCCAAGGATACAGAATGGATCAGAGGCAGAACCAAATTTAGAGGTCAGGAGTCTCTGACTCCTGACTTCAACTGAGTTGCATAGAAGCACAATTTGGTCCATTATTTAATTGGTGGTGATATAGCACATTGGTCTATTAAAAATGCATCCTATTACCCTGTCTGAGGGCAAAAATGAACACAATTATCTTTGATAATAAGAAGAGCAGATGAAAAGTGACAAGTCATAACTATATATTGTTAGTGGTAAAAAGATCTGAATCCAGTCCTGCCAGCTTTTGAAATTGGATAATTGAACTGGGACATTCCTTTCAGTTTTGGCATGTCATGATATAAGATACTGCTGTGATAGGGTGACCCAGAAGTGCTAACTTTAAACAAATGCAAATAGCTACATGCTCCCAATACAGAAACAAGTGCCTGTGCACAGTTGGGGGAATAGGAACTTGGTGAGAAGAACAAAGATCTGCTTAAAGTATGTTATATTTTGCTTCCTCCACAATCCTGAAAGCAATTACGCATTAGCATCAGATTGGTCACTTAAATTGCCTGGGGTTTCTGCTAGAAGAACTAACGTTTATTACCAGTAGTAATGTTTTAGTAACTTTGACTTTGGATAGGTTTACACTCCATTCAGGTTATAACTGCAGTATATGTACCCAACTTGGATCTGATCTAGCGTTATCCATGGATCAGTGGTACTGTACACCTTCCACGGAAAGAGATTAAGAATATAGTGGATTTATTGTTATGTTTATGTGTTCAGTGCAGGGGATAGTGAGAAGAGGAAAGACGAATTAGGGAGAGGCATACGCACATACTGGCCCCATGTCATGGATAATGCAGTCCAAGTAGACAGGCAAGATCCTGGGAGAATTAGTTACATTTCTTCATTGTACTAATGAGGAGAAATATAGTGAGAGGGTGAGAGTTTGGCTCTTTAATTCCCCAGCTATCCACCAATACACTGCATGTATTGAGAGTAATAATGACAGAAGGGGATTCAGGGATAAATATTGAGTCTGTTTGTGAGAGGAAATTACCACTGTGCACCTGAGAATGCTCCTGAAGAAAACTCAAGAACTTAAATTTGTCAGTGAAGGTTAGGAAACAATGAGTACTGGAGACCCCATTGGTCATACAAGAGTGCAATTATTATGTCTCAGAAGAGAAGACCACCAAACATCAAGGAGCAATGTGACAAGAAAACAAACCCAAAACCATAAGCATTAGTGGAAGGAATAAACTGTTGTACAGAAGCAGGGGGAGATTTCAGCAAGCAGTAGGATGGTCAATAAGGTCTGGAATCCCCTAATCACATAAAACCATGTGGAGGAAAGGAAAATGGTTCTCGAAAGTCACAGAACTTGAGAAGAGACACACATATGTTGCATCATCCCCTAGGATCTGGCAGCTGTGTAGAGGAAAAGGAGACATTTCCAGGCTATGAGCAAATGACTGGCTCTGTGGGAATATACAAGCAAGACCACATAAGTCTCAGCCCATAGAGAGGTGCCCCCTTTGCCTTCAGGCTTCTCATGGTGACCATCAATGGCAGCATACCATGTGCAAGGGTCATATTGCCCCTGACCTATGCCTAAATCCCCTCCCTGAAAGACACAGTGTCATGATTCCTTAGAACACCAGTAACCTGCAATGCATTTTGCAACTTAATTCATGCTGCCAAAAGAGGACTATGATGCATAAATCACATGTTCTCCAGACCCCTCCTTCCACAAAGCCCTCCTGTGTAGCAGTCACACAGGGAAGAGCGGTGACTAAACAAGGGAGCTGAAGGAGGACACTCTACCTTCCCCTCTTTGAGCTCTGCTCACCAGGCAATAGGACCCTTGTGCTCCCCTTTGTGCTAGGAGAGCCTAAAATGTCAAAGGGATTTTTGAGAATATTCCTCACTTTAGTTCTGAGTTTCACATTACTTGTGTTGTACAGATATAGGGCAATTTAAGCAGTAATGGCCATACCACATACCCCTTCTACTGAGCAAACGAAAGAAAAAGGGACACAATAGAAATGTTGCATTAGAGCAGAACTGGACCATGTCCTCATAAAAAGTATTTTCATTATTAACAATTGCAATGAATTTTAATGACTACCTCCTGGTGCCAGTTACTGGATTTCTGACTAAATAGATATGGAGATGAGTTAATATCACAATACCATACTCATGAAGTATCCATCTGCTGTTTCCTAATATTCAAAGGGAAGATAAATAGCAGAGTCTAATCATTTGCCAAAATTCCAAGAATGGAACGCTCTTTCATGAAGTTGAACACTAATTCATTTGGGTATTCGGATGCTTAAGCCCCATGCTACTGCTGTGTTCTATACAGAATTACAATAAAGATTTACATTTTTCCCATTAACTACACAAAACAAAGCTAATATTTAAATTCAGGGATTGAAGACACACTATCCAGCATCCATTTAGGCCATCAAGCATTTTCTACCAGTAAGATCTTCCTGCTCCATCACTGTTTTAATTAATAGTGTAAATTATATATACACACACACAACCTCATCGGGGGGGGGGAGGGTAGAAGGCTTTTGTTTACAAGGCTTATATCAAAAGAGATGTGTTAACTGTCATTCAGGGTACGTCTTCACTACCAGCCGTATCGGCGAGTAGCAATCGATTTCTTGAGGATCCATATATCGATCCCTGAAAGCGCTCCTGTCGACTCCAAAACTCCACCAATGCGAATGGCAGTAGCGGAGTCGACAGGGAGAGCCGCAGACATCGATCCCGCGCCGTGAGGATGGTAGGTAACTCGATCTAAGATACTTCAACTTCAGCTATGCTATGCATGTAGCTGAAGTTGCGTATCTTAGATCGATCCCCTCCCCTAGTGTAGACCAGCCCTCATAAGCTTCATAAACAGCAGTCCCTCTCCTCCCTTCCCACCGGCATTGCATCTTGGCTGCTGCTAGCTACAGAATGAGAAAGCTGTCTCTGGGGACTTTTAATCATGATGCTGTTAAAAATTCAGTTCTGTGCCATGAAAGCCTCTTGAAGAGTAGTTCCGGTCACCTCCCTTTTCATTTCTGTATCTCCGTTTCTATTCTATCATCAGCACCCTAAACGGTGATACCCCATGTCTGATTTTCCAAATTGTGTGCACAACTGAATGCCCAACTTACTAAAAGTATTATTGCGCTTGGGCATTCTGATCAAGTGTCTGAACACACAAATGACTTGTTCAGCCAGCTGAACACTTGTGTGTAAATGCCCAGTTTGCATGCAAAATGTAAACTGGGTGTGCAATTGCATTCTCAGTTTTCTATACACCATGCCTGAAGGTTGGGCCAGTTCTGAAGGTTAGGCCTTCAATGATCCACTTGTCAGCAATCAGTTACTATATTTACAATGCCATAGGAACTGGGAACCATTATAAACCTCACTCTTCCTGCTCCAAGTGGAAGATGCACTTTTTTGACCTTGTCGTCTCTAACATAAACACTTAACAGTATGGTGTTTTGTTTTCTTTAAATAAAACCTATCAAAATAAAATACTCCACGCAACCACAGTTCTCACCAGGGAAGAGGATGAGAGAGAACTAACTACACATGACTTGTCACTTAAAGAACTACTGGAAGGTGCTCAGATACTATGGTGATAAGGGTGACACAAGATCCTAGAATATGATAGTACCCACTAATCTCAACTTCCTTGCATTGGGTTTTAAAACATTGGGTTGAGTTTGGAGAAGACAGCACAAGATTTTTTTGATTAAATTCTTTAGTCCTTCCAGATTGGAAACAGGTACACCAAAGTCATGATATATTCCAGAGATGATATTTTCAAATCTTTCCTTAAATCTCATTCCCTTTATTGGCTGGCTTTCAACCACTATTCCCTACTGAGTGTATTTTATTCCTGCTCAAGCACAAGACCACAAAAAAAACTAAATAAATACACCATATTGTGACAAACAAGAAGTATACACAGGAGTTGACTGTAACTGATATATTCTGCATTCTGTGCAAAATAATCTTCTCCATAGAGCCTATTCCTTGTTTTTCCCTTTCACCTTCACCTTACTTACAATGGCCTCTGTCATTTGTTGAGCATAATGTTTTGCTTTGCTTGAGTGGGTATTATGTTTAGGTGGTATTGACACTGAAGCAATGATTCAGAAAGGGAGAAGAGAGACTAAGGCAGGACATATTTTCCTGGTGCATTGCTGAATGTCTAAAACAAATAGCAGTGTAACTCACAATAAGCATTGCTTTCACTCCTACACAGATGAAGATGGCTAATGTACATTATAAACTCTTTAGGTCAGGTACCTTGAGTCTAATCATACTCAGGAACACTGGTGTAAATCTAGAGAATGTCAATGAATTCAGCGCTTGGGTCAAATTCTTAAAAGCATCAGTGACTAACTCCCATTTACAATAGGTGCCTAAATTCTATTGATTTTTTTTTCCAGTGGGAATTAGGATTTGGACCTTAGGATCCTCTAAGGCAGCGGTTCTCAAACTATAGCCACCCCCTGTTCAGGGAAAGCCCCTAGCAGGCCAGGCTGGCTTGTTTACCTGATGCGTCAGCAGGTTCAGTCGATTGCGGCTCCCACTGGACGCAGTTCACTGTCCCGGGCCAATGGGGGCTGCAGGAAGCACCGTGGGCCGAGGGACGTGCTGGCTGCCCTTCCTGCAGCCCCCATTGGCCTGGAGCAGTGAACTGTGGCCAGTGGGAGCCGCGATCGGACAAACTTGCAGATGCTGCAGCTAAACAAACCGGCCTGGCCCGCCAGGGGCTTTCCCTGAACGAGCAGTGGCCCTAGTTTGAGAACCACTGCTCTAAGGTATTTAGATATAATGGCAGTTGGGTACCTAAATATCTTTGAGGATCAGGATCCAAGTCACTTTTGAAAATGAGACTTAAGAGTTCTTATCAGTTTACCACTTTGTTTTCTTATTTGTCTACCTAGCACCAAGCATGCCAGTGAATCCATACTGAGAGGCTTGATCCTTGGGTACTGCTAAACCCCAGTTGAATCAAGACCCATTTATAGAGGGCAAAAGTGTCTTTTCAGTATCTTTATACCACAAAGATCCTGAAGCCTGTTTAGTCCCAATGCAACTTCAGGCTTATGCCCCTTTGATATGCCCCCTACACTGGAGGATGAGAGATGGGTGTTGTAGATCCCCATTACCGGGGGATTCCTTCACACCAAGGAATCCTCAGCTGGCTGGCAACACTGAATTGGTACAAAGGAGCAATAGTGGGAGCCAGGATATAGCTCAATAAATAATAATAAATTGCTTGAAGCCCTCATTAAAGATAATGATCCATCAGCTTCAGAGCTGATGTATAAGGCTTTCCAGATAATATGACTGCAGTTTAATTTTCAGTCAGAGGTTAAATGTCCAGTTATTCCACTGCCTGCCATTTTCATCTTTAAATAACACATTTAAACCCTGTGACTCACATTTTATTTCCTAAGGATGTTTTATCCTCCCAAATAGAGGTATTTCTGGATAGTATATGTCCTTTAGTTTACCAGAAATCACAAAGCATGCCATAGAGTTTGTGAGGGGAGCAGTTACTGACATTCTCATACCAGGGTAAATATCAAACAATGAGCATAAAAAAGTCAGCTGTATTGATTGGGGGGGGGCAGCGGTGGTAATCTGTACAAGAGCAAAAATGGCTTGATAAGAGGGTTAGTGGGCTACTCAATATGCAGCACATGCTGCCTAAATTGCCATCATAACCTATGTGCTCAATTGACAAGTCAAAAGAAATTTTGCTCTTCTCATCTGTGCAGGGTCAATTCCACTTATGAAAATCAAGTCCCTTATGTCCCCTCCTAGCCCAGTAAATAATGCTATAATAACTGTTTTTTTCACCTGTTAGCAACAATCTACAACTATAAAAAATATCCACATATACAATATGCAGACTGTGAATGGGATTTTCAAAAGCACTCAATATTGCCTAACTCTGCTTCCCCTGAAATCCTGAAGTGGGGCCAACACCAAGTGTAGATGATGGGGAAAATTCTCAGGAGATCAGACTAAATCATCATAAGGGTCCCTCTAGCCTTAAAATCTATGAAAAAGGCAATTGAAAAAAACAAAAAAAAAAAAACTTTGAAAATATTCTTTAAACCATTTAGGGGATTTTGGAAGTAAACGTGTGTTGGGATATCCTATCAAAGTGATTAGGAAAAGCAAAAGCATTTATTTGTTTACATGCTAAAGCTGGTCAAAAAAAACTTCCATTGTCTTTTCCAGACTAAAAAATATTTGTTTTTTGTGAACTCAAAAAAATTCAAAGAAAAAATTCAACAGAACTTTAAAAATATTCATTTTTGTCTGAATTTTTTTCTAGCTTCCTGACAAGCTCTAATATGTGTTTGATTAGAATGTTTGGCCAGATCCTCAGCTGGTACACATCTGCATCACTGACTTACACCAGCCAAGGATCTGGCTCTGTGTTTTCTCTTACCATAAATATGCAATGGAAGGAAATGATAGCTTGCTGACCAGACACCAACTGGCAAGCAATAGGAGGAAATGGTGGATTTCATTACCATCTGCTTCTTTTGAAGCAGTGTTCCTAGTTTCAGTGACAAAAGCTGACCAAAGGGCAATATCTGTTTACAACCACTGTAACTTGATTGAGCTGTACCATAATCTCACCAACCAGGGTGGGTAAACAGTTATTATGGTGTCTAGATACTGCAGTGATGGATGCTTTATAAATATAATAGATTGATATTATTTTCTTTGTTAAGCGTCAATGGTGTATCAGATTTCGGCATGGTAAGAGATACAAATGAAGATACTCTCTGTCCCCAAGCAGATAAAATAGCTTCACCTGAATATCATGAGGAATCATCATTCTGGATAAGCACCTCACACAGAATTGGTTCTTTCACAGAGCACTCTATGGCCAGTGCTTAATTTGTAAAGAAAGAAGTGCCAGGACTTAAGTAATTTATTTACATTCATAACTGATGCAGCAAGCTCAGAGGTGCTGGGGCTATGAACTGCCATGCCTAGAGGTGCTGGGCTCAACCCTGGCAAGCCCTGGCACTAATTAAGCATTGGCTATGGCACACACAAACTTGAAAATATATTACATGCTCCTAAATTCTATTCCTGTATACAATTCACTGATGTGTAGCTTTAGGTCCCTTCCAAAACACACATTCCACTTTTACAAAAGTAGAGTGGTGCATACAAAAAAATGAAGAAACTGTTTGTCTTTAGTGCAATTTCCAAGAAAGATCCAGAAAATAATAAACTCTTTTGCTGGAATTCCCTCCAAGACCTTTCCACTTAGCTAATCCAGAACATCTCAGTTCTGGAAGAACACTTTATCCAGTTCTCTGAATGTGAAGGGCTGTTCACTCCACACTGGCTGTGAAAAGGTTAATTAACCCGATGTAAGCAGAGTCAGGATGAGTTCTACCCTGACATCTGGTGGTGAATTATGAGGAGTGTGGAAAGGAATTTTAGGTATTTGCATTGGCACACCCACCCCACCTAGCATAGCCCACAGCAGCCTGGGATGGTTATTTTGACAGCTCTGGAATCCCCAATTTCTTTGTTATTGGGGCAGGAGGAATAAAGTGGTGTCACCCTGATTATGTGAATGAGGAACTATGAGACTGCTTTATGACAGAGATGTCTCAATATCAATCAAGTAGCACTTGCTAGACAAGGGACATGGGTGCCAAAACCCACTGAAATGAGAGAGGTTGGGGATTGGTGTGTGTACCTGATGGTATGGGCCCCTTTTGAGGGCCTGGAACACCCAATTGCACAGCCTTCTCTCTCCACTGTTGAAGAGTAGAGCTAATTTTGATTCCATTAGGAGTCCCTCTAGAGGCTGCTGAGCTGAATTCACGTTGGGCCAATGGTGCACCAGCACTGGGGCTCCCCTACTACAAGCTGAAATCATTAAGAGCTGAAATCACTAAAAGAGCTAAGCTTACTGAGCTGAGATCACAGAGTGCTGTGTTAACTAGTGGGGGAGCCGGAAGATCTATCGCTAAGCGGCTGGCAGAGTGGAGCAGTTTGCAGCATGTTGGAGCAGCCCATGGAACAGTGAGCGGAGTGGAGCGGTTTGCGGGGAAGGCTGGAGTGGCTCACGGGTCGGCTGGAGGAGCGGCACAGCTGGTGTACTGGAGCTGGTCGTGGTGAAGGCTGCAGCAGAACACCACGGAGAGGCAGAGCAGTTGGCTTTGGCCCACGTAAGGTGCTCCTTAACACCCTGTGTCTGCCCCCCCGCCCCATTTCCACCCAGGCTAGGCGGGTAAAACTCTGCAGATAAACTTTTGAACTCTGGGGTGGCACTGACCAGAGACTTTTGGGTTGTTGGACTTTGGGGTGATTGGACTTAAGACCCTAAGGGGGAAAGGACATTGCCAAACGTACTTGGAGGTGGGTTTTTGCTTATGGTTTGTGTTATAATCGTGTTTGTGGTGTTCCTCCAATGTGATGCCACATTGTTTCCCTCCTTCATTAAAAGGATTTTGCTACACTCAGACTCCAAGCTTGTGAGTGGGGAAGTATTGCCTCCTAGAGGTGCCTGGGGGGGGGCGTGGTATGTAATTGTCCCAGGTGACTGGGTGGGGGCTCGAGCTGGTTTTGCACTGTGTTATTGAAACAGAACCCCTGGATACTGAACCCAGCCCTTGTTGCTGCCAACTCAGAGGGGCAGAAGGGTTACACTAACATGCTACAGGTGAGAGGAATCAGATGGCTAAGCAACCCTCTGACTCAGCAATAGAGCCTAGCTGGGGAAGAAGGAGGTTGGCTAGATATATAAAGACAGGAAATTGGAAGTAGAGGGGGCTGCTGGGAAAGTCTGCAGTCACACCTTGGGAAAAGGATGAGTGTTTAAAGACTGCAGAGATGAGTAGCAGACAGTTATTCCCTGGGAGTTGGAGTGCTGGCAATCCCAGAGAGGGGGAAGTGCCAGCTCGTAAGGAAAGGGTTCAGGGAAAGGCAGTAATGTCTAGATGGGAGCAGACCTTTGCAGCTGACTAGAGGGCCCCTGAACCAGAACCTGGAGTAGAGAGTGGTCCCAGGTTCTCCTGCCAGACACTGAGGATGTGGCACCATGGGAAGAATAGTATACTGAACTGGCCAGAGGGCGGAGTCACAAAGAGGCAGCAGCAGGTCCTGGAGTGAGAGACGAGCTGCAGACTGAGAGATGGCATGCAACTGTGGAAAGCTAATCCCTAGACTGGCCAGGAGGGGGCACCATCCTAGCAGTGAGTAGAACACCCCATGCAACTGGGATCCAAAAAACTCACAAGGCTACAAAATACTATAGAGGTTGTATGGTATTTTGTGAAGATGGGCCTGAAACAAAACTACAGATCTGACCACCGTGGAGCTGAATGTTCCACCCATCTCTACATCTCAGGGAATTAGGGCTTTGATTTTGAGGGACTTCACCCTGTGTGTGACTTCAGTAATCTCCATAGTAGCATGGAATCCGCCATTATGCAAAGGCTGCAGCAGGATTTTAAGAGGAGGAGGCAAATGGAAGATCAAAGAAGGCAGATTCTAAGGGCATGTCTAGATGTACAGCTGGTCTGGTGAAGATGCTCTATGCTGGCAGGAGAGAGTTCTCCCATCTACATAAAAAAACCACCTCCATCAGTATCAGAAGCTATGCCGACATAGGCTGTAGTGTAGGAATAGCCTGAGCATGAAGAGTCAAAAAAGGGTTTTAAAAAATTCAAGTATTCAAGTTAAAACTGCCTAAGCTAGTGTCCTAGCTTGCCACACACAAGAAACATGCCACTCATGATAAATAAACTGTTGCCTTGGCTCTGCTGAAAACAGAGTCAAATGAAGCACAGGAGAAAAGGCTCTTACGTAGCGCTTCTCTACTTAACTCCCTGTGTTTTAGTGTCTTAAATTGGACAAATCTTAAGTAGCTCAAGAATAACTTAGCAGGAAGGCTGAGCATAGATATTTTCTCCTTTAGTAGGCATAACCCACATTTCAAGAACTGAAGCTGAGATCCAGAGATGGACCCAAAACCAAATCATCAGATGTCAACATTCTCGAATTTTGAGTGGGTTTAAAATCAGAAGCTGGATCTAACACAAAATTTTGCAAGCACCTTTCTATTTGTAATGGTCTTACCGAAACTCAGTGCAAACTGGGCACCTAACTCCCTTAGGTGCCTTTCAAAATCCCAGTCTTCACTTTTAATATATAAGTGAAACTGTTCTAAAGCTTCGTAGCTGGCAAGAATCATAGAAACTCGGTTACATCTCTGAACTGTCACCTGAGTCAGTGTTTCACATCTTTCAAGCCTCAATTCGCAGGTGTTTGTATTGTTTTAGTTAATAATCTGATCTTGTGCATTGATAAGTGTTAATGGTCAGCAGTGATGTCATTGTGTCACACTAACAGATTTAGGAATATGAACAGGACATCAGCAGGGCTGGCTCCAGCGTTTATGCCGTGATTGGCGGTACTTCAGCAACAGCTCTACCACCACCTCTTCATTTTTTGGCAGCAATTCCGAGAGGGACTGAGGGACCTGCCACCGAAGAGCCAGACGTGCTGCCCCTTTCCGTTGGCCGCCCCAGGCACCTGCTTGCTGCACTGGTGCCTGGAGCTGGCCCTGGACATCAGCATACCCAAATGTTGCTTTGCCACATCAGTTGTTCATGCAATATCTCAAAATTGCTTTGTCTCTCCCATTCAATATTATGTGCCATAATCCAAAGGTGTGGTAAAGCACAGAGCCTGACAGAATGCTGCTTATAGATTTCAGCTCCGAGTGACAATTTTTGAGAGTGTGTGCTCTGTTGGCTAGGTCACTGGACTGGCAGTCAAGAGACCAGGATTCTGGCTCCCCCATTGATGTGACCGGGATTGCTGTTTTTTTCTTTTGCTTTGGGGTGTCTTTTTTGGGGGGGGGAGTCACTTCAGATTTCTGTCTTTGTTCCCCTCTCACCCTTTGTCTTTTTATGTGGGAAGGGGTCTATTTACACTAAGCATTTGGGGGCAGGGACTGTCTCTCAGGATGTGTTTATACAGTATTTCTACAATTTCAGTTGGGGTTTCTAGGTGCTATTGTAATACAAATAATAAACACATGAGTGCTTTATTCTCTACATGATCTCCCACCACATACTGTTGTATTATGTGGCTTTTTTTTAATCTTTCAGGCAGTATAGAATTCAGCTGGGTAGGGACCGAGAACAGCCAGCCCTACCAGCTAAATGGTTACATCCAAATCCTTTCTGGAGAGAAATAAAACTCTCTGTAGTCTGCACTGTGACCAGCTGTTTCTGCAGGGCATTTGTTAATGAATAGGCGAGAACTTACATCAGAGCCAGTCACTAATGCTTTTAGCAACCAGTAGAAAAGAGAAGTTTCGATAGTCATGAAATTCCAAAATCTGCAGAGCCAGCTGCCCTCTCTTCTAAGCACCAAATCTTGCCTGCCTTACTCAAGCAGCATTCACACTGATTTCAATGGGAGTTTTGCCTGAGTAGGGATGGCAGGATTTGATTTTAAAAGAATAAACAGGAAATCCCAAGAGGTCAGACTAGATGATCATAATATTCCCCTGGCCATAAAATCTATGGGTGAAATCCTGGCTCCATTAAAGACAATGGGAGTATTACCATTGACTTCAATGGACTTAAATTCTGAGTCCTCCACTCACTTACATCTTGGCAGGAGAAGTGTTTGTGTGAATATGGCAGTTCATATGACTCCTGGGTGAAGCATACCTTTCTTTAGCTAACCATGGGTCTTCATCAATTACATCAGTGGACTTTAGATCAAGTCCCAGGGTTTATATTCAGAAAACAACCCTATAAAATCAACATATGGGGGAAAAAAACTATAGCTGAGATAATAAATTCCTAGTAAATTATTCAACTCATTTAGCTTCTTTCTCTGCTCACATAATATTTGCAAGCAGATTGTGATTTCCATGTTGTGATTAGTTACTCCCACTACTTTGACTCCCTCCCCTTTTTTTATACTCCATGGATTGATTGGGAACATTTTTACAACCAGTAATCAAGACACAGCATTTGAAATTAAAGCTTCATTGGTTAATTGTGGTTGGTCATATGAGTTACGTGATATTGTTTCTTTGATTGAAGGATCTTAACTCTTGTAGGGAGCACTTCTAGCACCAAAAAACATGTGACTGTAAATCTCACTGTGCATGAGCAGTCCCATGTGAGTTGGAAACTCACTTTATGTGAACTCCCATAAGCAAAATCCAGTTACTCAAGTGGCCATGTGAAGAGAAGACAAAAGTGATGTCAGCACAGTTGAAACAAATTCACTGGGGAGAAAAATAGCCTATACCCATGAAATTTGTTTCATGATATTTG
The DNA here is from genome assembly GCF_025201925.1 of Gopherus flavomarginatus. NCBI lineage: Eukaryota > Metazoa > Chordata > Testudines > Testudinidae > Gopherus > Gopherus flavomarginatus. Next base: position 68,432,673 of record NC_066621.1, on the reverse strand, counting down.
TCCATCTTCAATAGTATCAAACAATCAGGGCCAGCTCCAGCTATTTTGCCACCCCAAGTAACAAAGGGGAAAAAAAAAACCTGATTAAGCTGCCACCGAAGTGTCGCCGAAGAGGATAAGAGGGAGTGAAGGACCCATCACCGAATTGCCGCCGAAGACCCCTGTGTGCTGCCCCAACAATGGATGGAGTGCTGTCTCTTTCTATTGGCTGCCCCAGGCACCTGCTTCCTTCACTGGTGCCTGGAGCCGGCCCTGCAAATAATAGCAGGTCAGTAGATACACTCTGCAGTACCTCAGAGCACTAGGATATCAGATAACACTATAATCACTCTTACCTATTTTACAGTGTATTTCATATACACATAGCAAATGGTTTCGTATTTACCCACATTCACCTCTTGTGATAGTGACACCAGTTACTGTGTGGTACACAATGCAGGGGCGGCTCTAGGCATTTTGCCTCCCCAAGCACGGCAGGCAGGCTGCCTTCAGCAGCTTGCCTGTGGAGGGTCCGCTGATCCCGTGGCATGCCTGCGGGAGGTCCGCAGAAGCTATGGGACCAGCGGACCCTCCATAGGCATGCCGCCGAAGGCAGCCTGCTTACCACCATCGTGGCGACCGGCAGAGCACCCCCAGTGGCTTGCCGCCCCAAGCACGTGCTTGGCGTGCCGGTGCCTGGAGCCGCCCCTGACACAATGTAACTGCAGTTGGAGAGCTAGGCATTGCTACTTGATCTGTGTTACATGTACTTGCTTTCTGGCAGTAATTGTCGCTTATTTCCACCAATACATAAACTGCTCCCACTGCATATCAGAGGCTTTTGGTGAAGTAAGAGTTTCTCTGAGGTATGTAAGTTTATCTAAATCGAAGGTACCTTCTAATGGGCATTGTTTAGATGAATTTTCACGCGTGTACAGATTTCAATTGTTTAAATATCTGCAGGTTTCTGGACCATAATGTACGTACATGTAATATGCTGGGGTACCCTTAGGGGATGAGGTGGAATATCTAGACTGTTCCCCACCTATTTCCACTTACACACACAGGGAGGGTGCCCTGTCCACGCTAGCGGCTCATAAACTAAGGATCTCTTCCTACAGGGTACTTACACAGGAGAGGTTAACGAGGATGGCCAGAACCCTCCTACACCTCCCTTTAGCAAAGAGCATCGGCTAGTATCTGGGAGATGGTGCCGCTTACTTTGATTGCATCCAGTGAGATGATTAGACTGTCAGTAGCCCACACAGAAAGGAAAGGGGAAAGGAAGATGGGTACACACGCTCCTAGACCCAGGTAGCTTCCTTACCGGACAATGCCAGGCCTGCCAGTCCGAGTCAGCCCACCGTGGGTCGAACCTTTTAAGATTCTTTAGTTACCAGGCTTGCGTTAGAGTAGTCTTGGTCACAAGCTTTTGCTTCACAGGGTACTCTGGGGGTCTTTTGGTTAACAGTTACTTACATTGGTGTACACACACACACACCACGGCCTTTATTCCAAATACCACGATGCATTTGTACCTTATGTCCGGACCCAATACCATGAGGCGGTATGACAACCCCCCTTGAGGCGGTAAAAAACCCTCAGCACCGGTGCATACCTAATGCATTTTCCTACGCATTACCTTGTTGGCCAACCCAGCAGTTTCCCAGTACTGCTATAAACTAACCTTATTGGGGCCTTTCCCCAATACCACTTTGCGTCTGATCTTGCTGCACAGTCAATAAGTTCAGATGGCATGAGCCCAACAGAGACAGATGTCCCCATGGACAGTCCTTCTCCGACACCCCAATAGAGATTTCAAAAGGTCTCTTACCTCTATTGTGGCGCCATGGGATTCAAAGGGGAATGATCCATAGCAGCCGTCTGTGGATCCGTGGGTGCTGCCATCCCGGACGAGCCCCCAAACTGTCGGAGAAAAACTCAGTTTTTGCTTTTTTGTTTGGGTGCAGGAGAGTTAGATACTTTATTATTTTTTAAGCAATTGCAATAAAGGGAGGGAGTGCCCTAGGACACGGGGTTGCCCCAGTCCTGGACAGGTTTCTTAACAGGTAAACAATTACAGCAAGCATTTATACCTTTGTTACAGACAATAGCAAGCAATAATACAGACACTAATAAGCAACAACTGCATTTTGTTTATACATAGGCCATTTTGCTATTTTATTTTTTTACTTTTGGAAGGCACCAGTTTACATATTTGGTTATTAGTGCAAGGTTGTGACAACTTTTTACATAGTTTTTTCTTACTTGCCTTACACTATTTTTGCTTTTACAAATCTTGTGTTATTAGGGTTACAGCTGGCCTAACTTTTGCTAACAAACTGACATGCATTAAGATCATCTACAAATTTTTGTTAATTTTTTTCCTTCTTTTACACCCCTTCCCCAAACCTTTGCTGCCACAATGGTACATTTGGCTAAGGATACGAGTAAGAATATTGGGTGGACACTCCTCAGTGACTAGTTTTAAATAAAAGCTGTAAAGTATATGGAAAACAGATAATCCTGCATGCTTAGCATTTATGGTGGCTATGTAATTAATATGATCCTTATACCCCAGTGCTATAGAGCATCTGATAGCCACTAGTGAAATTCTACATTCTTCCTGGGGACTCAACCTCAGTTTTCCTCATCCCATCACCTCGGAAATGAGAGCAGCAGCAAAAGCATCTCATGAGATGTCAAGGTGCAACCAAGAGTCTATGATCCTTTCTGAAACATTACTGCAAACAGTCTACACTAGTACTTAAACCACTTTCAGTACGGGGGCGGGGGGGAGGGGGAGACCATGGCTGAAAATGGCTCTGGACAACTACCCAGTTTCCCAGCATGGACTGGTCTTTAGAGCTTAGTGTTCTATTCCAGCACTTAGAGGGAGACCTGGGCATTTTTCTTCCTTTGAGAATAAAGGACAGTACTGTAGCAAGATGGATGGAAGTTCTTTGCTTCAGTAATATAGCAAGAACTCCACTAGATGGCACTACATCACCTCCAAAAGGAAATACACAAAGGATTAGACTATTCCTAGCTCCTACTGTTGTTATATTCAAAAGGTATTCCATATTCACTGCAAACCATTCAGAAATAACTGAGATTCAGAAAATACTAATGTTAATCCTTATTAACATTTAACACCATGAAAAACAATGGAGGGAACAGGAAACACAATTACAATGAAAAGCTACACTTCCTCTTTTAAATCAATGAGGAAAATCTTCAGAGAAGGGAGAGTGAGGAAAAAGCCGTTCTCATACACAACTCATTGGCAGCACAGCAGTCTATCAGCAGACTTAGGCTAGCTATGACTGTGGGTTAGTCTTTATTATAGTGCTAATGTGAGAGAGAACTTGAGTTTTGCCCCTAACCTAACTCCTGTCTAGACACAAGTCTCTAGCTCAAGTTAAGTGGTGCTTTAAACTCGCGCTAGCAGGTGCATCAGGGGATATGGACTGATGCTCAGGCTAGTCATGCAGTGTGTACTCAGCTCGTCAGTGCTGCTAATCCAAACACTGTGCTGCTAATCCAATCACTCTGTGCAGCTTTTCAGTGTGGCCACTCACGCTGGTGCTGGGCTAACTCCAGATGAATTAACTGAAGTGTAAATAACTTGAGCTAACTCTGCAATGAAGACATAGCCCTAGGAGATCTCAGGGGCCTGTAGCAAATAAACAGCCCATAGGGCACAGGCAGTACCGGCTTTACAATGGCACCAGTGGTGCCATGGAGCCAAACCCATGCTCAGAAGGAAACTCAGCCTGCTCCACCTGCATTGCCCCTCCAGGACCCCACCAGCCCGCTGACTTCCACCCACCCACCCACCAATTGCTCCTCTCGGCTGGCCAGCCAGTCAAGGGGTCCTCTCCACCCCCTGGTCCCACCCACTAGCTCCTCTCTGCCCCCTGGCCAGACCCCAGCACACCTCCTGCTCCAGGCAGTCTCTGCTTCCCACCACCTGTGGGGCCCCACCTGTCTCCCCGGACCTGAGCCACCTGGGGTTGGAGCAGAAGCCTGGCAGGTCTCTGCCAGTTGGTGGGGTGGGACAGTGTGGGGCTGGGTGCAACAGGGCTGCCTCGACGTGCCATGCCCCACTGCCACCAGCTGACCCCTCGCTTTGGGGACTGATAGGGTGACCAGACATCCCAATTTTATTGGGACTGTCCCGATATTTGTTTGTTTGTCCAGCGTCCCGACGGATGTTTGGTCAGGACACTGGACAAACAAGCAATTTTGCCCTCCGCTCTGCCACAAGAGGAGCCTGGAGGAGCTCTCACCCTCGCACACCTTCCCCCATTGGACCCCTCCCCAAATCCCCGCCCTGGCCCTGCCCCCAGCCCCACCCCCTCACTGCCCCATTGGATCCCTCCTCAAATCCCTGCCCTGGCCTCGCCTCTTCCTCAAGCACATGGCATTCCTCCTCTGTCCCAGGCTTGCGCTGATCAGCTGTATGGCGGCGCAAGCCTGGAGGGAGGGGTTGGTCCCCAGCACTCACCCTGCAAACTGCTCCAGTCCATGTTCTGGCAACGGGGGTGGGGCAGCAGGGGGTAGGGGGAAGGGGGTTGCTCTGGCGGGTTTTTTTTTTCCACCACCAGATTTTTCTTTTCTTCTGCCAAGCCTTCCCCCCCCTGCATCCCGATATTTCATCTTTGTCATCTGGTCACCCTAGGGACTGATCTCCCTGCACCATGCTCTGTTGCCCCCCTGAAGGCCCACAAATATGTTTGGCACCAGGCCCACAAAAGGTTAATCCAGCCCTGGACACTGGGACCAAAGCAGTAACTTCTCAGAGGCTTTAGCAGTAGAGCAATCCAGGATGCAGCCAGGGGCAAAGGTAGTGACCTCTCAGAAGTCTGTGGCAGCTCCAGAGACTGGGGCAGTGCCTTCACAGAGGCTGTGGCAGGTCATCTGGGCAAGTGGAACCAGGGATCAGACTATAGACAAGTTCAGACTGGCTCATGCATTTACCAACTTTCCCCACAGCTGAAACTAGACAATGGAATTTCAAAGCTGTCCCTTACAAGTTTTTGTGACTTGTATGAAAGTGTGGCATCAGATCCAGCTGTGCTGCCTGGATTAAACTGCCAGAGCAGGCAAACAAGGACCCAAACTAATGCAGCCCAACAAACAGCACCAAAACATCCTGGTTAATCTAATGTAACTCATTCCCCAAGAGCATGGAGGAGATGTCTCATTGGCAAGTAATAGCCACAGGAACTTTTCTTTCACTGAAAAGATTGTTCATTTGAAGCATTTAGGCCTAATCGAAAACCCTTTAGAATCAATTGAAAGACTCCTACTGACTTCGTAGACTCATAGAACTGGAAGGGACCTCGAGAGGTCATCTGGTCCAGTCCCCTGCACTTGTGGCAGGACTAATTATCTAAACCATCCATGACAGGTGTTTGTCTAACCTACTCTTAAAAATCTCCAATGATGGCGATTCCACAACCTCCCTAGGCAATTTATTCCAATGCTTAACCACCCTGACAGGAAGTTTTTCCTAATGTCCAGCCTAAACCTCCCTTGCTGTAATTTTAGCCCATTGCTTCTTGTCCTATCCTCAGACGTTAAGAAAAACAATTTTTCCTCCTCCTCCTTGTAACAACCTTTTACATACTTAAAAACTGTTATCCTGTCCCCTCTTAGTTTTTTCTTTTTCAGACTAAACAAACCCAATTTTTTTAGTCTTCCCTCATAGGTCATGTTTTCTAGACCTTTAATCATATTTGTTACTCTTCTCTGGACTTTCTCCAATTTGTCCTCATCCTTCCTGAAATGTGGCACCCAGAACTGGACACAATACTCCATTTGAGGCCTAATCAGAGCAGAGTAGAGTGGAAGAATTACTTCTCGTGTCAATGGGCTTTGGATCAGGCCCCAAGTGAGCAAGACCTTTGTCCCCTTAACAAGGCTCTTGGTTGATTAACATGCCCTCTGCCTACTCATCCCATATGAACGTTTCAACTTTTACATTCCTCAAAGGGGAAAATATGACCATGACCATTTTAAAGGGAAGCTATGTAACTACAGGACATGCCCTTGGGTTAAATGCATTCGCACAACTCAGCAGTTTTTGAGAATCCCAGAACATTTCCATGGTGTTTGAGCAGATCCTAATTTGTTGGACTGGCAGCACCATGTCACAGTTTTCACTGCTGATTCTGGTGAACTCAATCTGTTGGTGCTTGGCTGTCTTCACCTGCCTGAGGCCATCACTGCATAGAAGCAACAGCATTCCAAAAAAAGTACTGAGATAATTCTGTGAAAATGCCAAGTCTCTGGGGACTCTTGCGGTTGGGGAGAATTGGAGAGGCAAGAGGGAGAATCACTAGGCTGGTGGGTCTAAGACGGCAGGAAGTCTTATGGGGACATGAGGGAGGGCTTTATTCATTAGAGCACACAGGGGAGGGAGGAGAGGAGCTTTTTGATTGGGAGGCACAGGAGAATCAAGAGGGTACTTGCTGGCTTAGAGAAGTTTGGATGGGGTGGGTTGTGGGAAGACAGTTGATGGGTTTGTAGGGAAGGCATGACTTCCCATCCCTGTCAGGAAAATTACTAGTGGCTCAAAGAGGAATGGAAAGGAGGCTTAAAAAAATCTGTATCCCAATTTTACACCTTGGGCACTGTGAGGGAGTTTACACACTCCACACTGGCCGGGAGAGGGTTAACAAGCTGCTGTGGGCTCAATAAGCCCCACCTTGCCACAGCTGCAATAGATTTCAGGTTTAGAGAAAGGGTTAAGAGGGCAGAGATAGCTCAGCTGGGAGCCATCTGAGCAGAAGAGCAGACACTAGTTCTAACTGAGGGTGGGAGGCCTGACTGGGGTCAGAAAGACAGCTGCCAGTCTGAGCCCCCATGAGGGAATATAGGCCTGAGTCAGGAAACAGTTTTTTGTTGATTTACTACTGGTGCCTTGTCTGTGGTTGCAGGGGCAGGTGGTACCCTACCTAAAAGGGATGAAAACCCAGTAAAAACCCTTTTGTTTCTGACTGATGACTGAGCAGTAGTTTGTCCTGAGCCCTGGGGTGAGCACAGTCACAGGCCTATTTCTAGTAATAACACACTAAGCAGTCCGAAGATGCCCACTCCACTTCAATCATTCTGTCATCTAATTCCAATTTGAATAGACCATCAGCTTCTATTCTAAGAGCATGTAAATACGATGAAATTAAAATAAATGCATAAGGCTAGGTTCATCTCCTTGCAAGTGGTCTTACCTGTTGTGTGAAACACAAGATGAGGACTACACAGAATGATTTAGATCTAGCATTTGTCTTTCTATTAACCAGCACAAACAGCCATGAATATTTACTGTGAATGATGATCATAAAGCACCAAATAAAAGTTTTAGACTGAGGTTTAGAGCAAAAAGCTGCCAAGATACAATCATTAGCATCAAGATAACCTTTAAAGGTGTGGTTACAATCAGAAAAGTGACTAGGTAAAAATGCTATCTTCCCACTATATTTCCCTCTCTGTGTGTCTTTGGACAAAATCTGCTTGTTCAACTGACAAAAAACACCATTTCAACAGTGCAGAGTCAACAAAGCTATGGGAGGGTAAGCTAGAGTCTTCAATGCCTTACACAACAACAAAACGGTCAGCTTTTTTCCTGATTGCAGAATCTTTATATGTGCTGTCAGAGACACAGAACACAGCTGGATTTTCATCTCCTAGGTTGAATTTCCAGATATGATCATTACAAAAATTACCTTTTGACTTGTAAACAGTAAATTTGTTTAGAATCACTAAGACAACATCATGGGTTTCTTCATTCATTTTGTTTTTACAAAATGTACTTTTCAGAGTATAGCTGTACTTTAAAAAACTGAAAGGGAAATTTTCATACTGCAGTGATCTTGGAACAGCAAATATCTGTACAAAATGAAGTGCATTGGGACACTGTTGCCTCCTTCCTTTGAAATTACACACCTGTTTGCACAAGGAATTTTCTCCCCTGCTCCCCAGGGTGCTGGAACAATTTGTATATTGGGTGTGCTGAAAGCCATTGAACCAAACTGTAAACCCTGTATACGATGGAAACCACTTCAAGCCAGGAGGTGAGGCAGCACCCCCAATACCACTAGTTCCACCACCTATAGTTGCTCCTATCCAACTAGGGCTTCCTGTATGATGAAGCAGAAGAGAGCATCATTCACTGCAGTGGGAGCAGGACTGAGCCCGTAACCATGTGTTTAACAGTCAGTTGCTCTAGAAATTATGATGGTATATAAATCCCAGCCTTATAATTAACATACATGATTACACAGGAGGAGAAACCTCCTTCCTTTAAAATAAAAATATTGTAAATCTGTGGCTGCTTAAACCTTCATGGGGTTTCGTTACACTGCACACTAGGGCCACTCAGAACTTCATAGTGGCAAATCTATGAAGGCCAGTTACCTTCTAGAGGCTTTAGAGTTTTTAGTCAAATCTGTTTGAAACTTTCTTTTGCTGTGAAGATTTGTCTTGATTAACATGCAAGCTGAAGAGTCATAATATATTTATTGTAATTTTGAGTATGTGACATCTCTACTAGAAATAGGAATACAAAAATAAAACCAATACATTACTTGGACTATGCAAGTGACCATATCTGATAGATCTATAGCCTGATCCTCCACTGCTTTACACCTCTGTAGAGAGACAAGGTGAGTGAGGTAATATCTTTTATTGGACCAACTTCTGTTGGTGAGAGAAACAAGCTTTTGACGTGAAGTTGCTGCAATAAAATATATTACCTTACCGACCTTTTCTCTCTAATATCCTGGGACCAACATATTACAACAACATTGCTTACATCTGTGTAGTCATTTACAGTGAGATTGGATGTTAACTAAAAGAGTTAAGGGCTTGGTGCAAGAATTACTAGGTGAAATTCTATGGTCTGTTATGTAGTAGGTCAGACTAGATAATAATGCTCCTTCTGACCTTACAATCTATGAACCTATTTACACCTGTGAAAAGAGGATGTAAAATACTTCAGTACAATCTGTTTATTCACTAAGAACCTGCTGACTTCAGGGGCAATCTTTCCACTGGCTTCAGCGGCCATTTGGATCGGGCTCTACGAAACAGTGTTTTACACCACTTTGCATTTATTTTCCAAGGGGCAAGAGAGGGGAGAATCAGGCCCACATTATTATACTCTAGAATGGCTACACGATGTGCTGACATTTCTCTCCATTTAACAACATAAATGAAAGGATATTATTTCTCTCCTGTACTTGACATTAAAATGAGTGATTGGGAACATAATGGGAAGGGTAATTATAAAGGTACGACAACATATAATTAGCAGTGCAAGGCTGGTAAATTTTCCAAAGTATTTTAGCTCTAGCATTCAGGTTGAAAACCCCACCCAACGAGCTTAGTAATTAGTACAGAAACATTGGATTGCAGATTCAATCTATCTAATGTCCTGCTTTCAATTTCTCTATTTCTCCTGCTTTCTAATTTATCTCAGATTTATCTGAACCAAACTCATTTGTCTATTGAATAGATATCCACCCTTGGCCTTGGCTGCCCTGAATGCAGCATATCTGTAACTGGCTTCTATATTACAGCATTAAAACTTGATTTTTTTAAATTCTACTATATCTATTTGGCCTTTTTGTTATGAAGACAATTGAAATATTTTTGTTACATAAAGGTTGTAATAATCCCAATGATTTTAGCAATTGTTCATACTGTAAAGTCCAAACTCCTGCCAAACATATTTAGTCAAAATTGATTAAAGCAAAACATAATAGGTTTATTCAACTTTAAAGTATTTGATTCAGAATATAAATGTCATCTGAATTTAAATGAACGTTCAGCTGACGTGATGATTGGCTGCTTTTCACTCTAAAAACCAGAACAAGGAGGGGCAGTAAAGATCAAGAAACATATTGTCTAGAATATGCTTAGGATTAGCTAGAAACTAGTAAACAGATTTTTTTTCAATTGTAGGCTCAGTATCTGCCTATGAATACACACAAATATGCACAATTAATCCTTTAATCCTCACAACACCTATCTGAGCTTCTGCAGGCTAGTAATCATCATCCATGTTTTTATAAAGGGGGAAAACAAAGCAGAGAGGGTATAGGACTTGCACAAGACCATACAGGAAGTAAAAATCAACATTAGAGTCAAGCTAAGAACTCAGGAATTCCTGACTCCAAGTTCTAATAATATTTAAAAACAAACCCTGCTCACAGACCATCAGATCCCACACCTCGTAATGAATGTTTTAACATGGGAAGAGAAGATCTGAGGCAGATCCCAAGGAGGTGTGAACTCCACATCCGAGACCTAAATATGGCAAAGGCTCGATTACCACCGGACGTTGGCTCCCCTGGAAGCTGAGGGTAGGTTTTCTATTGATTGCAGTAAGGACAGGATTTCACCCCTAACATATAAAGTGGTGATGTAAAGATAGTGGTGAAGTGCTTGTGAGAGTTTTGGCTGGGGCCAGAGCACGCACATTTTTCATATGTCCAATGTGGCTGGGGAGATCTTGAATTTATTTGCACATTAGATCTCATTTTCAATCTCTTGACAATATATATTTTATCATGTTATAACTCTTATCTAACAACTTCAGTGATTATTTTTAAATAGATACTACCAAGATGATTAGACCTAAAAATTGACCCATATGGCAGAAAATCAGATGGGCAAAATATACATAAAATACAGAGAAACCAACAGCTTAAGGATCCTAAACCTACTTATAAACCCCTATTGTCACACCAAACACAATCCACAAGAACCTGACATACTGATCAAAGTGTTACAGTACAAACCAGCACTTGTGTGCAGTCACCTCCCATTGCAGTATGGCTGCACTGGTTCGTTTTCTGTCAATCACACAGCAAGTCTGAAATCTATTATACAAATACATGGCTCATGCTTAGGTTTCTGAGATAGCGCATTGAATTTTGAGATGTCACTGACAAGAACTGAGACAAAAGAAAAGATGTGCCCAATTCTTAGGGCAGAGAAGGAAATTGCTTTAACTCCTCAGTAGACAGCCAAGCCCAAGACTGCTGTTCTGTTTGCTGTATTGTAAACAAAATGACAATTTACAATGGGAAAAGCTGCAGTCACCAGCATTGTGGCTTACAAATCCAACTTGCACATCATCCAGATTTGCTGCCCCACATTGTTCATGCAGATGGCCACGGCCCATGCACTGCCCAAGTTTTCTCTTTAAGCCCTTCGATGAGTGAGGCAGACCCCTTGTGCTAGCTCTCTGCACAGGGGTGAATTTCATGCTCCTTGTTCAGATATTTGAGTTGCTGTGTCTCTTAAAGTCATTCCTTGTACTAAATTTGCATTGAATTCTACTGCTAGATATGTATGCTGAATAAGAGACCAATAAAATCAAGACCCTCACTACATGTGGTCAGTAATAGACCAATTGCATTTTCTATAAGATTAGATAGGTGTTACATTAGTGGCTAATTACTCTGCCTATCAAAAGAGAAATTATTATTCTCTTCCTGACCATTGCACAGGGTTTCTGTGAGCTGTTAAAGAGCTGTTCCATTCCACCCCAGAGGAGACATGTCATTGATGAGTGAAGTGTTATTGATAAAGTATGGTTTGTAAAGCATTTGAAAATCCTTCTCAATGAAAGCTGCTGTTACAACAGACATTCACTAGTGCCTGATATAGTTACAGGTGTATTTCAGTTTCCATTTGAACCCTCACCTTTCATTTCCTCCTCCACTTTTTTCTTGGAAGTCTCAAGACTGAAAGTTTTGTTCTTGGTTTTGTCTTTGTTCTGTCCTTTGGGGGCAGGTTGGGGAAAATTTAGATGTATCTTAACTTTTAGAATTTCCTAGTTTTTTGTGTGCTTGGTATTTCAAAATTAACATAGCATGGAATAGTTTATTTGCACTTATCATACAAGAAGTCTGTGAAAAGGCTTGAATAAGGTCCATGGACTCAGCTCCAATCTTTAATCAGAGAGGTATTTTCTTATGCTCTTTTATTTTTGGTTATTTTTAATGTATTATTTAAGTCCTCATGCTTCAGTGCATAACCCAAACTGCAAATTATGGGGGTTAGGAAGAATCTTTCCCCATAGACAAGTTAGCCCAAACTGCCTGCTACTCATTTTCTTGCTCCCTCTGAAGCAGCAGGTATTTCCACTTTCCAAGAAAAGATACAGGATTTGATGGAATGCTGGTCTACTATGGTACCATAATTGCTAAGTTCCTAGTTATTAGTGTGCACAGTGCTCTGCCAAACATTGAGGAAAGCATGGTTGCTGTCCCCAGTGTCTGTTGTGAAATGAATGCCGATGAATGTGAACTGGATGGGGTGCATATTGGACTTTGTGTGTCTGGCTGGCTTCTCAGAACTCAAACACATAAGTTCCGTGTTACATATCAGCTCCCCCAGTTTAAGAAGCCAGAGTCCATTGACTGCTTCTGAACCCATGTTTCCCATTTTAGCTCCATATTGTGACTATACTAAGACAAAGGACTGGACTATAAATGATTTGCAATACTTTACCTAGATTGTTTTTCCTTCACAGCTTCTTTCTTTTCCATTCTTGCCTTTTTCCCCTTCTGTCTCCTCTGCCCTTTGCAACCCTCTCATTTTTCTTTCTCAGCCTTTCCATGGCTTCTCTCAATGCACTCTCAACCCACCCTGACATCTTAGCTCTCATTCTGTCCCTAATGCTTCTTCCTCCACCCCAGCCCTCTTGACTTTTTTTCTTTCTCATCTTATGCCTTTGACTTCCTTTTTGGCAAACATTTTTCCCTAGCACTGCATCTGTTCTAGCTCCCCAGAGCTATGGAGGCTCTTTGCAGAGCACAGAAAGATTTCCTATAGGACCTGTTTGTTTTAAAATATCTATTTTATAGAGCATTTGCCTATTTGTGTGCTTCTGCCAAAAAAAAATCCATTCAAAGGTTATTGGATACTGAGGAGATTTTTAGACAGGATGTAATCACTGAGGAATAAGTTGAATGCCATAATATACATGGAGAACATCGCCTATACAACTGAGTTTGTACTTTACTATGCCATTACTACTTATCAGACTCAGAGATTGCCAGGCCAATCTGCAGCAGCCTCATCAGTGAAGTGCAGAGCCCTCAGACCACCATCAAATCTGGTGAGAGGGCAGTTGGCAGTGATGTACTGTATGCCACTGACTATAACATAGGGTAGTGTCTCTTCACTGAGGCTGGGCATTACTTTGGGAGCCAGGCTAGATAGAAAGACAGACAAAAGCCTAGCTCCCCAAAGGTGAAAATCATCCCTCCTACCACCTACTATAAAATCTGTCTCCCAGTCCTATTTTCCTTCATGTTACCCTTTTGTGATGCTTTCTGTAATCACAAAGTCAGTGTAAGATAGGAAATCAAGCCAAAGACAAACTGTTAAATATAATACTAACCGATCAAAGTCTGACATCCCTGCAAAACTAATTATTTAGCACAGCACTCAATACTTATCCTACCCAAAATATATTACATGGTGATCACATTTTGTTGCAGGTAAACTGCTGAATAAATCACACTATATCCTCCCTCCCACATGCTTCCAGCAAATAGCCAACTGAAGAAACATTGTTCTCATGAGGTAACTTGCATTTCACAGGACACTCAACAAAGCATACTGGCTTCTGTTTATTTTAGTGGTTTATGCTTCTGCACACAGAGCAAGGCTGCCAAATGAAAATGCAGCTATTTCCAAGGATCTTTAGCTATAAATCTGTGGAAATGTGTGTGTCAGAAGATACCTTCCCAAAGGAGAGCAGCGTGATGTTATTGCAGTCTCTAAAGATGTAGGGTAAAATCCCGGCTCTGCTGAAGTTGAATGACAAAATTCCCATTTCCTTCAATGGAACAAGGATTTCATCTGTAGCTTACTTTATCAGAAAGTGAAATTCTGTTTTTCATAAGCACTGGCTTTAACATAGCTTTGAGGGCCACAATATTATGGAGTAAACTTAAATCTCAGCACTTATTGTGGTTAAAAAGCAATTAATTCTGATACAAGTGATGATAGGAGCTCCATATTATTCTAGGGGGCAGTAATCCAGTTCTGCAGTGGACAAATCACAAGCCTAGAAGGAGAAAATGGACTCTGGCATATTTGTTGTTGCTCTAGATAATTCTTCAAGGTGCTTGCTTTTAAAGAGATGGGTAAAAGATGAGTATCGGGGCAAAAATCATGCAAGAAGTTGACAATATCAAAGACTGGTGGCCATAGAGGATATCTGAGGAGGAACAGAAAGGCCATTATAATCATCAGAAGGCTGTATAAAGTCAATGGGAAGTGAATTGGTTTCAGTCCAGTTTCTAATGGGTAGGTGTCCACATTCCAAAAATCACTATCCCAGTCTGCACTAATTGGTACCCTTGTCAGTAGTCTGATCCTGCAGAAGGTTTTACCATTAGATGTTGTCCCTCCAGGATAGAGTTCAGGGCAAAATCCTTGACCTCCATTGAAGTCAGTGGATTCAGAAATCCACCTATGGAAAGGTGTATTGATGGAAGGGAGACATTTCAAACACTGAGGCAGTCACTATGTGCTATGATTGTTTTAAAGCTAATTGCAGGACATGGGGCTGGCTCTCATGTAGGCTGGCACTCTTAATTAGAACTAAACTCAGTTTTAAAACAAAACTGTAAGATCTAGCTTAATTACCACTTTCTGTTCATGAGAGGCCTGCAACCAGAAGAGCAAGGTATGCTGCAAATACCTATTAAGTTATGAGGGGAAGAGTGTACACCAGCTTGCCTGCTTTATATCTTGGCTCAAGCCATTGGTATTAGTCTTTCATAGACCTGAACACTACATTCCGCCCCTAAATTATAATCTAAAAGATCATTTAAAAATTAATATGAAGCTATTAAAAAGCTTGTAACTCACAGGAGTGAATTTCGAGCTCTGCTAATTTTCTAGACTAGCCTGGAATTCAGTTCTTTTTGATCTTACAACTGTATTGAATATCTTTCAAGGAGACAAGTTTTACAGTCAGACCAGGGAATTGCTTCATTGTTAAGATGGATGTTTGAAGTTAAAGTTATTTACATTTATATATATCTGATCTAAGTTCTGGGTTAAAAAGTTCCATTCATTTCAGTGAATAATGATCTCATATGGAAGAAACCAAACTGCTCTTTCAAAGCTTATGTTTAATAAAAACCCTGCCACTCACTGGTACTGATGTTTATATTTATTACATAAACTATCAGGAGTCTATCAATCTAGGTCTTTATATGGCCTCCACCACTTAGTATGTTATAGTAGACCTCCAGGTTAAACCAGCTTTCTGTTTGAAGCATGGCTCTAAGTGCTCTGTTTTCAAGAAGGTGCACATAATAAGGCACTGATCTTTTGAAGGAGGCTGCAGGCCCAGCATAGCCTCTACCCAGTTTCTGCCACAAAACAAGGAAATCCTGGGAGGAATCTTAGGAACTATGGGCTGCAGCAAGGCATTCTGGGAATGAGTACCAGGGAATATTAGAAGCAGGCTTCTCACAGAATATTGAGAGATCTGGGAAGAGGTTAGATCACATGTGGATTGCTGCCCTAGTGAGAAGGAGAAACTAGCAGTAGGATTCACAGCAGAAAGAGCACCAGGTTAGGAGGCTGAGAGATCCATGGAAAGAAGCCTATTGGAAAGGTCCAGGGAGAAGACCTAGAGGCAGGAAAGGTGATAAAGAACACCCCAGGGAAAGGTAAAAGTATGTTTGGATAAAGATCCACATGTACATCCTGGAATCAGTGTGGTGAGGGTGAGCCCTGTTGTAAGGTATGAAGAAATTGAACTCATTTGATTAATGCAGGTGAAAGAAAGGGCTTCAGGCACATGAAGCAGTACGATCTTGAGACTAGTGTAGGCCCTGGCTTATTGTAGGATGGGGGTTCCACAAAGGGTGGAAAGAAACCACCATGGCTTTGCTTTGAATCTAGGGGAAAATGTTGTATGTGTGATGGTGGACCTCCAGACTTGAAAGCTTGAGTCTTTCTACAGCTTGAGCTAAAGGGACTCTCCCACTGAGAGTTATACCAGGCCCATATCTTCTGGACTGGAAAAGATGGGGATGTGTAACATACACAGACCTACAGATGGATCATTGTTCCACACAGAGTGCAGATGATGCCTCTGGCCTAGGAAGGTGAATAATTTGTGTTTCTCATTTGAATTGTTGCTTGCTCTGGAAGAAGTTTACAGCTTTACTAGAGGGCTAAACAAATTAGCTTCCTATCTGCAATAGGGAAACTGAAGCATCACTGGAGCAAGTAAAGCAGTCTGGCTATGGGGAGAAAGATTCATGTCTGTGTAACAAATACCAACAGTTCTTTAAGAATTCTCTGTGGGATTTATTTGCTATAAAGAAATGAAAAGAACAACTCACTATTGGAAATGAAGCATTGAGCATGATGCAAAGCAGAAACATCTTGTCCCATCCAGAACAGCTCTTCAATATGCATTGTTGCAGCTCTAGTGATTTTTGTCAAAAGTCTCACAATATTCAATGGTTTTTCTTAAAGTTTTAGCTACAGGAGTAAGATAATTACATGAGACTCTCACCTTCATTTTTTAAAAAGTTTCTGCCCCTACGATTGCAGAGAATACCCTGTGACTTAAGTTCACCCTAATTGCTCAAACCAAAAGGCAAATAAAGAACCCAACATTTTTTTATCATTATTTTTAAGCCAATTGCAGATGTTTTGAGACCTGACTCATGACTTTTGAAGGCTTGGGGTTGATAAGAGTGTACATGGTAGCATTTCTTTTCAGTGTAAACACAATGAGATGACTCTATCCATAGTCAGAGGTGAACAGGATCCACAGGAACAGGGGCAGCTCCAGGCCCCAGCGCGTGCTTGGGGCGGCAAGCCACAGGGGGGTGCTCCGCTGGCGCCGTGAGGGCGGCAGGCAGGCTGCCTTTGGCGGTTTGCCTGCGGAGATCCGCCAAAGCCGCGAGACCAGCGGACGCTCCACAGGCAAGCCGCCGAAGGCAGCCTGCCTGCCATGCTTGGGGCGGCAGAATGCCTAGAGCCGCCCTGGCCCTGAGAGCAGAGCTGAAGACAGTTTGTCCGGTCAGAGAGACACGAGCTTTCTGGTGATGAGTTTCGATGTTTCTTGCGGCTGCAGCTGGTTCTGTGGATTGTATTTAACTGACGTGACTGTGCTTGGGGAGGCCGATCGGGGTGTCTCTAGGAGCAGTCACCTTCCCTTAAGTATTTTCCATGCTCTAAATAACCTTCAGACAAGGATGACCCAGTGGTTAGGAGACTAACTTGGGACACCTGGATTCAATTCCCAGCTCTGCCACAGACTGCCTATGGGACCTTGGGTGGCTCACTTAATTCCTCTGTACAATACAGTTAATAGAATTGCCCTTCCTCACAGGCTCGTGTGGCTATCAAGATTGTGAGGCACTCAGGCCCTATAGTAATGGGAGTCATCCATGTAGCTCTGATTGATAAAGAGACTCCAGCTCCACTAGAAAGCTTGCAGTGGCGTGGCTGTAGCAATGCAGCTGGAAGCTCTCTAGTGTAGCTGCACTAAGTGGATGGAAGAGAGCTCTCCCATCGGCATAATTACTCCAGCAAGCGGTTGCAGACACTCTCCCACCAACATAGCTCTGTCCACACTACCGCTAAGGTCAGTGTCACTTATGTCGCTCGGGGATGGAGGTGGTGTGGGGGGGGGCTTGGTTCACTGGAGATTAAAGCATGTTAAGGAGAACTGGTTTCCCAATAACCCATTGAAACAATTTACCAAGGGTTGGGACGGATTCTCCACCCCTGGCAATTGTTACATCGAAACGAGATGTTTTTCTAAAAGATCTGCTCTGGCTGAAACAGGACACTCTGCAGCCTGTTCTACACAAGAGGTCAGACAAGATCAACACAGTGGTCCCTTAAAACATACAACTCTGTGAAAACTTGGGTGCAGTGCAGATCAGATAGAAGGGTTTTACAAAACACACCTCTGAACTTTGTGGGGTGTGTGTGTGTGTGTATCTCTCTCTCTCTCTCCCTCTCTTTGTGGCAATCCAAGGGTCGAAGCCCCAGCATTTTGCACATTTAAAACCAGATTGAACAAAACACTAGTCGATAGACAACCAGGAATACTCCTTCCCTGATGAGAAGAAGGTCTCAATGACGTAACTGTTTTTCCAGCTCTCTTTCCTTTGGTAAATAGCAATGTAAAAGGTCCAGGTGTTTCTTAATGGGTTCTAAAATGAATTAGCGTGTATGTGTAAAATACACTAGGGCATACATGGGATTTAAGTGATGCATAACTAGAGCCAGAGTAGATCTGAAAAGGCCGGCAAACAAAGGGTTTGTTTCCATCCGATTTTTCCCCCCTTTTGGCAGAATGTCAGTTTTTTCTCAAAAAGCCCAACCTGAACCTTTGCTTGGGAGTGTAAAAAAAAACGAGAGAGAGAGAGAGAGAGAGAGAGAGTTTTTTGACAGACAATTAAACAAATGATAAAAATGGAATTTTTCTTGCAAAAACATCCATTTTGTTTGAAAGCCATTTTTAGTTGAAAATAGGTTTGGATGACAAATGGTGCCGCCAGCTCTATGCAGAGACCACATGGGGGTTCTCTGCACAGGGGTCAATTGCCCCCAAGTGGAATTTCACCCAGTAGAAGGGTAGACTCACTCCTGGAGGGCCCCCTCATGGTTGTCTGTGGTGTAGCCACTCTTTCCTCTCTAGCACCCCCTGCTGATGGTCATTCTGGTCCCATGGCAGTATGCCTCCTCTTGTGACTCAGCCCTCCAGCCAAGTCACATTTTAGTGCCACCCCTTCTGGGGTAACACAACAAATAAGAGTCCAATAGCCTTATAAAAGGTCTGCAGCCCCGACTCTGGGCTCCGTGGTCCTCACACCTTTCTCTCAGTCACAAATGTCTCCTTCTCGGGGACTTCACCCCACCGTCCCAGTGGCTGGTAGGGGAACCTAGGCCCTCCCCCTGCACTGGACAGCAGTCGAGAGACCCTATAACCAGCAGCCAAGCTCTGCTCTGTCAGACTGCTTGCCGTCACCACCCTGGACTTCTTCCTAGCAACAGCCTTTCCAAATTCACCCTTCTCTCAGGGTTCTCCCCACAAAATCCCAAGCTAAAAATAACTCAGTTCTGCCCCCCCTCAGACTTAACCTTTCTATTCCTCTTACCTTTGCCTTCCTCAGGGGAACGTCTCCCAGAGTTCGTTCTCTCCCTGGAAGTCCTGATCATGCCATGCTCCTCGCTGCCAGAAGCGGCTCCACTCCAGACTTCTCTGCTCAGCCGTGGATCCCAGAGCCAACTGCCCACATGAGCTTCCTCCTGGATCCTGCGGAGAGCACCATGCTCTAGTTCCCAACGGCAATTGCAGAGTGTCTCCCTTGCAGCCCTCTTCTGTTCCAGACTTCCTTTCCTCATAGTCATCACCCAGCTCCTTTCCCAGTGTGGGCTTCATCTTTAATTAATCCCACCAGGTGGGTTAAATGACCTCTCAGGCCCACCTTAAACCTTTCAGCGCCAGGATGAACCCTGTCACACACCCATGATGAACTTCACCCAAGTGGAATTTCCTACTCTTGTGACAAGTGACACGGGATCTTCAGTGAAGACAAGGCCAGGACCTTCGTTTTCCCATCTCATTCCAAAGATTCTCTTTAAAGTCTTGGGCCTGTGGGATGGGGAAAAGCAGAGACAAAATTAAGTCCCTGACTCAGTGTGTTAAGGACGTTATAGCAAAATCCATCTGCTTGGCTGTACTTAGAGTGCTAAAGTCATCCCCAAAGCTTTCATTAAGAGGGTTTGTGGCTAGGTAGGTAGTTTGGGGAGACTCTAACAGGGCTCTGAAGCCTAGGATCTAACAGATGACGGTAGCTGATGAGAGAAATAGTTAGCTAAATACAGAAACTATTGATAACCCTTGCATCAAGTCTCTATAATTTGTTACAAGTGATGCCAAGCAGGGCCTAGGCAGTGCCATTGCAGCCCCAGATTGTGCTGCCATCCGGAGGCCCAACTTGGCTCTTGGGCCATGGTCCCAAGCTGCCTGCGGCCTGCTGCAATGAAGCTGATACCCACAGGGCTCCTGGAGGGCTGAGTTCATCTGCATATCCTCTCGCATCCGTACACAACTCAGAGCAGCCAACCTCACAGCAGCGCCACCCTTGGGCTACTCGCCCTGGGGAGCGGATTGAAGCTGGCTGCCCTTTTGGCAGTGAAATAGGGGGAAGAGGATGAAGTCATGAATGTCTGCCAGGTGGCCAGTCACTTCAGGAACAGGGGCCGTATTATCTGCAGTGCACTAGCTGAGGGGCCTCCAGCCAGACTTGGCCCCATGCGTTAGGCACTGGGCTGACACATGTTAGGAGACCAGAGACTGTCGTTGAAGCAGACAGAAAGTAGGGGGAGGCCAGGGCCGGCTCCAGGCAGCAGCGAAGGAAGCAGGTGCTTGGGTCGGCCAATAGAAAGGGGCGGCACTCCGTCCGTTATTGGGGTAGCACGTCCGGGTCTCCAGCGGCACTTTGGCAGCGGCTGAAGTGCTCCACTATAGTCTTCAGAGGCAATTCGGCGGCGAGTCCTTCACTTCGTCTCTTCCTCTTCTGCGGCACTGCAGTGGCAGCTCAATCGGGTTTTTCTTTTTCCTTTTTTTTTTCCTTCACCGCTTGGGACGGCAAAAAAACTGGAGCCGGCCCCGCACAGGAAGTGCTTTCATGGCTCTTCACTTACATTTTGTGACACTTTACTCCATGTACTCATTTGGTACATTTAGCAAGATATATCAGCCAGTGCCTGAGTTTCTCAGAACATGCCTGAAGCACTCCATAGTAAGTCACCAACCACTTGTAAAAGCCTCAGATGGATTCAGATGGCATAATGAGACAATCTTATAGAATATGGTAATCTATAAGAACAGCTAAAATTCAAGTTTGATTTCCTGATGCAAACCACGTTATAGATTTCCCCCCTTGTTACTATTTTTATGCTGATGGTCCAAGTAATGAAAAATAGGGTCTGTCTTAAAAAAATAAAAACAGTCAATTATGGAAGCATGGGGGAATGGAACAAGCGCTCTCCAGTGTCTATTAAAGGGACAGCATCAAAATGTATTTAACCAAACTTTGATTTTTGTTAATTAGAGACTTACTTACAAAATCTGAAGTAACTTAAAACATTATTGTGTTTTTAAACCTTTAATGTCATGTTAACATCTGACCCAGACAATCTAAATCTGCTTTAACATGTTAAAGACTATTCACCAGTGGCTAGATCCTTTGTAACATTGCAGTGTAAGGGGACTGTAATGTGGTGGATAATTTGGCCTCATTTCTTCATAAGGCTGAACTTTTTCTTTGCTTTTATTTCTGTTGCTTTATTTCGTGACCTGTGTGCGCTAATGCTTTCAAACACTAAATGTACAGATTATACCATACTAAGTAAAAGAAGAAAAGCAGACTATCCAGTACAGGAAAATAACGTTTTGGTTATGAGTCATCAAAACAAATAAAATGTTCCAGTGGAACATTCTTACACTTAAAATGACACATTAGTAAATATTCTGCTTAGAGATGTAAGGAAATTAATGTCCCAGGTGGTAGCCTCCTATGGCTAGAGGAAGAATCAAGTAGGGTGGGGAGAGAGATTGCAAGGGGGGGGAGAAAAAGTGAGAGGAGATAATAGGTCAACTGCACTCAGGGAGGGTCCTCTTTTTCATGCAGATGTGTTTGTAGGCATTCAGGTGAAACTGGGGCTAATGAGAACTTGAACAAAGAATCTGAATGATACTCACTCCCCCTCTCAATTAATCATACTTAATTGCCCGGTGTCTATGATGTTGTCATCTTTCTTGTTCTCAAGTCAAGAAATAAAACAAAGTCAAGGAAGGCAGAGAAAAGTCCAGCTTCATGAAGTTGTAGGCCCAAAATAGTGTAGGGAGATGCAGGAAAAAATAGCATAGAATAGCTGTGAATTTGTAATATGAACAAAAGACCTTTCAGCACATGGCATAACAAAGCATAAAATGGCATGAGTCCAACATTTTTTTTATTGAAGGTCATCTTTAATGAAATTATTTATGAATGATCTTAGATGTTAGTGTTTGTCATAATGCTATTATTATTTACTTATATAGCACCCAAAATGTCCTTTTCTAAGCGTATATGTACTTGGATTAAGTTAAATCCATAATCAAAGCTATTCCAGTCACTTATAAAATATTGTATGACATTCCTGTGTTAGACTGATTTACTGTAAATTGACTTGTGCCAGCATAATAAGTAGTAGTTTGGCTTTGACATTCTAAAGTAAATCAATCAAGCAATCTCAGGCTGAAATTTCACACCACGCTTTTTAGGTCTTGTGCAGAACTTAAATTAACATTTACAAACATAATTTATCATAGGTATTTTTATTTAGCTTTCAAAAGGACAAAGAAAGGCAAAGTGTAAAAATTCAAGCTGAGATTTCTAGATTGAAGGGCTTTTAAATAATGTTACCTAGCATAATGTATAACAGTGTCGTATTAGCTTTCAAAAGTTAAAAACCACATAAATTCAAAATAAGACTATTCATACTAGTACCTGCTAACATCACTATCATTTATAGACAAACAATTGTGCTATTCTCTCTCCAGATACATAATGATGCTTGAAATCCAGGGGCAAACGGAGTGCGGTCAGGTCACTCTGATGTGTCAGAAAGCTGTAAAACTGCTGGACAATGCAACTGTCTCCTGCATTTAAGACAAAGTTGTGGAAGAGAAGGAATATAAATAAAACCTGATATTAGTAAAGATTTCATGGAACAATTGCCTCATGTTTCTATAAGATTCTGAAGCTACACTGGTGATTCTCACAACCGCAGTTTACTGGTAAGTTTAGTAGGACCATTATTCTACAGTCAGTCATGGACTACAAGGCCAGAGCCCTGTGTACCCGGCAATAACACAGCTGTGGAATTTGGGATAGAACTGAATCCCTACTGCAGAACAGCATTGCAGAATCTAAGGTTTCTAATGATTTTTTAATAAATCATTTTCTGATTGTGTAACTTTGTACAGCTTCCTTGAAGTTTAATGGAGTTGTTATTTACTCCAGCAGAGAATGTGGATTTAAATTTCTAGCATTTATGGTTACAATAAAACCTAAATGTGAACCAAGTGGAAACCAATTCAGCAAAATCTGTGTTAATATGCAGAGACTATGAAATTTAGCACAGAGAGCTGTGAACTGACCCATTCATACAAATGGGATTGTTAATTCTGAAATCTTATGCTGGCAACTTCAGTGTCAAGATTGATAACTGTTTCACTGCTGACCGCATTAGCAGAAACATCCAGCTAATGTGCTATTCTCAAATGACCTTCTGCATCTTTCCAGGTGGTGTTTCCTTCCCAACTGTCCAAATCTCCAGAACAGTTCTCTCAGCACACTGACAACCAAGGCCATGTCTATACGCAGTGCCTCTGGTGAAGATGCTCTACACTGATAAGAGAGCTCTCCTGTCAGCATAAAAAGCCCACTTCCGCAAGCAGCATAAACTATGTCAGTGGGAGAAGCTCTCCGCTGACAGCGCTGTGCACACGAGCGCTTATGTCGCTCAGGGGGTAGAATATTCACTGCTCTGAGCAATGTATAGGGCCAAATTCTTCCACCCTCATTCACAGAGTAGTACCTTATTCCATTAAAGTCCTTGAGTACAGGTGGCAGAATTGGGCCACTCGGAGCAGTATAAAATTAATGAAATTGATATTAAATGAAGGCGTGTCTACACAAACATTCATGGCTAGCTGGGGTGTGAATCTATCCTACACTAACCTGCAGTGGAGGATTTGTCCCTTTGTTGATGCACATGAACAGTTTGTTAATGCACTTTGAGCTATTCCTGTTTCAGGAGGGCTAGCTCAAAGTGCATTAATGAAGTGTTGATGCTCGACAGCAGCGTGCACACACAGTTGGTCTGCAGCAGGTTGGTGAAAGGTAGAGTAACACCCCAGCTTGCTGCGAACTAAGGGCTTGTCTTCCTGTACAGCGACACAGCTGCACTGCTGCTGTAGCGCTTGAGTGAAGATGCTACTACTCCAACAGGAGAGCTTCTCCAGTTGGTATAGTTAATCCACCTTCCCCAAGAGGCTTCTTCCATCAAAATAGCACTGTCTACACAGGTGGGGGGGCGTAGGTCAATATAACTGTGATGCTTAGGGTGTGGATTTTTCACACCCCAGAGCCATGTAGTTATACTGATATAGGTCTGTAGTGTAGCCCTGGCCTAAATGTTTGCTAGAGAAGCCCCAATGACCTATCAAAGTCAATACATTTTGGATCAGCTGCAAAAAGAATGTTGTATCCACTGTATTACTCATTTTCATATTTAATTCAATAAATCTTTTTAAAAAATAAGTTTTTAGCTGAAAGAATCACAGAATTGTACTCTGTTGTACTGTGTGCTGCAGAAATTAGATCAAGGTTGGTATGGAGTGCACAGGGCCCTGTATGAGAGATAATAGTGTAAGCTGAATTAATGTAATGTGAACAAGTAATTCTTGTGCCCAATAGTAAAAATGAAAATGTGTGAAGGAAACAGATTATGTGGCACCTCTGATTTAGCGATACACTTGCATTTTCTTGCAAATGAGGAACTAAAATTCCAGTCATTTGTATTTTGTTTTCAAAGGGATTTGTTTATATGTAAGCAGAGTCAGGATGAGCTCTACCCCGACATCTGGTGGTGAATTATGGGGAGTGTGGAAAGGAATTTCAGGTATTTGCACTGGCACACCCACCTCACCTAGCATAGCCCATGGCAGCCTGGGATGGTTATTTTGACAGCTCTGGGATCCCCAGTTACTTTGTTATTGGGGCAGGAAGAATAAAGTGGTGTTACCCTGATTATGTGAAAGAGGAACTATGAGACTGCTTTAAGACAGAAATGACTCAACCTCAATTAAGTAGCACTTGCTAGACAAGGGACATGGGTTCCAAAACCCAGTGAATTGAGAGAGGTTGGGGACTGGTGTGTGTGTGCCTGATGGTATGGGCCCCTTTTGAGGGCCTTGAACACCAATTGCACATCCTCCTCTGTCCACTGTTAAAGAGTAGAGCTAATTTTGATTCCATTAGGAGTCCATCTAAAGGCTGCTGAGCTGAATTCATTTTGGGCCAATGGTGCACCAGCACTGGGGCTCCCCTACTATGAGCTGAAATCGCTAAGAGTTGAAATCACTGAAGAGCTGGAATTACTGAGCTGAGATCACAGAGATCACCCTTCCCCTGTGCTAACTAGTGGGGGAGCCTGAAGACCTATTGCTAAGCAGCTGGCAGAGTGGAGCAGTTTGCAGCATGTTGGAGCAGCCCATGGAACAGTGAGCGGAGTGGCGCGGTTTGCGGGGACAGTTGGAGTGGCTTGCGGGTGGCTGGAGGAGCAGCACAGCTGGTGTAGTGGAGCTGGTCGTGGTGAAGGCTGCAGCAGAACTCCACGGAGGGGCGGAGCAGTTGGCCTTGGCCCACGTAAGGTGCCCCTTACCACTCTGTGTGGGCCCCACCACCCTGTGTGGGCCCCCTCCCATTTCCACCCAGGCTGAGAGGGGTAAAACTCTGCAGATAAACTTTTGAACTCTGGGGTAGCATTGACCAGAGAGTTTTGGGTTGTTGGACTTTGGGGTGATTGGACTTAAAACCCTAAGGGGGAAAGGCCCCTGCCAAACGTACTTGGAGGTGGGTTTTTTGCTTATGGTTTGTGTTATAATTCTGTTTGTGGTGTTTCTCCAATGTGATGCTGCATTGTTTCCCTCCTTTATTAAAAAGATTTTGCTACACTCAGACTCGGTGCTTGCAAAAGGGGAAGTATTGCCTCCTAGAGGCGCCCAGGGGGGTGGTATGTAAGTGTCCCAGGTCACTGGGTGGGGGCTTGAGCTGGTTATGGTTATGTTATTGAAACAGAATCCCTGGATACTGAACCCGGCCCTTGTTGCTGCCAACTCAGAGGGGCAGAAGGATTACATGTATTACGAGTTTTATCAGGAGGCACGTTCCGCGAAGATTGGGCAACCTTCGAAGTACTGTCCTACAAATTGAGATACTCTACAGGGAGAGAAGCCACCATCAGGGAAGACTAGTATGGCCATTACTCTGAACTTCTGACTGAGTGCCCCACTTCTTCTGCTGCTGTTGTCTGATCTTTGGTGACTGGTTTAAATGGTCTGACATAATTGTTATGTAAAGGACTTGAAGGGCAACCATGAATCATCACCTGGACCAACAAGGTGCATATCTCCAACTCCTATCTGCTAGAAGAACCCTCATCTCAGATCATCTAGAGCTACTGATCTAGCATGATGCATTGAACAGGAAGCTGAGCTCCTTGCTTCAGCTCTTCAGTCTATTTTTGATCATTTAAGGGCAGATATTCCCTTCCTCAGGTGGGAGACAACATGGGGAGGGAAATGGGAGGGAAGGAACAGAAGGAAAATAAGCAGATCACTTGGATGTAAATCAGAACAATATTTGTTTTGTTTTCCTGGTTTTGTTTGGGAACAAGAAAATTTTGCTGGTCTTTGCACTATCTATCTAGCTTTCCTTAATCCAGATTTATCTGAGATATTCTATGACTAAAGGCCCCATCCTGAATTCCTGGCATACTCCAAACTCATATTAAAGTAAAAGGGCAATTAGCATTACTGGAACTATTGACTGTGCAAGAAATGCAGGATCAGAACCTAAATTATTTGGAAGACTACAAAGAGTCAAAACAGGATTATAAAAGATAAAGATGAATTCTCATGGTTCCTGTGTCAGAAATATGCAAGATCACTTTACAGAAGAGCAAGCAGACTAAGTCTGTGGAAAATTGGTGCAAGCTGAGGTGCAGTTGTCAAAGCAAAATGCTATTAGCATTTTATGCTAGAATGAGAAACAGAGCAGGCAGGAAGATGCTGCACAGATTCTACGCATCCATGTTTCAAAGCACGTTCTCTTCAGCCCTGAAGCAAAGAACACAGTATAGCACCAGCAGGATGTGCCTGTTCCCACATCATCTGTGAAGCTTCTCAAACAAGATGTGCAAATTTGAAGCAGCAGCCAAATCCTGCTCGGTGCAGAAAGAAGAAAGACATCAGTGAGTAGACAGCATGTTCCAGGCAATAAATTTGTAAAGGATATTAAGAAATCAGGGCAGAAAGGGCAGACTATTCCCATAGCGACTTCTCAAAGTTAGATGCCAGCAAGGCAGATGATTACCACTGAAACTGTTGAAATGGCAATAGAGAGAATCAGTGGTTTAAAAAAAGACAGTTACTGTACATTTGACCAAATAGATATTTATGCATTTAGCCTAGAAATGGGTCTGAGTCAAAACTCAGATCTAAACACTCGCAGAGTTTGTGGCTCAAAATCTGAATCCATTTGGAAAATATTCCCCTAACTCCACACACTTGCTTTGGGGTGTTAAAAATGCACGTCTGCAATTGGTGGTTTGAGAGCATATCCATTCCCATTTGTGGAATATGGATTTAAAATAAAAATAAGCATGGAAAGGTCCCCAGGTATCTTTAGTTAAGGGTGATTTTTGTTTTTTACTCATTAGTTCTACAGCAATCTCCAAACTTTTGGCGACTTTAAGATCCAGTGTGAAATAAACAGCTATGCTGGTGACAAATATCAAAGGTGAACTTCAGTTCATGGCTCAGAGTTAAAAGAAAGTTCTTGGCAACACATTTTTCACAGGACAATTGGAATCAACCAGCTATGTGAGTTTGGTGTTTGCACTTGGGTTTGAGGTTTAATGTGTGAGTTTGTGGGGGGAAAAATAAACATTTGTTCATATCTGTGATAAGGTATGTTTTATTTAAGAGTCATTCAAATGAAACCATTCATAGCTCCATACAAATGATAAAAGCAAATAGGGCAACTAAGCAAATAGCAACAGATTTAGGAAGAATGCATAAACAAATCAGATCAAAGTAACAGTCAAATAAGTGCTTTGGGGCCCATTTCTGCCACCTTTCCTCACATGGAATAGTGCTGTAGAGCAACTTGTGCACCCTTGCTTATGCTGATGAGTACTTACTGTGGCCCTAACTCCATATACCCCACTGATGTGAGATTACCTGCAGAGTAAGGTACTACTTATTGTGAGGAAGGGTGACAGGATTACTCTCAATGTCCTGATTCAGTACAGCTCTTCATCGTGTGCTGCAGTGCTTTGATGAATAGGGATGAAATTACTCCTATGCTTAAAGTTAAGTGCTTTGCTGAATCAGAGCCTCTTGAAAATCCATTCACTAGAAGCTAGAAATAGGGTGTGCTAGGCAGGTGGAGCTGCACAGCCATCCCCCTCTACTCTTACTCCTAAGGAGAGACATTTTTCAGTCTTCACTTGTATCCTAAATCTTCTTCCATCCACTCAGATCTGGTAGCATCTTTTGTCTTCTGCCACAAATGATTTGTTCTCACCAACAATGGTTGAGCCACATTTTGCTATTGGAAGGGAGCAATGGCCGAGGGAACACGAACCACCTGCAGCAGCACTCGCCGCCACCGCAACCCTAATCCTAGAGCAGTGCAAATGGAAGGCCCCGGTGGAAAGCAAAGCCCCGCCCTGCACTCACCCAGGAGCAGTGGGTTCCTGTCCCCTGGGATTGGGCCAAGTTCTCTACTCCAGCCATTGCAAACTGGTGCCTGGGATTGCAGTGCCACACAGATTTGGCCTGCCGGAGAGGTGGACGGCCCAAATTTCAGTGAATGAGGTTATGATCCCGCGCCCGGGAATGGAGCACCATGCAACTCTGTGAGCCATGTCAAAAGATCAAGAGCAGGGAACCAAGTCCAGCCCTGCAGCACAGGAGCCACTGCTGCCAGGTGAATGTGGGGCACTCCCACTCTCCAGCCCCATGTGAAAAGGCACTAGGCGTACATCTAAAGGCACCTGGGGATGGGGCTCTCACCCTTCCCCTGATCCTCCTATTAGCCCTGACACTGATCACAAATGCAGAGCACTGAAAATGAGGTGGCAGATTATGCTAAAGAAACTAAGCACATCATGTTGAGGCTTCCTTCATGGTTCTTTTTCTTCATTATCCTTAAAGATAAATATCCCCCCACTGAGTTCAAGGATCATGAGATCAGGCCTTTAGTACCCAAATCCACATCAGGATCTGCTAGTGCAGACTACTATGCATGTGTAGGATATACAATTGATGGACCTTAATGCAGGAGTTTGGAGCCTTAGACAGGTTTAACCTTGTTGTAAAGACCTTTGTGTATATCAACAGGGAACAAAAAAAAAACCAAAATAACATGTTTTAAAATGAATTTTTTAAATAATCTGAAACACACCTGTTTGGTTTCCCATTTACATTTTGAAACCATATATTTATCCAGTTTTAAATTCATTTAATGCTAATTTTCTGTTCTACTTTTTTAATCCAAATGTTATCCAGTACTAAGTCAAATATCATACAGAAGTCTATATATATTACATCGGTGCTATTACCTTATCAACAAAACCTGTAAACTCATCAAAATAGGCATTAATTATATAACTAATTGCTCTAATTGTTTATTTCTTGAGTCCTGTATCAACTGTTCCATTATTTTGTCTGGGATGGATGTCAGGCTTACAGCCTGGTGGTCCAGTTAGCTTTCTCCCAGTCTTCTGGAACTTCCCCAGTGTTCCAAGGGTTACTGAAAATCAACATTAATGAGCTCCTTAGCCAGATATATTCAAACTCTTGGATAAAAGTGATTTGGACCTACTAATTTAAAAATGTCAAAATCTAGTAGCTATTATTTAACATACTCTTGAGTTACAGTGGTAATGGAAGTGTTTCATCATCACATATGATTACATCAGCTGTTTTTTCCAAATACAGAACAGAAATACACCTCTGCCCCCATATAATGTGACCCGATATAACACGAATTCACATATAACGTGGGAAAGCAGCATTTTGGGGGGGGTAGGGCTGCACGCCCAGGTGGATCAAAGCAAGTTCAATATAATGCGGTTTTAGCTATAATGTGGTAAGATTTTTTTGGCTCCCAAGGACAACGTTATATCAGGGTAGAGGTGTATTTATTGAACACACTATAAATAATAATGGAAGAAAGGCAGTTCTACCTTTCCATCTAGTAATGGATCAATACTATTATTAAGATCATTGTTTGATCTTAATATACTTTTGAAAAACCTCCTTATTGCCCTTAACACTGCTGTTCATAGAGGTCTCTTTATGTCCTTTTGCTTCCCTTATCAATTTTCTACAATTACTAATGCTTTATCGTTATTACTATCAATTTACCCTCTTTTTTCAATTTGGTATATATTGTTTTATTTTTTAAAGCTGCCTTCACCTTCCCTAACCAAGCTGGTTATTTTTAAATATACTATTAATAGCATCTTGAGGCTCTCACAGTGCTTTGCAAGCATTCCTTAAGGGCAAATCTGTCATTGTCTTTTATACTGCATGATCAGGACCACAGAAAGCTGCAAAAAGGCAAGGACGGTAATAAGCCTTCCTCTACCGAGTGATGTGACCTGTGATGAAGAGTGAAATTAATGAAGGAGAATAATTCATGAGGTAAAAAAGTCACTAGAACAAATGCTTTATTTATTATATCCAATCTTAAAGATGGGGAAACTGAGATACAGACTGGTTAAATGATTTGATCAATGCCACCAGAAACTTATCAAAACTGAACTCACATCACTAGACCAATTAGAAAATCCTTTAGGAGCCCACTCATTACTTTGCAGCATCTGCTTTAATACAACAGTTTTAAAGCTTGGATATGTAATAAATATAGGTGTGAATAAACCTGCATTGGGAGAGAAACAGATTGGATGACTTAAGTCCCCATCCTGTACTCTGACAACTGTTATGGGACCTTACACCTCATTCATCTGTAATCTTGATAACCCTTTTACTCTAGAACTGAAGGGTCTTCCTTGCTATTGATTGGATTCTGATTTCATTTACACAGATGTAAAGCCAATCTAGATCCACTGAAGATGGATTTACTCTGGATTGACAGTAGTGTGGATGAAATCAGGATCTGGCCCAATAGTATCATCCTTACTGATAGACACTAGCTATAAAAAACGTGAATACCCAGACTTGAGTGCTGTCCCCTGATATTTAATATAAATTGATGTCACAACCTGTATCAGGAAAATTTCACCTCATGAATTATTCTCCTTCATTAATTTCACACATTTCATCACAAGCCTTTCTCCACTGAGTGGTATTGCCTATCACCTTTTTTGACTGATAGCACTTTATGGTTTCTCTGTCAGTGACTTAAGCAATATAAATTGACTTTAGAATGGTTTTCTATTAATAGTTAGATGGAGAAATCGCAAATGTAGTAGTCTAAATCCAGTATCTGACACATTAAGAGCTATGCAATGTATTTTGGTACTTTAGAATCCTGTCTGAATATCTGCTGCCATAAGTGTAAATTCCCTTTCTCACCTCTTTTAATATACTATATATAGGGTGACCAGATAGCAACTGTGAAAAAACGGGACGGGGTGGAGGGTAATAGATGCCTATATAAGAAAAATCCCCAAAAACGGGACTGTCCCTTTAAAAATGGGACATCTGGTCACCCTAATTATATATATATATAACTATTTAACCCATTCTACAACACTCTAACAAAGAGTTCAAAGAAAGGGCATCATGATTCAATCATTACATATTAAAGGGATACAGTCAATTTAAAAATCACATTTGTATGAATTTTTTTACCTATTAAGTTTATACCAAAGGTTACTGTAAATTACAGATTAGCTGGAAAACATCTTCTATTTTTTCAGTTTGTTTACTTTGTGCATTTGACAGTGTGTAGTGAGCTACAGTTTTTCCTTTTGTTGGTGTGGAGAGAAAAAAATAAAAAAATAGGAAAACATTAATATAAAGACACAAATTAGCTGGAGTTCTCAATTGTAACACCCAAACTAACTTTTGGATCTGTTTTTAAACTAGCTATATATATCAACTGTATGGTGGCATTAAAGGCGAAAATACTCCATTCAGACTTGTAAAGGAGCTCTCTGCTCCAGTAATCTGCTCTGGCTACAGGCTGTCAGGTATGCTTCTGCCAGAACCATGCCTGAAAGCTGTTTATAGCACCGTTTTAGCTAGCTGGTTCTGCTCCCATTGTTGGCTTGTCCCTAATGATACAAAGAACCAAAACAGGCTTCCATCACAATCTCTTTCATACTCTTCTAACTCATGTCCACAGTGAGTCCTCATACCATGGTTATATGTAGAATGTAGAATGTCATCTGTTACCATATTATGCACCAGCTGTGTTTTGCCTGAGGTCATAGGTCGTAGGCTATTATCAACTACCCTGCTACCAAAATTAGTTTCTTTGGATCACTAAAGTGACTTTTTTGGTTCACATTATGGCTTGCTGTATTTGTTCTGCCTAAAATTTACCTTTTTATTATCATCTGCTTAGAATCTGCTGAAAATATCAGATATTCAGCTACTAAATGATGAGCAAAATGGGGCTGGGGGGCTCTACAATCACAAAGATGTCTTACTTTGTCCATGCTGTTATTGGCTTCTTGTGTACTGTGGGGAACAATTCAGAATTGTCAGGGAAATAAAATGATCGTATAAGTCTCTTCCATATCTTAGTTCTATGATTTTATAAAATGCATAGTGCTGTGCAGCATGATAGCAAAGCAGGTTAAGGGGACTAGGTCATTACAGAACAAGGGCACATGCCACATATAATTATAACCAGCGCTGTGTTGATAAGGCCTCAGCTGAAGTATTGTGTCCAGTTTGAGGCACCACGTTTCAGGAAACATATGAATAAATTGGAGAAAGTCCAAAGGAGGGCAACAAAAATGATTAAAGGTCTAGAAAACATAACCTGTGAGGGAAGATTGAAAAACTGGGTTTGTTTAGTCTGGAGAAGAGAAGACTGAAGGGGGACATAACAGTTTTCAAGTACATAAAAGGTTATTACAAGGAAGAGGGCAAAAAATTGTTCTCGTTCTCCTCTGAGAATAGGACAAGAAGCAATGGGCAAGATAGGTTTAGATTGGACATTAAGGAAAACTTCCTATCTGTCAGGGAACTGGAAAAAATTGACTAGGGAGTTCATGGAATCTCCGTCATTGGAGGTTTGTAAGAACAGGTTAGACATCAGGGATGGTCTAGTTATTACATAGTCCTGCTTTGAGTGCAGGGGACTGGACAAGATGACCTCTCAAGGTCCCTTCCAGTCCTATTCTTCTTTAATTAGAAAGCTAGAAGTGCAGTGCCTCTGGCTGGACAGAAATGTCACCAGTGGAAAACTATCCATTTCTGCTTAAGTATATGGTACTACTATCAAAGCATGTATCAAAGCATCTATTAAAGCATGTATGCTCTACTTACTTATTAACTATTATTATTATTTTATTATAGCACCACTGTTGTGCATGATGCTTTGCCTACATGTAGGAATACACCACCTGCATAAACATAGCTGGAATTGCATAGCATCTCTCAGGATCAGACCAATGGTCTCTGCCCCAAAGATATTACATTTTTAAAAGACAAAGAACAGGCAACAATTAAGACTCACAAAATATTGGGTGACCTGGAGGTGGTTTCATCACAAATAGTGATGCAGCAGATTTTCTCAAGTTTTTTAGAATAAGTAATACTTCAATGCATGGTGGATTACTGCTAGCCTTCGGGGAAGATGTGCATTAAGGAGGTATTTAAAAGAGAACAAATTTAGGTTGTTTGCCTAAAATTGCCCTAGTCTAATAACAGTGAAAGTCTTCAGAATTTGAATTATATGGAATCTACAACTACATTGTTAAGTTCTTTTTTTAAACAGCAACCCAAATGTCTGAAAAACCTACCAAAAAAAAGTTTGGCATGCCCTCTTCTGGCTCTATTGCATCACTGCACTCATAGTTGGTAGCTATAAATGAACATGCTGACAAACACAGCTGTGAGAAATTCCGCAGTTTCAATTCACCTGCACATCAACTTTATTTTTCAGTTATGATTACTGTGGGTTTGCACAGCCTCAGGGTATGTTTACAGTTAAAACACTACAGTGGCACAGCTGCATCACTGCAGCTGTGCCACTGTAGTGTTTTAACTGTAAACATACCCTGAGGCTGTGCAAACCCACAGTACACAGTGCCACTACAGTGCTTCAGTATAGACATTCACTGGTGATGTGCGGGGTTCTTTCCTGTAGTTAATCCATATCCCAGAGTGGCAGTGACTAGTTTCACCTAATGCTGCCTACACTGGGGGTTAGATCTGCATAGCGACATCTCTCAGGGGTGTGGATTTTTCAAACTTTTGAGAAACGTAACTATGCTGTTGTATGTTCCAAGTGTAGACCAGTCCTGAGTTTCACTTTGGGATTTGGCGTCATTTTAAAATTTTAGTCAATTTCTGTGCACTATGAGCCAAATTCTGTCCTCACATAGATACATGGGGCTTCCAGTGCCCTCAGTGCAGTATAGCATGTGTAACTGAGAGTATGTCTATACTACAGTGACACAGCAGCAGCTATGCTGCGTTAGCGCTATAGTGTAGACGCTACAGAGATGGAAGAGGTTTTCTGTAGCTGTAGTAAATCCATTCCCTCGAGAGGTAGTAGCTAGGTCCAGTGATCCAGCAATGTCTACACCAGTGCTTAGGTCAGCTTAACTACATATTCAGGGGTGTGGATTTTGCACACTTTTGAGCAACGCAGCTAGCTCAACCCGTTTTACATGTAGACCAGGCCTGAAAGTGGAATTCATATCACATTTGACCATTCAGCTTTCACAAAAAAATCTGTGTATGGCTTTGGTTGCAGAAAGAACTAGAAGATCCAATGAGAAAGACACACTTTTAAGCCACACACAGCTCTTCTTCAGGTCTGTGTGGCTTGAAAGCCTATCTCCCTCACCAACAGAAGTCAGTCCAATAAAAGATATTATCTCACCCACCTTGTCTCTCTAGTATCCTGGGACTGACACGACTACTACACTATACATAAAAGATCCAGTGTCTGTCAAACATGTAGTTTTTAATGTATACTGATTGCGATGCTGGCAGACCAGGTGTTAGCTCATTCCAGAGTGCTAGGCCAATTCATTTGTGTATTAGCATAGATCAAAGTGATTGTTAAATATATGAGTGTGTATTTGGTGTTTAAACTTCATGAAAACTACTGGGATGTTACTTGCCTTGTTTTCACTTATTTGTATCCTGTTATAATGTTGTAGCAAACATTTAAATTGTTCATAACCCCGTAACTAAATAACCCATCAAACAAGAAAGAAGCCTTGTGGAATGCAAATTAAGAACTTTAAGGAAAAAATGCCTATTTCAAAGCAAGTGATCATTGTGTGTGATGATCAGAGGTCAAAGACTCAAAATGCATTCCTTACTTTCCATCATCAAAGGAAAAACTTATGTGGATACTGACACCGTCAGTTTATTTTCTGTGAGAGGAAGCTGTAAATATGGATTCAAGGAAAGATCTTGCATCTCTGGACTGTGGACACTTACAGGGAGGTGTAGCAGATGGAAGCAGAAATTCCCAGAGACAATCTGAGTACCCTGAAAAGACTTTTGGGAACTGGTAGTTTATTATATCACTGTCACCATTTGGAAATACAAATTGTGACCCACCTGTGCATATATTTTACCTGCTTTAACCTTCAAAAACTCTCATTTCCCTTTTTTAGCTAATAGAACTTTAGTTAACTATAGACTTGGCTACCAGCATTGTCTTTGGTGTAAGATCTAGAGTACCAATTGATCTGGGTTAAGTTACTGGTCTCTTGAAACTAGGAGCAACCCGATGTGATTTTTGGTATATGTGACCATTTTACCACAAAGTCCAGTTTGTCTGGGTGGCAAGATAGACTGGAGAGTCTAAAGGGGATTTCTATGACTCCATGGTAAGACTGGTATAATGATCCAGGAGTTCACGTTTGTCACTGGCTTAGTACAATCTAATTATAGAACACAGCGCTTGTTTGCGGTGTCTGCCCCGTTTTCTTACAGTCTTCCCTGAGCTTTGCACTCCAGACAGTGTGAGTGACACCTATGCATTTAAGTGGGTCTCTGCTTAGGTGTTTTGGGGCCAGATACTTCAGACTGTACTTAAGATTTACATGTGCAAAACTCCCACAGAAGTCAACAGGACAAAGCCTGAAGTCTTTTTATAATTTGTATCTGATAATTATTCAGGCAAAACTCCCACTGAAATCAATGGGAGAAAAATGCAGTAAAAACCCGCATAAAGAGTTAACTATTGGCCAGGCTATTTTACATTTTGTATTATAGATTTAATCATTTTGCCTGAGCAAAGTAAGGATGGCAATACACCTTTACCTCGATACAACGCTGTCCTCGGGAGCCAAAAAATCTTACCATGTTATCGGTGAAACCACGTTATATCAAACTTGATTTGATCCGTGGGAGCACGCAGCCCCCCAGCCCCCGAGCGCTGCTTTACCGTGTTATATTCGAATTCATGTTATATTGAGTGGCTTTATAATGGGGTAGAGATGTATTTTGCTTTTTGTGTCTCCCTTACGGTTTGTTTCCACTGATAGGCCAGTATGGGATACCTAATCCTATTTGACATGGCACAGATAGGCATACAGTTGTAACCATAATGAAGAATAAACCCTCTTCAAATTAACTTAATTTGTTGATTCAAGATCTTAATGGCTTAAACTGGAGTGCAATTACTATAAGCTTCCTGATTAAAAATGCATGTTTAGTCCATTTTTAATTTCTTTTTAATACAATCTACCACCACAAACATGAAGGTGGAGTTTAAAATTTCACAGGAAGACTCACACTTTGACCAATCCCCGTACTACCATCTGATTGTAATTTAAACAAACAGTCTGGTGTCAGCACCACAGCTGTTTAACTTGTCACATCATTCAGGACTTAACTGTGCAGAAATAAAAGCTGAGTTTGACTCTAAATCTATCTTGAAAGATCCCTTTTCACAGATCTCTCCAAATGCAATCAACAGCCACCAACAAAACAGCAACAACTACTTAAAAGATTCTAATGGTCTCTACTGCAACTTCCTATTTCCATGAGACAAAATTATGGCATTCCAGTGTTATAATGTTTATTTCATGACAGTGTATGAACACATTGCATTGATTCCCCAAAATGTTTCATAACTCTTTGTAATTGTGCCAGGAACCAACCACCCCACACTCAAAATGACTGAAGGGGAAAAGGAAAAGCTGGCAACTAGAACTATGCAAAATTGTAAATACGAAACAAGTGAAACTTGTGTGGCTTCATTATACAATGGATCAAAAACTTTCCAAAGGAGCATTTTTCCTTTGGAAAAAATCTCAGTGGGAACTGTGACTGTGACTCAGTGTTGCCATTGGGGGAGAGGAAGAATCTGAATGAAGCATTTTGATAAGGCTAAAACAGTCTGGGAAACAGACAATGTACTTATACTTTGTTGTGGAGACAAACAGAGACACAGAGTGGGTGAGGTAACAACAAGAAAAGATCACAGTATCCAGGGCCAGTGCAAGGATATTTTGCGCCCTAGGTGAAACTTCCATCTTGCGCCCCCCCCTCCCAAAAATCACATACATTATACACAATACACGGTCACGAAATTGTGCCCCAGACCTTTTTTTCTTATCTGCCATGAGGCTGCATCAACTGTAAACGAAAAAAATGAAATTTTATTCCTATCAGTCCTTTTTCTTGTTCACTATTAAAAGTAAAGGATAGAGAATGCATGTCACTTACTATAATTAACTATTTGAATTTCATCAACTGTTTGACGTAAATATTGATTAAGAGAGCAAGATGACTTTCCCTTAAAATTAAGCAATGTTGATTGTAATCAGAAATACACCTTTTTTAGTCACGTATATGTCCTTCCTTCATATCAAAATCTGACTGGGAGTGCTGCGGAACCCATTCTGCCTAACTAGCCATGCACCTCCAAATGATTAAAAACATCAAATGGTACAAACTCAATTTGAATGAAAAATTCCATTTTCTAACTAAATAGGTCACACACACTCAAATGGTTGCCAAGTGCTCTCTGTGGTGGTATGTTCATCTGCTCTAAATGCCTACTAACTTCCCTGTGAAAATAATCTTTGACTTTGATCCAATGAAAGCAGGATGGAAAAGCTTCCTCCCCCCGGAAGACCTAAGACATGATGGCTGGATGACATAAACAGACACCTGTCCCTCACAGGCACTACCTCATAACATGCCAATTGTGCTCAGGACAGAACATCACAGAGGAATATTATGCATTCCGTGGTCTCTACACTGGCCAAGCAACAGCACGACAACTAACCTAACCAGTCCATCCAACTTTTTTGACTGCTTCTTGGGCACTGGTGAGGGGTAACGGTGCCAGACTGAGCCCGGTGATGTGTGCAGTACAAGTCCACAAATTGAGGCAAAGTGCTGGGCCTAGAGTCCTGCTGAGACTGCTGTCCTGCACCAAGTGGAGCACAGCCTCCATGAGGAGAGAACTCAAATAAATATCACGCTCCTTCTGCATGATTCCCTCAAGCACTTCTTCAGGCAGCTGCTATGGGGGTCACTCACACGCTTAGGCCTGCCTGTTGCAGGCAAAACACAGCAGCAGGGCTTAAAACTCAGACAGGGCTGCCCAGAGGATTCAGGGGGCCTTGGGCAAAGCAAAATTGGGGGCCCCTTCCATAAAACATTTGCAATACTATAGTAACATGTATTAGGAAATGTAAAAAATAACTAGTGAAATACATTCAAAAATTAACTTGTAATAATTTGAAAATACACTAAATACATTATTTAAAAACATTAAAAGCTGTAATGGTCTGCATACATTTGCAATTACATAATGGGCAGGTGATGGGTGATTGTGCTGGTTGGTACCAGTGGGCTGTCGTTGCCTGGGGGTGGTGCTGTTGTTGCCCAGGGCTGGGTGGGGAGCTGGGCTCTGGGTTCAGGGGTGTCCAGCTCACAGGGGCTGGGCTCAGGGATGTGGGGAGATGGGGTCAGGGTGGTGTCCAGCTCAGAGGGACTGGGCTCAGAGCTGGGGGTCGGGGCTGTGGGGGGATGGGGTCAAGGGGGGTGCCTGGGGGCACTGGGGCAGCTCAGCTCCGCAGGCTGCTGTTCTCTCAAGCCGCCCACATACAAGAGGAGCAGGAGCAGGGACCAGCCAAGGACCAAGGGGGCAGGAGCACAGGCACCTGAGGCCAAGCTGTGGGGAAGCACTTGCTTACCTTGCCCAGCACATGAGCGTCAAGGTCTTCTTTCTTCCTCCACTCCACCAGACCACTGCTGAGGCTCTTTTCTTCTCCTGCCCCTCGCTGGGGCTGATGTGGAGGCTAAGCCAGGGGGCAGCCCCCGCTTTCCTCCAGAAGCCCTGTGTCACGCCGTCGCAGGGCTCCTACCACGTGCGCTAAGCAGAGCTGCGCAGCTCTGCCCAGCCCCCCCCCCCCCCCCCCCGCAATGAGAAAAATTGCATAGGCTGGAACCTCTGCTCTGGGAGGGAAAGGGATTCTGATTTCTGAGCCTCTGCTAGCAGCCCAGGGATTCCCCTGGGTCAGCACGCCGCCGGCAGCCTGAACCTCTGGGCAGTCGCAGCGGGACTCCCTGGGCTGACGGCTGCCGTGGCGGCACCCTGACCAGGGGGACCCCCTGGACTGCCAGCTGCCGCGGCGGCGCCCTGACCCAGGGGGCTCCTGGCCTGCCGGCCACCGTGGCAGCCGGCAGCCCAGGGTTTCCCTGGGCCAGGGGACCCCCTGGGCTGCCGGCTGCCGCGGCAGCGCGCTGACCCAGGGGACCCCCTGGGCTGCGGGCTGCCGCGGCGGTGCCCTGACCCAGGGGACACCCTGGGCTGCCGGCTGCCGCGGCGGCGCGCTGACCCTGTTGGGTCTAAACTTTTGGTGAACTTTGGGGAGCCAAAACACACCCAGACTGACTGTCTCTGCATAATCCTTCCTGAACCCTTTTGAACAAAGCACTGACCTGCAAACTACTCATGACACCCCCTTTCCCTAGTAGCCATTAGCCTTTATCTCTATGCATTTACTTGTTAACTTGCTTTTCCTGTAAAATCTTGATTAATTATGCATGACCATTATCTTTTGTTAATCACTTTGTTTACTTCTGTGTATAAATATTGATGCTCACCCCTAATAAAGGGGCCACACTTAATCTAAAGCTTTTAGAGCTAAGGATAGTGTGAGCCCGTTGATCAACGCATTGGTGTCTGGTCTCTGACAGAATTGTGTGCCCCATACCAACTCCGCACGAACTCGGGTGCTGGAGAGGTGAGTGAGGACTTGCTTTATTACCTAACAATCTGGGGGCTCGTCCGGGATTCCTTCTGGTGCGGTACCTCTGTCCAGTGGTCAGACCACTCATATATGAATTGGCAAGGCGCCACAGGAGATTTCTCCCAGCCAATTCAATATTGAGGGGTCGTGTATTGGACAGCAGGGTAAACGCCAGTTGGAGGGCTCCTGTCAGACACCATGGGTCAAGGGACTAGCGTGCCTCTTGAGAGTCCGTTGGGGATTGTAAATAAGTTATGGAACGAAGAGAAACTCCCAGTACAGACAGGAATGTCTAGGAAGAAGTTGTACACACTATGTGTAAGGAATTGGACTGGGTATACCACGGTATTGGCCGACCCGGAGATGAGGTGGCCTTCGTATGGCTCTTTCGAACAGGCTGCCTTAAGAGGAGTAAAGAGCCAGATCGAAAAAGACCATCCGGGACAGTTATGTTACTGGCTTTGTTGGAACACAGCAGCAGAGCTGTGGAAATCTTTAAAAATTATGGCAGTCAGGTACTCTCCCGAGAGTGAACCCCCTCCAGGTTATTTCGATGAAGGGTGTAGACCACGGCGTGTTTTGACTCGTCAGCTGGTCCCCTCTGCACCTGCCCCTATTCCTCCGCAGGGGGACTCTCTCCATGTAGCAGAGGGGAATCTGCAGAATCCCAAATTGGAATTTCTGCAGAAGGATGAGGAGGAAATGGAGGGGCAAACCTCGGGAGGAGTAGTTACTAGGCTAATGTCCAAACAGATACAGCAGGGTGCATGCCCCCCCCTGAGGATAGCCCAGAGGATGTCCCCGTCAAATCTCTTGCGAGTAATAAAAGTATAGTTAGAGAGATGCCTTTACAGGTGCACCACCAGCTCAGCCCATTCCCCAGGCCTGGATCAACTACGGGAAACAGCAGCAGCCGCAGCAAACTCAGCCTCCTCAATGACGGTACCCCGGGGGCGAAGACAAACAATGTGATGGTCTTATTTCCTTAATGTCTTTAGCCGGCTCCTTTCTCACTTTCTCCCCTCCCAGCAAAGAGCCTCGTTTAACCCTTTCAGTCCAGGGACTGCCTGTCTCTTTCCTCATTGATACTGGGGCTACTTTCTCTCTTTTAAATCATGCCCCCTCTCCCTGGCTATCCTCTGAGGTTAAAACTGCGACTGGGGTGGAGGGCAACCCACAGTCTCTGGGACTCACTTTGCCTTTGAATGTTATTTATGCTGATAAATGTTTTCCTCACCGTTTTCTTTTTTCCCCAGCTTGTCCGATCCCTTTGATGGGCCGGGATTTACTCTGTAAGCTTGAGGCTACTTTAACCTGCACTCCTGAAGGGGTAGGATTATTGATGACAGTGTTAGGAGATTTGGCCCCTACTCAGGGTAATTGGGAAACACCCCCCTCTCTCTCCCCTGACCTCACTGACTTGCCTTCAACCCTCTGGGGAATTTCTGACACTGATGTTGGCCTGCTCCTTTCGGCAGAGCCCGTAAGGATTCAGGTGAAGCCTTCCTTAACCCCCCCGTCAGTCCCTCAATACCCCCTGTCGCTGGAAGCCCGGGAGGGCATCTGCCCCATTATCGAGGGATTCATTGCACAAAAGCTAGTCCGCCCTCAGCGCACTCCCTGTAACACCCCTATACTGCCTGTCAAAAAGCCTCCTAAAAAGGACGGAGACCCTGTTCGTTGGCGCTTTGTACAGGATCTACAAGTTGTTAATCAGTATGTGGTCCCTCTTCATGCAGTAGTTCCTGACCCAGCTATTATCATCAGCCAAATCCCCTGGGATGCTGAGTGGTTCACTGTTATTGACTTAAAATCAGCTTTTTTCAGCATTCCTGTGCACCCAGACTCTCAGTATCTCTTTGGTTTCACCTGGGACGGACAAAGTTATGTCTGGCAACGACTTCCTCAAGGCTACAGAGACAGCCCCACGATTTTCAGCCAGTGCCTCCGCCACGACTTGGAAGGTTTCACCAGTCCGCAGGGATCCACATTGGTCCTATACGTAGATGACATCCTATTAGGTAATCGCGAAAAAGCTGCCCTCCGCATCGATGGTAAGGCACTTTTATTATACCTACACACCAGAGGCCACAAGGTAGACCCTAAAAAGATTCAGTGGGTCACACAAAAGGTCCGATATCTGGGCTTCCTGTTAACCCCAGAGGGAAGACAGATGAACCCAGCCCGCATAAAGACTATTCAAAACTGCCCTCTACCGAACACCAAGAAACAACTTCGAGGTTTCTTAAAATTAATTGGCTTCTGTCGCCCCTGGTTGCCGTCCTGCGGGGAGTTAAGCAAACCGCTCCACCGACTCACTGCTAACCTTGCTCCTGACCCTTTGCAGTGGTCCCCGGACACTATTCAAGCCTTTCAGTTACTCAAGGACAGTGTGGCCTCCTCCATGTCTCTCCGCCCCCCCCAATTACAGCAAACCCTTTCACCTTTTTGTCCACGAGAGGGGCGGAATTGCTAGTGGTGTCCTTACCCAGCTGAGCGGGCCCCACCATTTCCCGCTTGCTTTTTACTCTCAGCAAATCGACCCTGTCGCTCAGGGAACCCCATCCTGCACCCGAACTCTGGCAGCAGCTGCCCTGCTGATCACAAAGGCAAAGAGCCTAACCCTGGGTCATTTTACCACGGTTTGGACCTCTCATGCCTTGTCAGCCCTTCTGCGTAGGGGCACAACCCAAGTCTTTTCGGCCCATCGTCAGCAACAGCTAGAGGCCGAACTCTTAGAAGACACTAACCTAATTTTTGAAAGGTGTGGACCCCTTAATCCAGCTACCTTGCTTCCTGACCTGCCAGTCCTCCAGGATCAGCACGACTGTGTGGAAGTAGTTTACAGCATCTTACAGATAAGAGACAACCTGTTTGATGTGCCACTGGACAACCCCGATTGCATCCTCTTCTC
This sequence comes from Gopherus flavomarginatus, assembly GCF_025201925.1. Lineage (NCBI taxonomy): Eukaryota > Metazoa > Chordata > Testudines > Testudinidae > Gopherus > Gopherus flavomarginatus. The sequence continues at coordinate 68,389,469 of NC_066621.1, read as the reverse complement.
GGACGGAAGCTCCTTCTATGTTGATGGCAAGCGTTTCACTGGTTATGCTGTCACCTCTGAATGGGACATTCAAGAAGCCGCCTCACTGCCAGGCAACTGGGGAGCCCAAGCCTCTGAACTCTATGCCCTGGCCCGAGCTTGCCAGTTGGCTGCTGGTAAGACCGTTACCATTTTTACTGATAGCAAATATGCTTTTGGAGTTGTGCATTGTCATATCCACCTCTGGAAGTTTCGAGGTTTCCAGACAGCTGCCGGTAAACCCATTCAGCACCTCCCCCTCATCCACAAGCTTTTGGACGCCCTCCAAAAACCCTCTGTCCTGGCTGTAGTTCACTGCCGGGCCCATACTAAAGATGATAGCCCCGTTACCCGTGGGAATGCCCTGGCTGACGCCTCCGCTAAGAAGGCTGCCACCTTACCTTTAGCCATGCCCACATTGGCTATTGCAGCCTCCTCCTTTACTCCACCGCACCCCGTACCAGTACCCGCCGCTGAACTACAATCGTGGGAGAGCCTCGGGGCCACTCTGGTCAAAGGGACCTGGCTTATGCCAGATGGCCGAGCCTGCCTCCCTCGCTCCACATACCCCGTGGCAGTTCGCTGGCACCATAAAGGGGGTCACTACGGCACGCACGCCCTCGTGAACACCATCGCTCGCTTTTGGTATGCTCCAGGCATTCAACCCTATTGCCTATCAATAGTGAAAGCATGCAGCACATGTCAGCGTAATGGACCTGCTCCACCTCTTAACAAAATTAAGGGTGGAAAACCTCCGCCTGCTGCTCCATTTCAACATCTTCAAATTGACTTTGCAGATATGCCAAAGGCTTTTGGAAAAAAGCACCTCCTTGTTTTGGTTTGCCCTCTGACTTCCTGGGTCGAAGCTTTTCCTACTGCTAATTGTACTGCTGCCACAGTGGCGAAAATTCTTCTTAGAAACATTGTACCCCGTTTTGGCATCCCTCTTGTGCTCGACTCAGATCGCGGACCTCACTTTACTGGTCATGTCCTTGGCCGTTTAAAACAAGGACTGGGCATTTCACACTCCTTTCATACACCCTACCACCCCCAGTCTAGCGGGAAAGTTAAGCGTATAAATAGGGAACTTAAGTTTACATTGGCTAAATACTGTCAGGAAACAGGATTAAAGTGGCCTCAGGTACTTCCCTTGGTCCTGTTTCACCTTTGTACTCGCCCAACCCGCGCATTGGGATTATCCCCCTTTGAACTGCTCTATGAACACCCCCCCTTTTCAAAGGCGGGGCGCTACCACATGCTGATGTTTCACTATTGGGAGGGGATCATTTAACCGCGTGTCAGTTTCTCTCCCTACAGGCTCGCCTCCGTACCCTTTGGAAAGCCTCGCAGTTTTCCCAGACCGTGCCGCTGGAGGAACAGATCCACCCGTTCCAACCAGGGGACTTCGTCTGGGCCAAAAAGTTTGTTCGTGACGACACCCTCCAGCCAAGGTTTACTGGACCCCACCAGGTTCTTTTAACAACCCAGACTGCAGTGTTCCTGGAAGGACGCAAATCTTGGATCCACCACTCCCACGTCAAGCCAGCCGTAGTGGACCACAGTGACGGACCAGCAGCTCTTGTCACCACTGAGGACACTGCCTTCGACCAGTGGACCAGCTTACCTCTCTCAGACATTAGACTTAAATTGACTCGAAAAAAATGAGAGGACCCTTTATTCTGACAACTGTATGTTTTTTTTATGCTTTTTTAGTTTATTTTCTGCTTATGAAGAATGCTGTGTTTTTGTAAATGACACCTACTCTAACACTTTTCAACGTACCAAACACCTAAGGGAAATGGCTAAAAACTACTCCTCTGGCCAGCCACCTTATGATTGGTGGGGAGCCTTATGAAATTGGCTGCCCGGATTTGGGTGGGTTAAAAAAAAAAAACTCTTGGTGGGTGTTGTTGGGGCCATAGTAGTCCTTATAATACTGTGTTGCTGTATTCAGTGTGTCCCCTCCCTCATAAACTCATGTAAGTCAGTTTATTCTTTTCCCACTTCAGCTAAAAGCCTTACTCTCTTCAAATTGGCCCAGGCTAAAATTGCCAAGCGGCCCTTGAGATCTTAAAATAGGGTGTAGCTTTTTGATTAATAGTTATCTCAAAGCTACAAATGGAGGAATGTTGGGTCTAAACTTTTGGTGAACTTTGGGGAGCCAAAACACACCCAGACTGACTGTCTCTGCATAATCCTTCCTGAACCCTTTTGAACAAAGCACTGACCTGCAAACTACTCATGACACCCCCTTTCCCTAGTAGCCATTAGCCTTTATCTCTATGCATTTACTTGTTAACTTGCTTTTCCTGTAAAATCTTGATTAATTATGCATGACCATTATCTTTTGTTAATCACTTTGTTTACTTCTGTGTATAAATATTGATGCTCACCCCTAATAAAGGGGCCACACTTAATCTAAAGCTTTTTAGAGCTAAGGATAGTGTGAGCCCGTTGATCAACGCATTGGTGTCTGGTCTCTGACAGAATTGTGTGCCCCATACCAACTCCGCACGAACTCGGGTGCTGGAGAGGTGAGTGAGGACTTGCTTTATTACCTAACAACCCGAGGGACACCCTGGGCTGCCAGCTCCCGCCGGCAGCTCAGACTCCCTCTCTGTCGGAGCAGCAGTGGCCGGTCAACCATTTAAAAAAAAATTGGGGGGCGCTTTTTAGCGCCCCCAAATCTCAGCGCCCTAGGCAACCGCCTAGTTCGCCTAAATGGTTGCAGCGGCCCTGACAGTATCATAAGGTCATGATTTTGTGCCGGGGCTGCTCATTTTGAAACATTGTGGAGTGACCTTATTGGAATGGAATTTTTGTTTCATTTCAAAATGCCTCTGTACAAGTTTATTTTCGATATTTTATTCATTTTTACTTTTCATATACAGCTTGGGGTAAATGTTATATACATGTTGAACTCTCCAGATTTGGAACCAATTTTTTTCAGAAGGGTGGAATTCCTGTAAAACAGAAATATCAACTTTCGACCAGCTCTTAGAGCATTGGTCTGCGGGGTGGATGCTGCCCTGGGTTTCTGAGCCTCACCCTGATCATTTGCTACCTCTACATCTCGTTCTCATTTCACACTGGAGAAGGAAGAAGAGTGGATCGGGTCAGGTCAGTTCCCAGCTCTGGGCTGGGCACTATTGTTTCAGGCTGGCTGTAGGTCCACACTGCTGCACGGGATGCCAGAGCAAAGCTTCGGTTGCCAGCCAGGCTCGAATGCCTTGACCAGCCACACGCTTCCTGCGCCATCCGGGGCAAGCCCCGACGCTCTCAGTGCAGGCCTGGCAGAGCTCTGGGGGCGGGGCGGGCAGAGCGGTCCGGCCGGCACAAGCCCACGGGAGGGCAGACGAGCGCCGCAGCTTTCGCCGAACTGCTCCAAGCCGCCGGTTCTGCTCTGCTGGGCGGTTACCAAGGCAGCCCCGGCCTCAGCCTGGGAACTGGGGCCAGCAGCCGCCCATCCCCCACGCGGCCGGGCAGTCACGAGCCCCCGAACGGTATAGCCAGCAGGACGCCTCGCGCTGGGTTCTGGGGGCGGGGCAGGACTCGCCTCCGACTCCCCGTCGGAGGACTGCAGCCCGAGCCCCTCGCGCCCAGCCAGGCTCGCCACGAAAGCAAGCAACGCGCAGGCGCAGCTTTGCTTCGCTTGCGCAGTAGCGTAGTCACGTGGGCGTCGCCACTCGCCTTTCTCTGGGGGCGGTGTGTGGCGCACTACACGGCAGCGACTCTCTAGCCTTCGCGGGGGGCTCGGTACTCTGTGGTGCGCGGCGAGGTTTAATGGCGGCCCCTAGTACCGCGGCTCTGGTGGGGGGCACTCGGGAGTCGGGTTCCGGGGTGGCGGCACAAGGGCGGAAGAAAGTCTACGGCAAGGTACGGGGCGGCGGGGGAGGGGTTGGTGGAAGGCTCGCGGGGTGGGGGAGTCGGAGCCGGGGGGCCCAGTGTGGCTGCCCTTAGCTGCGTCTACACCCGGGCTAGGTGGCGTGGCTGCAGTCGGGGGGAGGGGGAGGTAGATTTCTTCATAGCCCTGAGCTCCGTAGCTGGGTCGATCTGAGTTTCTGGGGTAGACCAGGCCTCAGTGTCTGCACCGCTCTGTTCTGCAGCAGGCTGCGCATAGGTGTATTTCCTCTTCTTTTAAATGTACTTGCTATTAACTTTGATCTCTTGGTCTTGTATTATGGAATTGCCTACAATGTACATCTCTGTCACCAGCAGTGCTTGTGTGATTTTTGTCTCTAATAAACCTTGCTTTGCTCCAAGTTTTGTCTCTGTATGCAGTTTACTCTAAAATCAGTGATTTTCCCCAGCCGTGTATCTAAGTGATTAAATAAGAGTCAAATGCAATATAAAGCCGACTTTGGTAGTACAGTACTGTGGTACGTTTAGGTAGATAACTGAAAGCTCCAGCTTAAGTAGCATTTATCAAAAGTAGTGGTTGATGTTGTCTCAAAACTAACGCAGGTAAAACTTCAAACATCTAATAAAGCTGGCTATAACTAGTACCACTGTTTGGATATATATGAGCAACATGCTCTTCTGCTGTAAATAAAAAGCAGCAATTTGACATGCCTGATCTCTGTCTAATTGGGAATGGAACAACCTGAAGTTGAAACTTCTGGCTGTTCTCCCATTTTCTCCTCATAACGCAGTCTAATTTTATTTCATTTCTTACCACTTTTGCTTCAGTTTTCAGCACTTGTTCCCTGCTTTCTCACTGTACTACTCCAAGTGTTCTTGGCTTGGCTTATACAAGTGCTTCATTGTGCCTTGAACATTTTTGTCACACATCACTTTGATCTGTTTCGGTTTGCACTGTTTAAGCAGTAAGTGCCAATTAGGAAATCCTGGAGACGTGAATTCAAGCTATTTAAAAAAAAAATAAAAAAAAAGCTCTATTTATTGTGTGAAATTTTGTTCTGTTCCATTTTTGCACTATTCTAGATTAAAAAGAATTGTATATACTACATTTTTCCAGTTTGGAAATCCATCGGTTACATGTATGTCAACGAGTCACACACAAAACAAAGAAATGAGAACTAAACTTATTGTCCTATAAACTTTGTATTCTTGTTGAATGCAAAGTTTATAGGACAATAAGTTTAGTTTTCATTCCTTTGATTTATATGTGACTCAATGCCACATAGTATTCTTGTTGAATGCACCGTTGTGTCCCATTTAAAAGGTGCTTTCTCAAAGCAGAGCACAGTTGGAGCTTCAGGTAGCAGAATCCTCCATTAGTGCGGGTGCCTGCCAAGAACAGCAATTTGAAAACTGGATGGAAGTTTCATTTTAAGGAAAATGGATGCAGGTGAACTGCAAATACTTCTATAGTATTAATCTACTTTATTATTTCAAGTTCAGCTTCCAAGTATTCAACTTTTGAATGCATGTGCAAAATTGGGAACCTGTTTAATTATATATTGACTGTGTAATATGTGCTGTTTTTAAAGTAGGAGGGGCAGGAATCATTCAGGCATACACACATAGTGAAGGATAAAACAAACGCTTTTTTTTTTTTTCCTCCAGCACATAGTCAAATCTAGACTACCCATATGCAGTTTACACCACTTCCAGAATCATTCATTGTTTGTTAAATTTAACCCAAAGCAGATTTTTGGTAAAGGCCATAGAACTAAATGTTTTATATTTTATGTAAATATTTGATTTTATGGTTGTTCTGATTCACTCTAAAATGTAATCTGTAAAGTACAAGAATACTTGTCTAGCAATTCTTTTTGATATTTAATCTTACAAGTGAGGTCATTAGCAAAATAAAGCTAAAAAAAAGATTGGAAATCTTACCATACTTAAGAAATTGATCAGTACAGCATGTACTAAAGTAAACCCTGACAAGTATCTGAGTTGTTATATTTTTCAGCTGATGAGTTCTGAAAACAAAGAGTCAACAATTTACATACCAGCCATAAGACTTACAGCTTTAAAGGCCCACCGTCAAAGATCAGTTCTGTCTAGGGAAGAAATCACTTTCTGTTGCTCAAAGTAAACAGTAAAATTCTAACAATTCAAAAATATTGGCAGGGGTAGTATTATCTAATTTGCAGCAAAGAATCCTGTGGCACCTTATAGACTAACAGACATTTTGGAGCATGAGCTTTCATGGGTGAATACCCACTTCCTCAGATGCATGTAATGGAAATTTCCAGGGGCAGGTATATATATGCTAGCAAGCATGCTAGAGATAACGAGGTCAGTTCAATCAGGGAGGATGAGGCCCTGTTCTAGCAGTTGAGGTGTGAAAACCAAGAGAGGAGAAACTGGTTCTGTAATTGGCAAGCCATTCACAGTCTTTGTTCAATCCTGAGCTGATGGTGTCAAATTTGCAGATGTCAAATATTATCTAATTTGTTTACTTTGTTCACTTGATAGTTCTTCCTTTATAGCCAGTTTTGTTGTTTTGCCTGATGTAGTCAGTCATTTTGGTCAGTTTCTGTGGCTCTCTTAAAAAACAAGGGAGAGGAGAAAAATATGTTAAATAAAAATTTGGAATAAAATTTTTTTCAAAGCTCTTAAGTCCCCATTGGTTTCCAAATGTTATGTAATTGTAGAAACAGAGGATAACTTCTTCCATTTCAGTCATGCAGCCCTTAGGAGCTCTTCAGGGCCAGAGTGTCAATCAGTTCTCACATAGTTAAGCAGACTTTTCAGATAACCAAGAATTTTGGTTAAGCAGAGTTTAGATCTATGTTTGACTGTAAATACATTCCTTTAAATACAGGATTGAGGGCTGCAGCCTGAAATCAGTTAAGCAAATAGCCAATGCATTTCAAATATAGCCAACAAAAACAAATTTGCTTCTCTTAAAATGAAAACCGCGTCTATTTCTCAACCACTTGAGTAGTGTCAAGTTTTTTTGTTTTTTTTTTTACTGTTGCCATAGCATTGAATGCTATTGCTGAGGGTTCTGGTATGTCTCATGGAATTTTTTTAAAACTCAGAAAATTAACATAGCCTTGCTTAATTGTAAAGCCTGCGATAATACACAAACCAAGGCACAAAAATGTTCAGGAATAATAAATATAGTAAAAACTATTATTCTGTAGTATGCTTACTTCTGTCTTCAAACTGCTATAGAATTGTGCACTGGAAACTGGTTTGATGCTCACTGAAAATAGTGCCCTAGAAAGCCATTTGGTTTTGGATTTTTACTTTTGGAAACAACTGTCTCATGCAAGACACCTGTGAACTGTGTCTGCAGTGACTAAATGGTAACATTCTGATGTGTTCCTCATTTATTCATATTTATATTTTAACTGTAACTACATTTTGAACATATAGGTAACATTGATGTTAGGTTTAGGAAAACTCTGAAGCATTACAATCAAGGGGATTTCTGCTGCAAAAATGCTGCATGCAATTGATTTTCATGGTCTCTGTTTTTAAAAGATATATTATCTAGTCATTGTCCTGTGTCAGGTAACCTTTCTAACCTTTAGACACTTACATAAGCTGCTAGCATCATTTTTATATTGGTTAGGGTCTGAAACACTTTTTTTCATTAAATATTAGTTTTTATTGTTGCTAGAATATTACATTTTGTGTGCTGAGTATCTTACTTTTATCTTGTTGGAAGCAGTAACTCAAGTAGTTCCAAAATACCTTTTTCCAGTGTACAGCTGGCTTTTGATATAGCTATAAATAAAAGATTGATAGTATTGTCTTCATATTTAGCTAAATATGTACACTTTATTCTTGTTAATGTTTCCCAAGTTATATATTTGCCTAATCCTTTATTTAAAAAAAAAAATCATTTGGTTGAATTTATATCTCTAAGTTACGTTTATGTTCTTAGTTCAAGATTACTTGTGAGTGGGCTTGGCATTTTGAAAAGCAAGTTAACTCAATATGAATGCTTCTGTCATAACATTTTTCCCAGATCTGGACCTTAGCGTCCAAAATATGGGTGTTAGCATGAAAACCTCCAAGCTTAGTTACCAGCTTGGACCTGGTAAAGCTGCCACCAGCCAGGAATCTATACAGTGCCTGGCGCACTGTGGTCTCCCCAAAACCTTCCCTGGGGGACCCCCAGACTCAGATTCCTTGAGTCTCACAACAAAGGGGAATAAACCATTTCCCTTCCCCCTCCTCCCCTCCAGGTGTTCCCTCCCTGGGTTCCTGGAGAGATATACAGAAGCAAGCTCCATGAATCTAAACAGAGGGACTCCACCCTCCCTGTTTCCAGTCCTGCAAAACACAAGTACCGAGATAGCTAATCTCCCTTCCCCCTTACCCATAGGGTATGCAAAGTCAGGCTTAGTAAATCTAACACAAAGAGATTTTCCCCCTGACTTCTTCCTCCCACCAATTACCTGGTGAGCTGCAGACTTAATTCTCTGGAGTCCCCACTAAAGAAAAACTCCAACAGGTCTTAAAAGAAAGCTTTATAAAAGAAAGAAAAATACATAAAAATGGTCTCTCTGTATTAAGGTGACAAATACAGGGTTATTTGCTTAAAAGAAAAAAAATGAATAAACAGCCTTATCCAAAAAAGAATACAATTTAAACATTCCAGCAACTACACACATGTAAATACAAAAGAAAACAATATAAACCTATTATTGTCTTACTATTCTTGTGCTTACAACTTGGAAACAGAGATTAGAAAGCCAGGAGACAGAAAGATCACTCTCAGAGCCGAGAGGGTCAGACACAAGACAAAGAACTTGCACACAAACTTCCCTCCACCCAGATTTGAAAAAGTCTTGTTTCCTGATTGGTCCTCTGGTCAGGTGTTTGTTTCCCCTTTACAGGTAAAAGAACATTAACCCTTAGCTATCTGTTTATGACAGCTTCTTAACCCTTTGGCTTCAAGCGCATGCAACTTGCACCATTGTGTTGCCCTGGAAAATCTCTCAAAGCTTTTATTAAACATTTTTACACTTTTAAGGACTAATGTTGGGCTTGCAACTAGCTTCGATGTGCGTATCTTACCAAACGACAGTGTATCTAAGATAGTACAGTTGGAATTTGTACTTTTCCATAGATGAGTTTAGATATTTAAAGTAGGTCAACATTTACCATAAACATGAATACGAGCCTCTCCCCTTCCTGAAAGGACTATAAATATATACTATAGCTTAATTTCTGAATAAAATCCAACATATCCTCAGCCTTATCAAGTATAATACAAGGAAATAGAACACTAATATTTCTTAAAACTTAATTTTAGGGTTTTTAACACTTGAACCTAGTCTCTCAAGCTCACAGATAAAGGTTTGCAGCACAAATCTGATTGATTTTAATGCTTTCTCCAGGGTGATCCTCATAGAAACTACTAAAGACTACAAAGAATTGATTCTAGGCAAAGTAACAGTGAAATAGATTATACTGATCGAGTAACATGGATCCATGTTCAGTTGGAATTCAGCTCCATACTGCTAATGAATGTCATAAAATATACTATACCCGTCATGCTGGCTTCAAGACTAAGCAAGATCTATCTTCATCCGATCTATTACTACTTCAGCTTAGGACTGGAATGACTCTTTCTGAGAACAATACAATCTGCTTCCATCATGCAAAAATTTACATTGACAAATTTGAAGATCTGCAAAAATCATGTTGTGACCCATTTAACATACACAGGAAAGTATCAAAGAAAAACTTGCGTGCAATCGACTTAGATGATGCAGCTTTTCTAAGTGCCAAGTTTGGAAGACAATTTGTACCTGGTTGGAAGCTTTGTCCAAAGTGTACACAGATAATCAATGGAAGTGTGGATGTTGACACTGAAGATCGCCAAAGAAGGAAACTTGATTCAGACGTATGTATATGGATCAATTTTTTTCACCCCTCTAACCTCTACAAGCTAATGGGGTGGGGCTTGATTTGAGTCCTACATAAAGAAAGCTCTTAACTTGTTTCCTTAAAATGTGAAAGTTTTTTTAAATTTTTTTAATGTACAAGAGATAATATTTATAAACCTTCTTTTAATGGGTATGTACTTTAAAGAGAGACCATCAGTCTCTTTTGTTTTTATACTAACTTTTTTTAAAAAATCTACTTTCTGTCTTGACGTTTTAGGGAAAAAAAGGGGAGGAGGTTTCTGCTCACCCGTAGATGTGTGTAAAGGTATCTTCTTGGGCTACTAGCTAACAAATTCTAACACGTTACTAAAATCTAGTGTAGACAAGGCTGGATGTACTTTTGATGTGTTAAACTGATCCTGTTAAAAGATCACACTTTTCCCGGGATTTTAATGCCACTGGCTTAGCATGTGATAAAGTGTTCACTGTCTGTCTACAGTAGATATTTAGAACATGTTAGCTAACCTGTGCTAACATGCTTGTAAGTCCTAGTCTAGACTCAGATATGTCTACATTGGCAAGTGAAGGACACAACTTTTGTCATTGAGATGTTAAAAAAAAACAAACCCTCCCGAAAGACAAAAGTTTTGTCGATGACAAGTGCTAGTGTGAACAGCACTTTGTTGAGAGTAAAGCTGACAAACAGCGGCTACACTGCGCACCTATTAGCGGCATGGCTATAGCGGCACAGCTGTGTCACTAAAAGCTGCGTAGTGTAGACATAGCCTAAATCATAGTGCTGCTAAATGTTCAGTTTGTAAATTTTTTTTGTACAATGCTGGCTTTTTTGTCAGACTAAAGTATTGTCTAATCCAGCAGTTCTCAAACTTCATTGCACCGTGACCCCCTTCTGACAACAAAAATTACTACACGACCCCAGGAGAGGACCGAAGACCGAGCCCCACCACCAGGGGCAGGGCCAAAGCTGAAGTCCAAGGGCTTCTGCCCTGGGCAGAGGGCATGTAACCTTAGCTCTGGGCAGTGGGGCTTGGGCTTCAGACTTCCTGGAGCCCAGGGCCAACACCAGCCTTGGCAACCCCATTCAGATGGGGGCGTGACTCACTTTGGGGTCTTGACTCACAGTTTGAGAACCCCTAGTTAATCAAACAAAATCTGAATGATACATTAATTGCAGACATTTTCAAAAGTATTGCATACTGTACAGAAATCATTCTTACCACAAAAAATTGGCTGGAATTGTTTATGGTGGACTGAGTCTGTGATGTTGTGGTCTCAGTCCTACAAGGTTACTGTACTAAATTTGGCATATTTGTACTGCTGAACTTGACAAAATGACTTATTGTGTTACTTGTCTAGAAGGTAAACAAGACAAACTCATTGGTAGGAAGGAATCGTCCCTTTATGTACATACATTATTTCAGAAATATGGCACAAAGTTTATTTTTATTAGTTTTACTGTATATCCTCAACATCCAATAGAATTGGTTTAAGAATTTCTGCATTTTGACTTGTCATTATCTGAGGCGCTATCCAGAACACGTCCGATCTCCTTTTTATTATAAAAATTCTCATCAAAAGTTTAGTGGCATCATGGGACAGTTTTTCAAATTCTACTACTCAGCTGATGTAAATGTGTTTAATATTTAAAATTACAAGCCATTTTCCTGTACATATTAACTCTTTGGAGAGAATTATTTCTTGATCCAGTGATGTGAAGAAATGGAGATGGAAACTTTTTTCTTATGTATTCAGAGGTTATAAGAGAAGAAATGGAAAACCAAAGACTTAATGGGAATAAAACCAGTATGTTAATTTACCATTTTGGGTTGCAGATTATGCTTCTAAGAGAAGATAGCCTTTGAAATTTAGAATCAGCTGTCCATATAGCTATAGAGCATTCCCAAAAACTATATTTTAACAACAACAAAATCTGATAACCCTTATTAGGAAAGGGATAGAGGTCAGAGTGAGTGAGAACCAGAAAGTAAGAACCCTTACAATTATTAAAGTAAAGCTTATATTACTATTTATTCATATAACTTGCATCTCTAAGGGTGGTACGGTTACCTCGTGTAATTGTTTTCTTTTAAGATTCAGATTGTCCACTGCTGATAGGTGCAGCACTTGGCCTCAGCTTTGTGCTTAACAATTTACTTGAGGCTTCACAACATCCCAGCTTGATTGTCAACTCTCCTATGGATTTGGTTTGGTATTAATATTTAAAATGAAAATTTCTATCTTTGTTCAGGGGCGAACAGCTAAAGCTTTGAAGTCCTTGCAGTTTGCTAATCCAGGACGACAGACTGAATTTGCTCCAGAAAGCAGTAAAAGGGAAAAGAGAAGGCTACAAACAAAAAGCACATCGGTTAATTCAGACAGGTGGGCTGTTTACTATGTTAGTTCATGTTTAAAATTTGGGATGTTTGGATTCTCTTTCTTTTTTAAAGCTTGGAGGAGTGATGACAAAACTAAGCCTTTATTATATAGCCCAATCTCATTTTTGAGGTAACCTGTTAATTTTGTTGCAATGTATAGAATATTACAATAAAATATTTTGTCAAACCAGAATAGAATAAAATATTAGTTAAAATGTGGCAACGCTAACTGACTGAATGTAGACGTAGCAATTAATTCCATGTATTATTGTGCAAAGTAAAGTGTGACGGTAGGCAAAACAAACTAAGCCAAATAATGCAGGCCTTATGAGAGGGAAATATTCATGCGACTAATCACCTTTCATTGCACTAAATTCAGTATAATTCTTGTCACACTTCTAAGGCATAAAAAAACTATATATATAAAAATAAATAAAAATCTTCCAAGTTAGAAAAGGGTTATCCATCATTTTGGGCAAGACCCCACAACTTCAGCTTTTTTTAATGTGGTTTTCCCACACATACACTTGGCTTTTTTTGTTTTCACTTTTTGGATTGACTAGAATTAACTGAGACATAAGCTCTGAGTAAAGTGTAAAAGGAATATTTCCTCAGCTGTCAAAAGTACATCGTATATTGTTGTGTACAGTCTCTTGAAATGCAGCTCTACCTCTTGCAAAAGATTATTTTTTTGTGTATTTGTAAACTGAATTGCAAGTGGCTTAATATGGAATGATGGTAAGGAAGAGATTGAGAACCTTCCTGTTAACAATATCTGCTCAAAAGAGCTACAAAAATTGTGGCTCCAGTTTTCAAAGGTTTTAATGTACGTGGTTGGCAATAAGCAGTGAAGTATGTGTAATTTTTAGAATGGCTTGGTGTTAAACCTTTCAGCACAAGAAAATTGCTGACAAAGTTTAATTCCTCTCTTCGTCCATTGCTAACTATTTGTAATCAAGTAAACTGGAAGGTCTTCTGTTGTGAATTCTGCAAGTAACAACTGTTTTTCATTATACAGGCAAGTAATCCCAGCAAAGAGTAAAGTCTATGATAGCCAGGGACTTCTGCTTTATAGTGGGATGGACCTCTGTGACTGTCTTGATGAAGATTGCCTGGGATGCTTCTATGCTTGTCCCAAGTGTGGTTCCAACAAATGTGGAGCTGAATGCCGCTGTGATCGCAAGTGGTTATATGAACAAATTGAGATAGAAGGAGGAGAAATTATTCGCAATAAGCATGTGGGTTAATTTATAAATTTTTGTGTTGCATTCTAATACAGAATTTGATGGTCTAATGAAAAATCAGTGGAACCTATCATAACACACATGAACAGTCTGTTCAGACTTTTACAAATTCATTGGTTGATATGATTTTAGAAAGGTTCTTACTCATACTAATTGTGTATTGTCACACTTCATTCCACCTTGTACTCATTCATACAAACCAGCAAAAAAGGGCTGGAACAATGCAGTGCTTGACTGTTCATGAGAGTTTGAAACTGAGTGGCTGGTTAAGTGCTAAAAGAAATTTGGGATTAGCCGCTGCATATGCCCTGCTCTGTAAGGAGGGCTCTTTCTCCATGCATCTCTCCTTTCTCACCTCTCTCCTTGAAGACTTAGTAAAAACAAACATGAACACCATCTTTTAAAAAGAAATGTAGTCTCTTTTTAAGTTTAAAATGTAAGCAGTGGCAATCATGACCAGTATTAGCAGGTGTATAACAAATAGTAAATGCTGTATTTTCTAAAATGAGTCTTGGGACTGTTATAACATAGTTAAACATCTAACAATATAGGGGCTAAATCAACATGTTCATTGCACTGGTTTGCTATAAATATACTTTTAAAATATAAATAAGCTCTGTCCTAATTATTTAACAGTATTTAGCACTTAGGGGGTGCTCTCTCACAGATAGCAGTTGAAGTTTCTGCTAGTTGCACCATTGTAAAATCCTGACTTTAACACCAAAGGTATAAAGACTGTCAGCACTACTTATACAAACCCATTGTTTTGGAACTTGATAACTGGGATGTGTGCTTAAAAAAAAACAAAAAAAAAAACCCAAACCTTTCCTGAATGAAACTTGGCACATACTGTGTCTATTTGGTTTTGAAATAAAACTCAGTAACTAACTGATTCCTAATGACAGGAGCACAGGTATGGAGGCAGGACTCAGCAACACATTGTTTAAATAGATCTTTCCCAGGTAACCTAGCTGTGGTTTGTCTTCTGTTTTTCGTTTGTTCGGGTGAGGGAAGGGTGCCTTTCTTTTGAAGATACCTGAGTATTACAGCACGTTTGCTAAAAATATCTTTGATTCCAGTTGAGAAGGCTAGATCATCTTTCCTGCTATGGCTACTCTGTGCATCCTGCTTAAACAATCACTTGCAGATTCTCGCTAAATAGATGAATTAAAGTGGCTTAGAATCATAGGCCTGGTCTACACTGTGGGGGTGGAATCGATCTAAGTTACGCGACTTCAGCTACATGAATAACGTAGCTGAAGTTGACGTACTTAGATCTACTTACCATGGTGACTTCACTGCGGTATGTTGACTGCTGACGCTCCCCCGTCGACTCCGCCTGCACCTCTTGCGCCAGTGGAGTACCGGCGTCAACAGGAGAGTGCTTGTCGGTCAATTTATTGCATCTTCACTAGAGGCAATAAATCAACCTCTGCTGGATCGATCACTCCGGAGGTAAATGTAGACATCCCCATACAATGCTGTTACAGCCCCAACCGTCCTGTCCTCAGTCAGGATACTGGTTATGGTCAGTTGCTGACGCTGGCCCTTGAAACTATGGATAGTTGACAAAATGTAGAACAACCTGAACGCTGCTCACTTCCACTGGGGACTGGTTCAGCAGTGGACAAGAGCAAAGCCATCTTGCAACCCACTTCCTAAACTGAACTGAGTGAGCAAAAGCTGAATCTGGCATACTTTACATTTGTGGCCATGTGCATGTGTGGCATCTGGACTGTAGTGACTTCCATAACATTTGTTATCACAAGCCTATGATGGAATTGCTTCTCACTGTTTCGCTTCTCTCTTCAGCTGCTACAGGGGATCATAGCATAAAGAAACTACTTTGTGATATAGTTCTGTAACCATCTGCCAGATTAAATATCTAGTTTTACACGCAAACATTTTTTCATGTTCTTTGGAATTGTCAGTGCATTGACATAATTTGATGTACTGCTTTACTATAAAGTCGTCTTTGGTTTCTAAATAGACTTGTAGTTAATTCTGTAGTAAACGAAAGTTCAACGTGGCTAATCCACAGTAGACTGAACTGCATATTTTAATGACTTTTTTAGGTAAAGGTTTACACATGCAGCTGAAAATAGTCCAAATGTCTTTCCTCTGTTGTTTAGACTAAAATAGTCAAACTGCTGTGCAAACCAATTGGGTTTAAATAATTTCAACCAAAGAGTAACTTTATTATATCTAGCTTCAGACAGAATTAAGATTTCACATCTGAGATTTACAAAACTCCTGGAAATAAGATTTTATAATAGAAATGCTAATAAATCCTTAACAAGTAAGACCTAGCAGCTGTACAATTGAACATAGCATTGTTTTTGAATAAGAGAAACATAGAAACATAGTCTTACTGTGGCTTCAGACTTATTTTGTCAGACTTTTGGACTATTTTGCATAAATTTTGCTCAAGGATGCCATGTAACTATTGCTGTTTGAAGGATTGTCTTGGTAAAATTTTGTAATCATGTAATTTTGCTGTTTAATACAGGGGTTCTCAGGACAAATTTTTTGGTGGCCTCAGAGAGTGGCCACCAATTCTTGCTGGTGGCCACTCACACTTTTCCCTAAAATACTTAATTAACTTTAGGAAAAAATAAATATACACGTCCAAATCATTGTAATTTATTTTTTACTAGCTAATAAGCCTGTTGTGAAAGTGATATTAACAAACATACAAGTATCACTTTTCACAGCAGACGTACTCAGCCCCAGCAAGCCTGGGTACAAATTAAGCCCTTGATGGAGGGGAGGAGGGCCAAGAGAGGCTGCAGGGGGCTGCATCCTAAAGCTCCATGGCTGGAGGATGTAGCCCAAAGCTGCTCAGCTGGGAACCCAGGGCTGGAATCCGAAGCCCTGTGGCAAGAGCCTGCCCCTTGCAACCTCAGGGCTGAAGTCCAAAGCCTGAGCCCTACTTCTCCTGGGATGGTGAGGAAATCACTGGCTGCCTGCTTCTCCAGCATTGTGACCCAGGTGTCTCCGGGGGGGGAGGGGGGAGGGTAACCCTGCTGGTGGCCCCAGTAACCAACACCAAGGCAGTGCATCCAGGAGCACCAGGGAGGGCCACTGCTTTGTACTTTCGAGCTCTCCCCCCGCCACCCCCCGCCCTAATAACAGTCCAGGAGGCTGTGGCTGCATTTGAGAAACGCTGGTGTAGTATAGGTATTTTCATTTCCAGGAAATGATGTGAAACTCAGGAAGTTTGTAGCTGTAGAACTAAGATTTCAGATTTCTGGTTGGTTGTATGTAAAATTGCTGTTGCTAACTTCATGGGTTTATGCTGACATCTGCTGGTACTCATGAAATATTAAACTCCAAATCAGACTCGTACTGAATTTTAATCTGCTTACTTTTAAGAAAATGTTGGATGTTCTTTTCTTTTATCATTGGATTTTTGATTCATTCAGTGCTAACTATGAAATAATTCACTGAAATGGAATGTAAAAAATCTCTTCACATTCGAAGTTCGGGTACGTTTCAGAGTAGCAGGCGTGTTACTCTATATCCATAAAAAGAACAGGCGTACTTGTGGCACCTTACAACATTAAAGCACAATCTGACTCCTTATGCTATCAGCTTTATAAGAAATCTTGTAATTTTTCATAATCAAATGCAAATAAATTACAGTAACTTTTAACTTGGTCAAATGTACGTAGTCTTTCCACTTACTACTTCAATAGTAATGTTATGTACATGTTTGAAGTTAAATGAAGAGTTAAAAATTGTCTTCAATTACCATGCAAGTAAAAATAATGTGGCTACTGTTAGTCTAGCAATTCACCGGAAACACTGGGTACTTTCAGTGGTTGCTTTAGACAGGAGTGCCTAACTGAAGGCTGTCCTTAGTGCAGGTTTCACTGTAACAGGAGCAGAGGAACTCTTAATTTGCTCAGAACTCTGTTCAAATACCAAATTTGCTGCTCCTTCTAGGAAGTAGTCTCAAGGGATTTTGTTTCTCTACTCAGTTTCATTCCTATCCTTATTAAAGTCTAAAGATTATATACTGTGAGAACATGAAGGGGCATTCTCTGATATCTCCATCTCCATAAATCAGAAAATAGGTGTGTGGTTACAGCATTGTTAAGTTAAATGCTCAAAGTATAATCATAATTGAAAATGCAAGCCGTAGTCATTTGATTTGCTGATCTCAGTGAGTCTAATTTCTGAAAACCTGCCATTTTGCCACAATATGGAGATGTGCAGACCAGTTGGAAGAGAAGTGAGGACCCTGTGATCCCCATTGTATGCTGTTCTCTTGGGACTGAGGATTCCGTGAGATGCACTTAAGTTCACTTTTAATTCTTCTATCGGGACTAGGGTTCGTCTTCCTTTCCTTCTTTTCTTCTCTTCCCTTCCCTTCCCATGGAAGTTTGGGTGATCTGCTGGAACTGAAGGGTAAACCTACTTGGATTGAGGTTGGAGATGAGGAGCGCATTCATACTGGCTCCTGCAGAAGAAATGCTATCAGGGACTTCCTATTGTGGTGTTAACGAAGTGCAGAGTGAGAAGGCAGGTAAGCAAATGCAGAAAGGGCCACCCTTGCTCTTTGGTCTGCCCTACTGCACGGTTGTGGAGTCCAAATGAAAGGTGTCTGCTCTTAGATGAATAATGCTGCTGAGATGACAATTTACAGAGGAAGAAACCATCCTTCCCCGCCATTTTTGCCTTACAACGTATCTGCCCAGGAGCTTTTCTTCATCAGTGATAACCTTGCCAGTCAGACATTTAATAAGTAATTTCATCTCTAATTCTGTACCAACCTCCTTTCTTCACAGTGCATTATAAAAATGAGAATCCTTGCTTGTTCCTTTAGTCTTTCATGCTTGTTGTGGGAAGAGCAAAGACCAGTGAGAGTGTAAATAAGGTGGCATGCAACATCAGTCTGCTATCTCTGCAAAGGCAATGCAAAAACGTATAGTCTGATTGTGTTGTCAGAAGTGATTAGCAATAGTTAATTGTGACTTTTTTTTCAGGCGGGCTCAGTTGTATGAATATCTTATCTTTTGCCTTTATCAGTGATCATTTAAAAAACTTCAGTCTGCTCCTCTTCTAGTTTATGCAGCAGGGTCACAAGCAGTGCATGTTTCTTTAATGAGACTCTATATGATACCCAGGCTCTATAAGCTTGTTTCGTAACTGCACTTATCATTCTATAGCCTTTAATGATTAGAGCACAGTAGTTTGGTTTCCTAGTATCCTGCAAGTAGATGAGCTCTATAACATGAGGTAACAGTTGCCTGCTTGCTTGAGTAGCCTGTAAAATGAGCTCTTCCCTGCTACCTATACTGTGGTTACTAGAGCCAAAATCAGAGAGATCAATCTATTGTGAATCTTAAACAATGATTTACCATTGTCCTGAGGCCTTCAGTTTCTGCTATGAGAAGTATCACGCCTGACACTGGTGTCATTTAGTGGAATGAACAGCATATTAAAGAGATGTGTCTGAAAGTGTGTACATATAAAAAGAAAAGCTATGGTCATGGTATAAGGTAGGAAAGCAATGGCTCTCACATCACCTATAGAAAGTAGCCAACTGTCTCTAGATTGTGGTAACATTCATGCTGAATGCCTCCCAGTGCTGCTGTTCTTTTGTTAAAATGAAAGCCAAGCTCCTGTCCCTGATGGTTGTGTTAGTATAGCACATCACAGGGACTGGAGACTGTTTCATGGGAAAATTTGTTGAAGCCTGATCAACCTGAGACAGGAAATAGACCAAAATCATAATATGGGCCACAATGTAGTTTTTGGTGATTGCCAGCAGGCCATAGTGGAAAGGTGCAGGAAGAGGTTAAGAAAAAGACAACAGGCTAGAGTGAAGCAGTGTTGGCAATAGGAGAAATGGACACAACAGTTTGAAACATGACTATATGATGACAGGGAAGATGTTAGCATAGGACGCAATTGTTGCAATCATGCCCCATCTCCACAATATGCAGTGCTAATTGGAATGGTTCCTTAATACCTATCCTTCCAAACCTTACCTCCCATACCTTTCATGGGAAAGACTACAGTGCAAAGCCTGTTTTTCCATTGTGGACTTCTCTGTGGTAAAAAGTTCTGTCATAGACTGTAATCTAGGGGTGTCATAGTATCTTTCCCCAATCTGAACCTTAGAGTCCAAAAGTTGGGGTACCAGCATGAATTCCTCTAAGCTTAATTACCTGCTTAGATCTGATAAGCTGCCTCCAATCAGGAATTCCAGTGCCTGATACACTCTGGTCCCCCCAAAACCTTCCCTGGGGACCCCCAAGACCCAGACCCCCTGGATCTTAACACAAGGAAAGTAAACCCCTTTCCTCACCGTTGCCTCTCCCAGACTTCCCCTCCCTTCTCTTCCCCTCCAGGTGTTCCCACCCTGGGCTCCTGGAGAGAGAGACAGATTCACGCTCCCTGAATCTAAAACAAAGGAATTCCACTCTTCTCCCCTCCCTTCCCCTTCCCTGTTAAGTACAGACTCAATTCCCTGGAGCCTCAACAAGGGGAAAAAAATCAAAACAGGTCTTAAAAGCAAAACTTTTAATAAAAAAAAAAAGTAAAAGTTATCTCTGCAATTTAGATGGTAAAAGTTACAGGGTCTGTCAGCTTATAGAAACTGAAGAAAAAGCCTCCTCCAGCAGAAAAACAATTTAAAATACTTCCAGCCAAATACACATTTGCAAATACAAAAAACAATCAACTATAACCGCCTTTCTTACTAAATACTCACTATTCTGAATATATAAGAGACTGTGGCAGGGAGATTGGCAAGAAACCTGGTTGCATGTCTAGTCCCTTCCAGGACCCAGAGAGATCAAAACCAAACCCAAAAAACACAAACAAAGGCTTCCCTCCACTGAGATTTGAAAGTATCTTGTCTCCTGATTGGTCCCCTGGTCAGGTGTTTGGTTCCCTGTTTGTTAATCCTTTACAGGTAAAAGAGACATTAACCCTTAACTATCTGTTTATGACAACGGGAGGGCAAACTACAGCCTTTGGGCCAGATAAGGCTTTCAATCCAGCCTGTGGGATTGCCTGCCCTGGCCCCACTCCACTCCCAGAAGCAACCAGCACCACGTCCCTGCGGCTTCTGGGGAAAGGAGGGACAGAGGGTTCTGTGCACTGCCCTTGCCTGCAGGTACTGCCCCCCGCAGCTCCCATTGGCTGGGAACGGGGAACTGCCGCCAGGAGGAGCTTCGGGGGTGGTACCTATAGACGAGGGCAGCATGCAGCGGCGCCACCTGCCCCACCCCACCCCATTCCCAGGAGCCACTGCTGAACATGCTGGCCACTTCCGGGAGCGCCACAGGGCCACGGCAGGCAGGGAGCTTGCCTTAGCCGTGCTGCGCGCCGCTTCCACCCTGGAGCCACTTGAGGTAAGCAGTGCCGGACCAGAGCCCACACCCCTTCTGCACCCCAACCTCCTGCCCTGAGCCCCCTCCCACACTCCGCACCCCCTTGCACCAGAACCCCCTCCTGTGCCCCAACCCCTTGCCCTGAGTCCCTTCTTGCACACTGCACCCCCTCCCACACCCCACACTCCTTCCTGCATCCCTGCCCCAGTCCTACATTCATAGTCCTGCATACAATTTCCCCATCTAGATGTGGCCCTCGGGCCAAAAAGTTTGCCCACCCCTGCTATAATCTGTTTGCACTCCACTGTGCAATTGCATCTACAGAGACATAGATGAATGATTTAGCTCCATCCATTGAAAGTCAAAGGTGGGATTGGTTTTCTGTAGATATCTTGAGCACTGAATCTCCAGACAGTCACAACGTTGTCCCATCAGTGGATCTTCCAGCCCCAGCTCTAATCTGCCCTTGCTGCTCACTTGTTGGTGTTGCTAGACACGAACCTCTTCATTTCCTCTAGCTTGTATTCATTTTACCATCTCAGAAGGCTCTCAATGCTGTTTTCATTTCTGCCCTCATATGCATCCAGGTTGTCAAACAGCAAACTCCAGAAGCTTTAGGATATAGCCACCTAAACTGATGTCAGGTGTCCATGCTGGGAAATGGTCAGTATGAACACTGAGCCCATGGATTCTGGGATTTACATAAGAAATTCCATAATCCTTGGGAGAAAGGTGAGAAGCCCTTACAAAAAGAACCCCTTTTCTAGATGGTGACAACTCTCAGGCCCTATGCAATAGCTGCCAAGAATGCACTCAGGCAAGCAAAAGGAAAATAAGTGGTTGATGCAAAACACCATTGTGATGACATAGCTAGCTGTTGTGTAGATATAAACCAAATTGTGTACTTGTAAATGGTTAATTTGATGATGCCCCTAAGAAATATCACAGCTGGGTTTGCTACCACAACTGTATTGCAATGTGATGAACCTTTTACCTGCATTTCATTGGAAGTCTTGATAGAGCAAGCACTTAGAAAAGACTTCTATGCATTTTTATCCACTGCCAACATCATACAGTAGCTGCAGCCTAATACCATTTAAAAAGCAGCATTGGCAAATTACCACAGTCTGCTGTCTGAAATATCAGTCTTTCCATATGCTTAAAGTAATGGTGAGATACATGGACATTTCAGTGCAATTTTGGTTCCTGTGCTTTTTTAAAAAAAATCTGTCAACATTGGTCAAACAAATAAATGGTGTTTGGGAAGATTATTTAAAGAGATCTCTAGACTCAAACAGTCAGTGTGAGTGAAATTAACTGAAAATGTAAATCTTTATGGTGCATGGGTTTCTCTATGCCTTGTGATTCTGTAAATGAATCAGTACAGTTTATTAAATTTGATGAAGTTTAACCAAATAGAACAGACTTCCTTAACTTGGCTAAGTTGTACTGCATTATTAAACTGAATAATACGACCGTATAAACTTGCAAGTCATCTGCTTTATTTCCTCATTTTAAAAATTCTTCATTTTGTTCCACGTCCAACTTTATTACTAATCTTGCTAGACTAAAACACGGTTATATTTTGGAATTCCACAGTCTTGCTTCATCTATAAATCTCTCAAACAACTAACGGCATACATAATTTTTTTCCCCCATCATACATGTATAGTATTGAAAGATTATTTCTTCCCATCCTCACTTGAAACTAATTGTATGTTGTTAAGGTGCAATCGCCAATTTTTATGATTTACTATATGGCTATGACTTAAAATTATGTATTTTATAGCATACTCCAAAGCCCCCAACTTTTGATACTCTTTTATAAATAACAGAAAAGCAAAATCTTTTATAAACCAAGTATTACAACCTTGAATTCCACATGCATTAAAAATATAAGGCATAATGACAAATAAACGTAAGTTATTGTGTTTAAAATTTGTCATTAGAAAAAGTTTGCAAAACCAAAAATAGTATAAAATTTACACAGGTGCCATCTAGACAAAGTTGATGTACTCAAGGAATTAATCACAATGAAAGAGCAAACCAAAATGGCTTAGATGGTACTGATTTATGATACTTTCTCCGAATACAATGAGTTGCATGCTTTTCTTTTTTCTCTCTTACCTGCACAATATTCTGAGTTTGTTGACGTGAATACCACTTTAGGACTGATCTAACTTCTTCTGAAATCAATGAGTGTCATATTATTGAATTAAATAAGTTAGATCAGGCCCTGGTAGCTGAGATGTGAAATGCCCTATTTTTCGTGGTGGAGTTGATGTTTTTACACAGTGATAAAACATTTCCTGGGATGCTGTCTGTTTAATTGATTCAGCAGCTAATGCTTCTACCATGGGTATAGCAGATTCAGGTAATTAATTATTGAGAGAAGGGATTCTGTTAATGTCTGCCAACACCTATGCTACTGAAAGGCATAACATAAATAATGCATGAATATATCTCAGGGAAATGAGTTGAGGGTGAAAGTGAATGATACCTCCAGCAACTAAAGTAAAACAAGTTCCCTTTGCATAAGTGCTCTTCTTTCATGAAGGGATTGTATAAACTGCTCTCACAAATAACCAATTTTAACTGCTACCTGTCAGCTTTTTATAATCTTTCCCCCTTTCTTCATAATATGGTCTTGGTCAAATTTTAAAACATTATGGATGCCTTTTTCATTAACTGACTTTTCATGCTCATGAAATAAGGCTGCATAACACTGTCTGAAGCTGAGCATTTGAGGTGGGCAAGCTGAACAGGCTTCTACCTTTAAAGATCTACAAATGCATCTCAAGCCTGACCTTGAGCCTCCTTTTTGGCAGGACAATCCTGAGACTGGAAAAACATAAACTTAGTGTTGAGCTGAAGTTTAGGCATTTAATAATGTGGATAAATACCTAGGTGCAGATTGAAGTCATCAAAATTATTTCACTTATGCCCTGGGCATACTTGGAATCCAAGTTTCCTGATGTGAAAGGTCCTCTGATGCCTTCCATCATGGAATAAATTGAGAGGTATTTTCTTCAGTAATAACTGACTCCAGCGGGCACTGAGAGAGGAAAAATCTTTGATGAAAATAATTAGTGGAAGAGTTAAGGTTGTGCAGGAAACCTTAACTTCAATATTTCAAACTTCAGTTTGAAACCTGAATTTTTTTTTAACTTTTTTTTGTTTGGTTGGTTTAGTTTTTGTTTATAGACTCCTATAAATATTTCACAGTACGGAACTGAAGCACAGAGATTAAGGGCCAGGTTTCAAAAGAACAGACGTGTAGGGGCACATAAAGCAGCCACAACAATATGCCTGCTTGGGGACACAGTTATGGTTACACAGATTATGTGGGCAATTGCACATTTGGTTTTGTTTGTGTGTGTCCTTTTAAAAATCTGTCCCTAAGGGACCTGAACACCTCCACACATGGATGAACCCAGAATGAGAAAGCATTAGTTCTACTCTTAATCCTGTGCTCAAAGCACAAGAGAGAGAGATGTGCATGCACGCACACAATCATTTCATTCCTCTCACCTGACTTTGGAGTTTCTTTAAAAAAGAAAAAAAAACATATCTTTCCAGGTTCTGGATTATTTTCCATATTTTTATAATTGTGAGGTGTAAGGTATTTTCCAGTTGCTTTCTCAGTTGCATTTATTAAAGTATAGACATCAGAAAGCTCACCCAGACAAATTTCCTATAGCATTCAGAGGGGACTTAATCCAAGGTTTGCCATAATCTAGGTCAGTAACTTTCCCCCAATAATTCTTCCTTATGAGACGCTCTAAAAGTTTTGACTTGCCTTCCAAACTAACTGATCCTGTTGGGAAATGAAATTGATTAGGATGACATGGATAACTTTATTTCAATGCAAGCCTACAATTGGATCAAGGGTTAAAAGCATCTATAATTTTTAAGTATTAACATTAATGGGGTAATCAATTTAAAAATCACAATTTGTTGGAGTGTGTTTTGCCTTCTATTGTTACAAGTGACACCTAAAATTACTGTAATAGAAAAAGAAATGAGTAACAAATGTTTATCTTATTTAGGTTTATTTACTTCTTGTATTTGATGGTAATTTGTGCATAGTCAACAACATTGATTCCCAATAGAGAGCTATTCAGCCAGTCAGTCAGTTTAAATGCTTACTGACGTTGTTTCACACACAGCAACAGGGAAGAGAGAAACAATTTTTAAATAAAAAAATACAATAGTAACACCACAAAACTTTGTTGGGGAACTGACACCAGGGGCACTTGAAACTACCTCTACTCATTTCATAAACTGGCTAGATTTCAAGTCGCAGTGTCCTTGCATACACAAACTATAGTAGGAATGCTATAGAAATAAGTACCCACTATAGTAATAATAAAGCTTCATGTCACTGATTATTTTTAGTTGTTTTTAACCTCACCAATATCCTTTTTAAATGGACTAGTTCTTATGTTTTACTATAGAGTGGCAGGGCTTCTCTTAAATCCAGCAGAGGGCATCGTTTTACTACAAACTTGAATGGTTACGTTCCTAGAGTTAGCGTAACAGTACATGCCTGCAAGCACAGTGTACAATGAGACTCCACGTGGGTTCAGGGGTCCACAATAGCGGAGCCATTCAGGATTGAAGCCAAAGGCAAGAAATGGGCTTGTGATGTGAGGATCAGGCCCTGTAGATAGGTACAGTTTTAAGTATGAGGTTAATGTTAAAATCATAGAGAAATCAAAATGTTTTATGCTTGCTTTGTGTACTTTGACTCATTGTCTCTGTTTTTCAAATTTGTGATGGATCTTTAGCCTTTCAAGGCAACATCGATGTAGCTCTACTTTTAAATGCAATAGATTATTTTAGTGTCTCTTAACTTCACTGTGAAATAATGGTCATAAACCTTTAATTTGGTCATGCCTCTTCCTGTGTCCCACTCCCCCAGCCCAAAATCACCAGGTTACCATATATTTCTTCTAGATTGCCTGATGTTGTCTGGCTCAGTCCTGCAGACCTTACCGCAGCAAAACACTTGTCAATGTTCACTCTATTGTAGAGGTGCCATGTATGCTGTTACAGTTAAGAACGTTAGTTTTTCCAGTATAAGTGCCTCTCTTGTGAGGTGTTTTACTAAGTCATAATATTTGACTGGCAAGCTTAAGGGGCCTTTAAAAAAAACAAAATTAAAAAACTTTCAGAACCATTTGCCATAAACCCTCTGCAGACTGCAAGGTGAAGTTGCTACAGCAACCTCTCAGGGGTGCAGCAGAGACAACACCTCTCAGACCCTCACAGAAATCCCCAAATACAGTCCATTATTTGTATTGTACATTGATGTCACTGGTTTATAATCTGTATGTCTGCTTCTCTTTCTGTCTTACAGTTTTTTATAGTGCCCGCCATTATACATTGTAAGGGCTGGATAGGTACATGAGAGCTACATAGTGAGTACTCTTCTGTTTGCTCTTCTAAGGTTTGAGGGAGCTCTGTTTGACATAGTACTTTTGATGGGTGGACTGTGATGAACTCACATTTCTGCTTTACAGGTGATGGCACTGTCTGCCCAGCAAAAGATCTCATGACATTGCTGCATGTTAAACTGGGAGGGAGGGGGAAATGCTCTTCAGTCTTGTCTTCTAGTCTTGCATATGTATGTTTTCTTAGGGATTTTGGTTTGTATCTTGAAACCCTTCATTTTTGTCACTGAGGAAGTGAGAGCTGAGAATATGTCATTGTCACCTTATCCCATTTGTTTACCTGCTGAAAAAGAAACCCTCTAGCCAAAAGATTAAACCAAAATTTCAGATAAGCTGTTCACTCAAAAACGCTGTGTTATCTAGGTTTTTCCCTGGCAAAACCCTGGGTGCAGTTGTGCAAACGTCTTCATGCTGCTGAGTTCTTATCCCTGTAGTCTCACTGACTTCAGTGGAAGTATTCATGTGAATACGGGCCAACATTTATGTATTGTGGAGCAGACAGTTCGAAGCTGACTGTTCAGACCCAGAAAAGGACAATAGGCAAGTTTAAAGTGTCAACTAATGCTGACAATGGACCAAAAGTCTCTCTCTTGCTATCCCCACATTAGAACCAGCACAGTCACAGCTCACCTTAAGCTGCCATGTATGTTTTAGCACTAACAGATCAGCAGAGGTGATGCCTGCAGGTAACAGTGACGCTGAGGCCAAGAAGCCACTTAGTTCCATGGTGGTCATCTACTCAGACATGAGCTTAGTGCTGGCATGCTGAGAAGTAAAACTTTTGGCTAACCTTTGCAGTGATGGTAACTAGCCATCTTGGCTGCTCCTTTCATGAGCTGTTCTAAAAGATTTTTAGTTGTGCAGGGGATATGGGCAGGGATAAAATAAGCAATCTGGAAACTTATGAATGTATTTTTAATTTCTTTGGTGGTGTATACAGTCATACGAACACCAACTGGGCAGAAACCCACTGATAATGCATTCACAGCAACGAAAGCTGGTGCGTGACATCTGAAAGCAGATAGGCAAACACATTCATATGATTTTCCTGTTGCAGGTGTTCTTTTTCATCTTTTTCTTGCTTGTTCTCTATTTTCTCTTCTGCCTCCAATTATTAAAAAAAAAAAAAGACAGCTCATCCTGCCTGCTCTGTGCTAGATACCTCTAGTTTATAGCCCCCACTTTCTTACCTTTTATATGCTATGCTGCTGATTTTTTAAGGTACAGCACTGAGCCAGATCCACTCCAGCTTATGCTTGCTTCAGCTGGAGTAAAGCAGAGTCCCTGACCATGGAAAATTCAGCAACTGCAATAGTATGGTAGTGGGAGATGGTTGCTATTTCTTCTCCTTTGGGGGGTGGGAGGGAGAGAGGCCTGAAACCCTGTTCTCCCCCCAGATTGGGTAATTCTGTTCAAGGATGGTGGAATACATTTATTCAGCAAGTTCCTCATGTACCACTAAGTGGTGGGGCTCCTATCTAGTCCCCAGAAGAAAGTTGCCTGTTGAAAGATTATTCAACATCAGTGAGGTTAAATGTAGCCCACTGACTTTGTATTTTTAATAAGTTAAATTAAAAATACCCAACTTTAAGAAAGAGATTCAGATGTTGGTCCCAATCCTGTAATTTATGCTTCTTATGAATCTTAGTAAAGTTACTAGTGTGTGAATGTTTACACTGCTGGGCCCTACGAGGCTTGTCTGACCCTGCTTTCTGAGGATCACCCAAATGCAAGACACCAAGTTATATGGTACAAGTTGGCAACAATTAGAGTAAGTTTGTTTGAATACTCTTGAGAGGCAGGCTCCCCTGATGCCTGGAATCGATAGAGAAGATGCACAGACATTTTTCTACATATGTACATGTTCTATAAGGTAGGGTATGACGAAAGGGAATCCCATGTTTAGTTGGCTTTTACTGGCCCTAACAATTATTCAAGAGCTAACTGTTAAGTCAAGATATTTTGCTATTGGAAAATTATCCTATGTTTTTTCCCCTTTCAATGTAATCTGAAAGGCTCATTCATCACACAATTACAGCTGGTAGCTTGTTTGATATTTTGATACCACACTGTGAAATGGACATTTATCCCTAAGGAATGGAGCTGTAATTCTTTTCTACCTTGCATCTCTCCCTTTTGTCTGACTGCTAATTTCACAGTTTGATTTTTTTTTAACTGAACTGAAAGCCTTGCCTACCATCCAGCACCAGTTGGTGATGCTCCCTATGTGTCAGAAATTGCTACTGACATTTCAATTTTGCTTTATTTTCCCCCTTTCTTTGATAGTATTACAGAGAAAATTTACATTTGAATAAAAAGCAAATAGTGCATGTCAGAATAAGCATGGGAGAATGTCAAATTGTTTTTTTCCCATTACAACTCTATTTCAAATAGGATAATGCAATTAAAGGATAATTACTAGAAGTGAAAAGCCAAGGTTATGATCAGAAATAGTTACCCTTTCACTTAAGTCCTGTCTTGCTAAATAAAATATTCTTATGGGGCAACTTACTGTGCTGGAAAATACAAGACACATATCCAGAAGCAACCAAATGTTTGGCACAGCCAGAAGAAGTGCAGTTTTATGTATAAATGATCATATTTAGAGAAGATGAAAAACTAGGTGAGCTTAGTTTTCCTTAGATTTATTGCTCTTATTAATAATGTGATTGTCATAACTCTCCTACTCAGATCTGAACCTTAGAGTTCAGAACATGAGAAGCTAGCATGAGACCTCCAAAGCTTAATTACCAGCTTAGATCTGATATCGCTGCCACCAGCCAGAAGATTCCAGTGTCTGGCTCACTCTGGTCTCCCCAAAACCTTCCCTGGGGGAACCCAAGACTCAGATTCCTTGAGTCTCACAACAAAAGGGGAATAAACCATTTCCCTTCCCCCTCCTCCCCTCCAGGTGTTCCCTCCCTGGGTTCCTGGAGAGAGATACAGATTCAAGCTCCATGAATCTAAACAAAGGGATTCCACCCTCTTTACCTCCTCCCAGATTTCCCCGCCCTGGGGACCCTAGGATACTCCCTGCTTCAAGTCCTTGAAACACAAGTACCGAGAGATCTAATCTCTCTCCCCCCTCACCCAGAGGGTATGCAAAGTCAGGCTTAGTAAATCTAACACAAAGAGATTTTCCCCCTCTCTTCGTTTCTTAGCCTTAACCAGTGAAAAACACTCAAACAAGTCTTAAAAAGAAAGCTTTATATAAAAAGAATGAAAAAGGACATAAAAGGGTCTCTGTATCAAGGTGACAATATACAGGGTCAATTGCTTAAAAGAAAAAATGAATAAACAGCCTTATCCAAAAAGAATACACTCATGTAAATACAAAAAAAAACAATATAAACCTATTGTCTTACTATCCTTGTACTTACAACTTGGAAACAGAAGATTAGAAAGCCTGGAGATTCCTGTGGTCACTCTCAGAGCCGAGAAAGACAACTGACCAAGAACAAAGGACTCACACCCAAAACTTCCCTCCACCCAGATTTGAAAAAGTCTTGTTTCCTGACTGGTCCTCTGGTCAGGCGTTGTTTGTTACCCCTTTCCAGGTGAAAGAGACATTAACCCTTAGCTATCTGTTTATGACAGTGATAAATTAGCTTTAGGACATAATATTAATTAACAGTATATTAGTTACATTTTATTGCCAGTAACATAACAAGCTTTGAAATAGTAGTCAGTCTAAATTGCTGACATGTTTTTCTATATTCTGAGCTGTAGTTTCATTTCTCTTGTGTCCAGATAAGGCATGAGCAACAAAATACTGAGAAAAAAATTATTATAGACTCCACAAAGCTACCTGCAACCGTTTATTGTATATGGTTAGCCAAATGCTATTATTAAACTAGAGTCTAGTCAAAAGTAGTACTAAAAGAAGGTTGTCTCACCCATGAAAGTGATCAACATGGCAGCCTGGCTGAAAAACAGAATAATGTGTCACTAACTGGAAAATGCACATCATTCCATGCTTATGGGGGAGGGATAGCTCAGTGGTTTGAGCATTGGCCTGCTAAAACCAGGGTTGTGAGTTCAGTCTTTGAGCGGGCCACTTAGAGATCTGGGGCAAAAATCAGTACTTGGTCCTGCTAGTGAAGGCAGCAGGCTGGACTCAATGACCTCTCACGGTCCCTTCCAGTTATATGAGATAGGTACATCTCCGTATGTTATGTACAGTCAACCTGATTCTGATCTCAGCTACTGCATCACTGGCAATCCAGATAATTCTACTGAAGTCAGAGTTACTCCAGGTTTACATTTATTTGAGTGAGATCAGAATCTGGCTCATTAGATCTAGCCTGGAAACAAATGGATTTCAGAAAGCGATGAATTTGTCTCCTCAGCCTCTAGCCCTATTAGATAAGAATCACCATTATGAGTCAAGTTTTCAAAGCTTAAGTTTACCTTTCCCAGGGCTGCTTTAGGATTTGTGGAGAGCAATGTGATGTAAATATGCACTGTGCATCATGAGGGGAGTGGTGTCCATAGGACATCAAGATGACTGTTTTTCACTAGAAGCAGGAAGTTTGAGCAACTGGGAAGAGGATTCAGCACGCTTGTCACTACTGGCAGGGCATAGGAGGTCCAGAGGGGCCTTTGGCAGTAGGAGCTGGAAATGGTTTTCCTTATAAGAGGAGTTGGGGGCAGGGGATGAATATCCATTATTACGTAGGTTAGGCAGGGTTTGGATGCTGTTCAGGCAGAGTTACGAGTACCGTCATTAAAGAAATATTACCATAATCCATGTTAGCATTGTCTTGTTGCCTAGCCCTAGTTCACACACTGGCTGGCTTCTCTCGCTGCTTCTCCTATCTTCAGATATTCCTGTGGCCAGGCTGCTTGTCTGATAGGCCCTAGTCCACCCCATGATGCTGGTGGTCTTCAGGGATCAACTCTCTAACGTACTTTTTCTTCTGACCAGATGGCCCTCTGCAAAACTGCCTCTTCTGAGGGATAGAGCGCCTCAGGGCAGTGTCCCAAACACCATGGCTGCCTGCAGCTGCACATGCATAGGGGGTGTAAAATTGTGTTTTTTCCTAATGAAAGATTCTGCAGAAACCCTGGCTTCCATAATCCTCCACAAGGATTAACTGATTGAGTGTTAGAGAAATAAGTCATAATGATGTGGTTCTTAAAATTCCTCCAAGTGTATTAAGCAAATATCACTAGAATTAGGGGCAAGCCCAAGCTGATAGGTGCAGATGCGGATCTGGATCTGAATTTACCCAGAGTGTGGGATTATTGAAATTCTGCTTTTTGGTTTGGGTTCATAAAGAAGACTGTAACAGTGCTTCAATGGAGCAAGATTCAAATTCAGAGCTCCCTTTTCTAATCAGTTTTTTTTAT
The DNA here is from genome assembly GCF_025201925.1 of Gopherus flavomarginatus. Taxonomy (NCBI): domain Eukaryota; kingdom Metazoa; phylum Chordata; order Testudines; family Testudinidae; genus Gopherus; species Gopherus flavomarginatus. Next base: position 68,357,887 of record NC_066621.1, on the reverse strand, counting down.
GTTCATAAGATAAAACAACCGTCCTTACAGTTATTATTTATTTATTTTTATTGTGATGGCACCTAGAAACCCCACTCAGCGATCAGGACCTCACTGTGCTAGGTGCTGTACAAACATACAGTAAAATGAGCTTACAGTCTAATTCATGATTCAGTTTTTTCCTGCCTCGTCATCTGTAGTGGGCTAATGGGAGGCTGGCAGGAAGTGTGGCCCAAATGTTAAAAAAGGAAAGCAGCATGCATTATAAAATGTAAATCAGATTTTTTAGTAAATTTAGTAAAATGGGTAGAGATTTTTTTTTATATTTTTAACCTGACTCTGCTGCTTTAAATTAGCATGTAAAACAAAGTTATAGGAGGACACAAGTATTAGTCATACACACAGTCAACATGTATAATAGGATAATGACTAATGTGGGCATCACTCAAAGTACATGTAGATATTTTTTTGAACATTTATTTAAAGCAAAAAATTATCAGTTTAAAATTTTTATTTTTTTTAGAACATGAAAAACATTACACACTGAGCCATTCAGGTCTTTTAGCCAATTTTCACTTTTCAGACAGCAAAAAAGGCATCAGTGTTCCTCGATCACCTCTGGTGTAGGTGGTCAAGGCCTTCAGGCATTTCAAAAGATCTCTGTTGGCGATGTTGCCCATGACGGAAGATGGGCCATTCAGTTCTGCTATGGCATTCATAAACACATCCCATCCTTCACATACGTGTCTGCTAGGAACAGAGTGCGTCTGAGTGATGGCCCTGACTAAGCCAAGCATGTTAGAACCATTAACCACTGAGCCTTTGTACACAAAAGCCCCTTTATCATTCCAAAAAGAGAGATTTTTATCCTGGCCCAGCTTATTTAGCAATACTAATGCATTCTTCCTATAACGCTTATTCATGTTATCCACCACCTCCTGAGCAACTGAGTCTGAGGTCTTTGGTGTTTCTGGGGGTTTGGCAGTCACACTCTGTTCCTGTTCCAGTAGAAACAGACTTATTTTCCCTTTATCCACATCACTCTGCTTCACGTACTTTAGGTACCTTTGAAGCACAGAGCTGTAAAGTTTAGCCTTTTTGTATTCGGCTAAAACAGTCCTTGCAAGAACAGACTTCATTTCAGCATCCAGTAAGCGAGTTGCTGTCGTTTTGATATTTTCCTCCGCCAGAGGGGTAGCCCTTAATTGCTCCAGCTGGCGGCTGGGCACAAGGTACATTTTTTCTGCATACTCCATTATTGATTAGTCAAAAGCCCCATTATCAAAACTTAAGAGATCCGATAAAATCATAATAGTGGATTTCTTCACCGGAGTTAGGTTTGTAATATACGTGGATGGCATCAGTCCTCCCCTGAAAAAGAGCACCCCTAGTCACGAGAGGCTGAGGAAGCTGGGCTTGGTTTAAGAAATCTGCAAGCTCCCTGTCGGTTTCTATCATCACTTCCCACTCGTGCTCCCAGAGGGTCCTCACTGCATAACCAAGTCTTTTCAGATAGTCAGTCTTGAGCCGCCTCTTGTAATAAAGAAACACAAAAGCTGTCCCCATTGTAGGGTTCTGTGCTTTCTCACAATAACAGGTGACACAGCCGTGGAAAAAACACCTATTAAACTCAAAGGCTGTGCATACCCTGTCAACGACAGCATAACCATCTAGAAAGCAGGGGCCTACCTGTAATTCCCCACCCTGTAAAGCATGCCATATCTCTATATTTTCTTTGTAGCGGTATACATCTGCCACTGAATAGAGGGGGTCAAATGTCTCTTTTTCTACCTGTGATAGTTGTCTGGAGGGAGAAAAGCTACTGTGTTAGGCTGCAAAAACATAAACCTGTACATAGCCATGCAGGCAGATGCCAGCATTATGTACCAGAAAGGATCTATACACAATTTTACCTCTGTGAATTTACCAGGGCCCCTCTCTACAATATCTCCCATCTCTGTCATTTTCATGATCTCTTCTCTGTACAAGATACAGGCTTGTCTCAAAATTTTGACATCCTGCTGACAATAATATGCAAGTTCTTTCTGCAAGTCAAACATCTCACATCTGTTGTCCCGATACCAGTCAAGAAATTCTGCTATCTATGTCATAGTTCTCCACCCTGGACATAGGCCCCACATAATTCTGGTTTTCTAAAGTGTTAAAAAAATGTGGGAAATATCCTTTGCAATCTTCAAACCCCATCATCTGTGGGAGCTTGCTAAGCTTCATGGGCAAGAGGTTTTAAGAGTCTATAAAATGAATGCCCAGGGCCTTAACTTCCACACACATAAGTTTACTACCCTGAATTATCAGTTCTAGGCACATCTTTTCCTTCAGTAACTCTCTAACGATGAAGTACACTTCGTAACCTTTGGAATTGTGCTCAAGGAGCATGTAGTCCCAGCAGTTTTTGCCAATAAAGGTCTTAACAAAGGTAGAAGGACACTCATTGCCCTTAAATTCCCAGGATTTTTCTGTCTTTAGGGACATAGAAAAAATGTAATTGGGCACATGCAACCCCGTCTCCTGCTGCACTGAAAATCGTAAAAAATATACTTTTCCGATGATTCAGGCTTTCTAATGCTATCTATAAAACACAGGTGGCTGTCTATGTCACTGGTGATCAAACTTTAACACTGCTTACAATGCCTCCCTTTACACCTGTGCCCCTTGTCCATGTAAGACTGACACTGATCACAACGTTTTAGACAGGCATTCAACTTGTTTTTTTCAATGCACAAGTGACATGTCTATCTAAACACTCTTTGGAGAAACAATACTGTCTACAACTAGGACTCCATGGCCACACTGTCTGAGCATGTTGCACTCAAGCAGAGGCAGCAACAATACCTGCAAGGGAGGTCGTGACTGTACAATGTGTGGCAAAACTCACAATAATTTTTCACACCAAACTTTTTCACATCCAGAACCCCATAATAATGCTCACCATGCAACAGGATGAAAAAAAGTCTTGGGGAACCCTGGGCCTCCCGTTTTAAAAAAAATCCCACCTACCTTTTGCTGCATAAATTACCACCTGTATGTTGACTCCTAAATGCTGTTCAAATGTTCCTATGTTGCTGAGCATAATCTTTTTTTGATCTGACCACTCCAGTTTCTCATGCAACTTTCTCACCCTAACAATTCTGCATCTGTGGGTTTACAGTTGGACATGACAGCCAACAGCCCACCTGCAAAACACAGATTGGTACCGGTGTCAGTCAGGTCTATTAAACACCGTCTCTTTTTATGGATCATTTCATTATTGAGGATAGAATTTAAAACTCTATGACCACCCGCACCCAGGTTTTTTACAACTGTCACAATGAGGTGCAATGTCCCATCCACATGCAGCTCTCCATTACTCTGTAACAGCTTTGAGGTCTGGTTTAAGAAGTCTTCAGCAGACAACTCATCCCTAGTTCTCCTTACCAAAAACAAAGGGTTGGTTAAATTAAGACTCTCCAAATGTAACTGAACATAATCATCACGAGCTACTGTACTGTTAACGTCATCGAGAACTAACTGTATCTCCCTGCGTATGGCTTCAATGACCTGCTGAGCTGAATTTATTCACTCAAAATTGACAAAACGAAATTCTTCACAATATACCAACCCCCCAAATCTAGGTAATTCCCATTGCCAGCTTCTCATTCGCTCCATATACATGTCTGTTTGGGGGTCTGCATCTGCATTTTCAGGGTTTCTTGGGGGTTCCTCTATGGGACCACCATCTGTGTCTTCTATGTCAGATACTATTTGAGAGTCGGACTACAAGGGGCCACCACGAGGATCATCAGGAGTAGACCAGAACCTGTCTAGAGAGCTTTCTGGGGAATTTTCTAAATCAGACTCTGTGTGTGGAGATGTCTCTGTAGCTCTGACTACAGCATTGTCAGGAGAGCTGCCCATGCCTGATTAAGAAAAACAGATGTTCCAATTTAGCATCAAATAAACATTTTACAAAACTTAACTTTACCACCTTTCTCACCCACACCCATGTATTTGCTTAAAATACAAAACTTCATAAAATAACCAAACCAATAAGCAAAATATATTTACTGGACTTCATCCATCCATCAGCCATTGCTGCTAGTGAATTTTCCTTTCCAGCTGTCTCTTTCCTTTTTCCCTTGTATTTGGGCTTTTGGATTAAAGAACAAGCAACATTTTTAGTTAGAATTATTCCCTAATTAAATTAAAGTCCCTATTCAATCTGTGTTATACCGGGTGCTTTTTAATTTAACAGTAATAATCACAACTATAGTTAAAAATGGGGTTTTACCTGGCCCTGGTGAAAAGCAGCTTGAAGTTGCTATTTCCATGCTAAACAGATCACACTGCAATAAAGATAGGTACCATTATTTAGTAAGGACAGCGTGGACAAAGAATAACATTATATAATATATATTTTCAGAGTTAAAAACAAGCAGCATACCTACTCTTGCAGTCCAACAGCTATTCTGTTCACGATAGTTTCTGTTGAAAGAGGACAGTCTCAAAAAACCTGAGGTTTTTATACCATCCAAACTCTTTGTTTCAGAGTCTGTAGTTAGCAGGTTGATTCAATCACATACAACTCTGAATTAACAGGTTTCAGAGTAGCAGCCATGTTAGTCTGTATCCACAAAAAGAACAAGAGTACTTGTGGCACCTTAGAGACTAACAAATTTATTTGAGCACAAGCTTTCGTGGGCTACAGCCCACTTCATCAGATGCATAGAATGGAACATATAGTAAGAAGATAGATATATATACAGACTCTGGTTCCTTGGACTCTGTATGTATATCTATCTTCTTACTATATATTCCATTCTATGCATCTGATGAAGTGGACTGTAGTCCATGAAAGCCTGTGCTCAAAGAAATTTGTTAGTCTGTAAGGTGCCACAAGTACTCCTGTTCTTTTTTCAGAATTATCAGATATGTAAGGAAATTAGGCACACCTCCCCAAAGTTCCCTTTTGTGATCTGAGGGGTGGGAGAATTAAGTTGTCTGCTCAACTAAGCTGCTTTTTAATTTTTTTTTAGTTAAAATACATTTTTCTGTTTCAATCTAAAAACAGAGCACTGTAGGGCTTTGTTACAGTATTAAACAGTAAATCACCATACACAACAATTCTTAATGTTACTGATATCAATGAATGTCTTGGTTTTGTTTTGTTTTTAAACATGTTTCTTTCATGCTTAAAGTTTTTGGTCATTTTGAAATAAAATGGATGCATCACAACCATAGTAAACACCCTACAAATACCTTTTTAAATGTTTTTACAACAAATGCTTGTTCTATAAAAGTATGGTGGAGGTTTGTGAAACCTTGAAACATTTCAGTTTTGGGTTAGATCCCTGTTTAATTTTTTAAATATATTTTAATGATGTTGAGTTGCTAGAAACAGTGGCCTATAGCGTTCTACCAACTCCTGAGGTTTTATTTAAACTGTCCAATAGAGTTCTACCAACTCCTGGGGTTATATTTCAGTTAACATTAATCAGAGCTCACCATCCCCACCCACCCAACTCCCTTACACTGGGTGTACACCCATCAAACTTAATTACTGATCACTAATACTTTTAACCCTGATGGCAATAAGGGTGGGTAATCTAGACCTACAGATTCAATAGAGTCACCCTCGCTATTCAGTTAGGGTGTGGTTAAACCATCAGCTCTATTTTATTCAAACACATGTCTCAAACATCCCTGTTTTATATAGAAGTATTATTTTTTTTTGCTTTTATTTTAAACACATTTTGGTGTGGGGGTTTCTCCTCAAGATTCTACTACACACATTTCAGCTTTTTGCTGTAAACCGCTCTGTTTTACACAAAGACACAAGAGCTAGTTTCTCACAATCTTTTTTTTATTTAAAAGACGTACAGCCCCTTGAAAACAAACCAAGATGATCCATCAAAACACTTATCTTACTTAAGGGCCACACAGACCTTCTAACAGAAACACAGAGAGTTACAAAGCCCTTTTCAATAGATATTTTTATTTACAGCTACTAAGTTTTATATTGCATGTGTGTCCCCTCACCATTCTCTAACTTAATCCTTTTAGATTTCTTACACATAGTCTTTTTCTTAAGTAGGGTTCTGTAACTTTTTGTGTGGACCAGATGGTCAATATAATGCTGTAAGCAGGCATCTTATGGTTTGGTCATTTTCTTTAAAATACTGTCAGGGTCTTGACCGAATTGCACAGCATTTACAAAAATTGCACACCTTTTCCTACATTTTCTTGGGTTAGGCACAGACATTACAAAGTATAACCTATGGCAATAACAGTGTTTAATAAGCTTTCCAAACACAGGTCAGCACACAGGTCCCGGAGCCTGCAGTTTATATCCTCTGAAGTCCAACTCACATACTCATGATGCCGTTGAGCTGGCATGTCTATGACAGAGCCCTCACAATCTTCAAAAAGCTTTCCCCTAAAGCAGTGATTAAGGACAGCAGAAACAGCAGCACGTACAATAGAACACATGGCTTTTTTATGCTCACAATGTGGCACTGGCTCAATTAGTTCCATGCCAAGCCTCTTCCTTAAATCCATATAGTTGTCATCCTCAGCATCCTTGTCAATGATTTGTACTGACATTGTGCAAAAGCAAGATGGGCCCAATTCGACTTTCTCCGTGGACGGTCAAAGGTCCTCAGAGCTAAAACAAAGTCTGAAATTCTCATAGGGGTGGTGAAAGAGTCCATGTTTCCTCTCAGCATTTCCATGAATTCTAAAACATGCATTCTTGGAACAAAATGGTGATGCTGCACTCTGATTGGTAGAGGGCAGTAGGGAGAGCTCTTAGAGTGGTCACATGACCCTGTTCTGGGCAGGTCACCCTGCCCTGGAACTCCCCCCAGTTGCTCAAATCTGCTCTCACGGAGGTCCTCTGTGGCTGAAACCCATCCTGATTGGTAGAGGGCAGTGGGAGGAGTTCTTAGAGGGGTCACATGACCTACTTCTGGGCAGGTCACCCCGCTCCAGAACACCCCTTGATTGGTCAGATCTCCTCTCGGGGTGGTCCTATGTGGGGCAAAACACATCCTGATTGGTAGAAGGTGGTGGGAGGGTTCTTAGAGGGGTCACATGACACCCTTTGTTTCCAGTCATGTGTCTGTCTCGATCCCAGAAATAATACCCCAGGGGCAGATCTTAGGGTGGGTGTGACCTGGGAGGTCAGGGGTTGGGCCTATGCTTGATTGATGGTAGGCCCCTTATACTACTGAGGAGCTTATAGTGTTCCTGTATGTTTAAAATGGAAGAAGAAGACTCTCCATTTGGGAATAATGATCCTCAAGGAACCAAGACATGGAAGGAGAGCTACTGTGTTGGAGAGTTTCCCTCCTCTTTCCCTTGGAAAAAGCCCTTATCCTGCTAATTGGATGAATTACATTTAAAACAGGAAAGCTAAAATGTCTCATTTAGTCTCATTGTACTTGGAATCCTTTGACCATAGTGAGCTACAGAAAAACTTCAGGATTGATCTGGAGTACACAGAACCCATTTTCTGTTAAAGTGTATTAATGCCAGGGTCTGTGCAATTAGTGAAAAGTCAATTCCCATTACTAGTTAACACTATTGAATATCTGCTTTCTTTAATAAAAAGCCATGTCCAATATAAAGAGTGTAAATCAATAAGCAGCTACATTTAAATCTAGTCTGCCTTCTCATAAAATACACAGACACACTACACTCTTAAAGCCTAAATGTCTGCCAAAAATGCTGTGTTCTCACATGCTTCTGAATAATGTTCTGGTTGCTTCTGTGTTTCAGTTCTTCATCAGCAAATAATTTACTAATTTCTAAAAGCTTTTCAGTAAAACTGCCAATTTTTGGTAGAATGTTTGTGTTAATTTAGTACCCATAAAAGTGTTTGAATGGCTGAACTCTTGTATAGAGCTGAATCCTCTACTTAGTTAGAAATGGGTACAAACCCAGGCACTAGAAATACAGGCTTGCCTGCACTGAACCACCAATTTGCCCCCACCCTGACCCAAATTGTCCATACCAATTCAGTCATTGGTGCCTCTGATTAGAATGCTTACATGTTTGTTAATTAGTGCTAACTGTAGTTTTTATGATGGGGACAATTGTCTAGGGACAGAATTATGGGCCTTATGCAAAAACCATTAAAATCAATAGAAGTCTTTTGGATCAGAGATGCCACTGATCATTTTGGAGAGGCTACCATACACACTGGTGCATAGTGACAAGGGTTAGAATTGAATTAGCTGCTCTAGCGATGACCTTTGTATTTTATTTTGATAGATATTCCCCCGCCTCATGACTGAATTGGAAAGCTACAGTGTATTATGTTGGAGGTGTAATATAAACTGGATGCAAACCATTATCTTTTGTCATCATGTTCTCAGCTTTTCCTGAGATGAAGTCCAACGGTGAGAGAAAAATACATTTGATTTTACAAGTATTAGCTCTTTAGAATTAAACAGTAGTGTGCAGATCTCTATAACTATTCAGCTGGAACCATATGTCAATATCCATTCAACTGAAGTTGTTGCCCAATTGAAAACGCACACTCTGTGCTAGTAACTTCCCCATATGAGGTACTGCTCTGGAGATTTATGCAAGCATTTCAAATTTGGATTATGTCATCTGATCCTGCCCAGCCACATGGGCTGGAAAGGAAGCACAGTGCTCCAGGGATTGTAGTTAGTTCCCAAGAGCAAAGTCTCATCCCAGCCTGTGCTGCAGCATGGGGTACAAGGGAATGAGGCCCACCTGAGATTTCCTCTGGATTGAGACCCAGTAGAGTTCCCCTCACCTTTGGGGACATCAGGCCCCAGACCAGTTCCCCATTCCCCAGACACATCTGTTGGACAAGAAATACAGTGGACCATTCCCCAGAAGTAGAGGCCAGACCTGTTTTTGTTTCCACTGAAATGTTTTCTTTGACAGTTTTATTCCAATAAAAACTGAAAAATATCCAGCAAATGAAAAATAGCATTTTTGGGAGGGGACATTATTTGTTTGATGAAAACCAAAACATTTAAGCAAAAACATGCTTTTTTGCCCCATGAAAATCTCCATTCACCAAAAAAAGCATTTTTTTTTAATTAAACAAACTGATGAAAAATTTTCAGTCAGGTCCAGTCCCATTCCTCCATCTGGTCACAAGCTCTCCTGTCCTCCCCACTCTTCCCCAAACTTTCATTCCTTTACCTACTCCCTTGCTCCCTCTTACCCACCCTCTCCTGCTATTTCCCTTTATCTCACCTCATAGATATTAAAAACAATGAGGTGGAACTGACATTGCCAGCCACTATTGATCACTCTGCATACAGGATGCATCTTTTCCCCCCCATTTATCATAGGCTTTATCATTCATTCAGACAGTAAACACATGTATTCCATCAGCCTGCATTGCAGCATTTAGCAGTGGAGGAATAGAGGACTGCATATAAAGTTTTTTGTTTTGGGAGCTCTGTGCCCCTACAGTCTTACCATAGCTGGGTGTAGTATCTCCAGGTTGAGCTGAGCTAGATATACCCAGTAATAGGGTGTGTTCGGTTCCAAGCATGCTCATTAGCTGTTTGAAGCTACTTAGATGACTTCCATTATGGGCAAGCAACCTGGCAGGACACATCCAGAGTCACTCTCTGCAAGTGGAACTAAAGGGTGTTCAAAAGGAGGAGGAGGAGGAGTTTATAAATAGGAGAAGTGGGAGCTAGCTCCAAGGACTCCCTGGTGGAGCTGTGTAAGGTTCTGAAGGGTCAGCTGTGAGGATTGTGTCTAGGGCTTTTGCCTGTTGTTTGTTGGATTAAAAGTTTATTAGAGAATGTTTAAATAAAAATGATACAAAGAGTTCAAAGTGTCAGTTGTTGGTCATTGGGGGCAACATACTACAGGTACTCTTACCCCATGGGAGAAGAAGAAGAAACTAGAATTTGCTGTGGCCTGTGCAAATTGCAGATTGTTGTTGCAGAAACTCAAGGGGAGTTTTGAGGGAGACTGTGAGGCCATGATTGGTTTTCCAACTTTTAGGGCCAGGTATGTGCCCTATGGGGAGTTTAGACACCATTCAACAGAGACTGAGAAGGGTAAGTCCAGAGAGGAATTCTAGGGGAATGTTTGTGCGTGCGTGTACTCATAATTATATTTTTGCATTTGAACTTGTGATAATAAGTGTTAAAATTTTGGGGACCTCCCACTCCTCAAGTGTTATCTATAAATGATTTGTCATTGATAATAGTCACAATTGTTTCAAGAGTTAAGTAAATTGGGGGTGGGGGTACTAGGTGTATTTTTTTCCTGTGGAAATTGTGTTATTCTCCTTCTATCAGAGATTTAACTGTCTAATAGCTATCAAAGACCTGAAAAGGCTAAATAAACTCTGTCTGTGGCACAGCTGAGAAGTAAGCTGAGATTCAGGAAAGGGGAGGAAACATTATACCTTATATTAGCACAGTGCTTTCCCCAAGTCTGTTAAGCAAGGATTATCTTTTGTAAATCAGCTAGCAGGATGGCAACCTGATCCTAATTGGGGCCTCTGGGTGCTTCTGTAACACAAATAATTAAAATGAATTAAAAGCGATGTGAAGAGTAATGGCAGAATTTGTATTCATGTTGCCAGAGTCCTTTAATTTCCAGTGATTTTATTGTTTGAATAAATACAGTAAATCAGTGAGAATTATATTAATTATGAAAACCACACCAGAGTTTTGTGGGTCTTTTCCCCTATCTAGTGGCTGGACTAGTTTAATCAGTCTGCTGCAGTTGACAGTCTTGAGGGTTAGTCCTTAGCTCACCTGACTAAGCCTTTGCTTTAAGTATTGGAAGTCTCTAGCTCAAGACTCTCTCTGGCTTGCCCTAGAGGAGTCCCAACCGATACTGTATATTTGGTATAGTAACTCCACAAGTGATAAAATTTCATATTCAATGAAACTGTATTTCCTGTTACTGCTGTCACAGTGCATCTAGTGGATTGACAGCTACCAGTGTGATGTGCATGTATAATTCCTATATTTAACAGAATAGTTTGCAAATTTTCTGCACAGTTTGATCATGTTAAGTGATGACTGCTGTACTAGACAGCTGAAATTTATACTATCAGAATGTAGGAATGGAAAACAGAGCTCGCTCTCATTTTAAGTAGCCACTTGTAATGCTGTATCCTGGTGAAACTTCTATCCCTGTAGGTACTTTTTCTTAACTGAAGGTAGAGATTTTCAGCTGGAATGTCCAGTAGATAGGTATGAAATTCCTAAATATACTGTGGGGCACTAGCACTGTAAAATTTATTCCAATAATTCTGATGTCCCTATAAGGGGCTATCTTGGAGCAGCAGTAGATTTAGCTGGGGCAGCAGTGCATTTAGCTCTCTGAGCAAAAGGTTATCTAAGATCCCAGACAAATAAAGGTTGTGAAGTACATTGCTCCAGCCAGGGGTTTTGACTGATTTTATTTTTTGAAGGAATGGATGACGCCATTCTGGGATTCACCAGGTTATTCACAGTGAAAGAGTTTAATTATTTTTTGCAGCTGTATTAAGAGAATGGCTAAGTGTTTTACACATTTAACATGTGCCAAGTCTGTGGCCCTGATTCTCATGTCCAGCTGAGCTCTGTTCAATGCAGACCTGAGGGGAAGGGTAAAGGTAGCTTTTCACCGCATGTGCGCTCCCTGAACCTGGGGCTGATCAGAGGCTGGTTTAGTCCACTAAATTAGAATGGCATCAGGACTGCTCTAAATTGCACTCACGTGCCCAGAGGTTGTTTGCTGACAATAGCTACAGCTCCTTTTGTTTGACTCCACTCTTACACAATTCCTGCTCTGGGGACTGTGAAAGATGGGTGGTACAAAGGTGGCGAAAGAGACTGTAGCAGGGCCTGGAGTCTGGGATTGCATCCTGAGATAGTAGTAGGGTAACTGATCTTTTTCCCCTTATGTTCCAAATGGATTCTAATTAAACTATTGGAATGAGGAGGGAAAACAAACTCAACATGAGGAGGGCGGGGGGCGGAATTCTGACTCTCCATTTTATTCTGCTCAGTTAAAGGGACACTGTCTGATCAAAACTGGCTCACCATTTATGTTGAGAAGCAATGAGCTTCTACTAACCCTGTGACCAATAGAAATAGTTCCACAGTGTGTCTTTTCCAGTTACAATGGAAACAGAATTTTCAACCCGAACATTATGATGGAGGTTTTTGGAAGTGCAAAGGACAGCTAAGCACTCAACTCCCATTCAAAATCAATGGAAACTGGGGAACCTAACTCCCACTTGTGCCTTTAAAAATTGCCACCTACAGTGTTATGTCAATATACAAGAACCTGAAGATGAAATTAGTTACTTATCGATGGTGTAAAAATGAGAGAGAAAAAAGAAAAGTAGATCTTAAATATTTTTACAATTTTAATCTAAATCGTTTCTTTCTAGAGCAGTGGTTCCCAAACTTGTTCCGCCGCTTGTTCAGGGAAAGCCCCTGGCAGGCCAGGCTAGTTTGTTTATCTGCTGCATCCGCAGGTTCGGCTGATTGCAGCTCCCACTGGCTGCGGTTTGCCGTCACAGGCCAATGGGAGCTGCTGGAAGTGGCAGCCAGTACAATAACTTCTCACTTAAAGTCACCGGGTTAACATTGTTTCGTTGTTATGTTGCTGAGTTGCTGATCAATTAGGGAACATGCTCGTTTAACGTTGTGCAATGCTCCCTTCTAACATCGTTTGGCAGCCACCTGCTTTGTCTACTGCTTGTAGGAAGAGCAGCACGTTGCAGCTAGCTGGTGGGGGCTTGGAACCAGGGAGGACCGTCAGCCCCCTATCAGCTCCCCTAAGTTCCCTGTGCAGCAGCTGCCTGCAGTTCAGCTGTGTCCCTCCCCTCACTGCCATGTGCTGTTCCTGCCCTCTGCCTTGGAGCTGCTCTCCGAGACTGCTGCTTGCTGTTCCTGGGGGACGGGAAGGAAGAGGGGGGTTAATGTCAGTGTGTCCCCATTCTCCCTGCTCTTGCACCCCGCTTACCCCATCTTCCACAGAGCAGGGCTCAGGATGGAGGGAGCTTGCAGCAGCTGCGGTCTCAGCAAGCTGATCTAATTAACAAGGCAGTGTACTTATATATATATATATATATATATATATATATATATATATATATGTACACGCACACACCTTTTGTCTGGTGAAAAAAATTTCCCTGGAACCTAAGCCCCTGATTTACGTTAATTCTTATGGGGAAATTGGATTTGCTTAACATGGTTTTGCTTAAAGTCGCATTTTTCAGGAACATGACTACAACATTAAGTGAGGAGTTACTGAATGTCCCTCAGCCCGCGCCACTTCCAGCAGCTCTCATTGGCCTGGAGCAGTGAACCACGGCCACTGGGAGCCGCAATCGGCCGAATCTGCAAACGTAGCAGGTACACAAACCGCCTGCCCACCAGGGGCTTTCCCTGCACAAGCGGCAGAACAAGTTTGGGAACCACTGTTCTAGAGGATAGCAATGCCACTATTATTTCTGCAAAAAATTGTTCTACATTTGCTTTGGCTATGCTTACACTCTTTGTGAAATTTTTGAGCCTACTGAGTTTTATTAGCATGAATGTTCCCGGACACAAAGTTCAAAGTCATGTACATCAGTATTTGTGGAAACTAGATATTAAATCCACATGGGCAAGTATTTCCCTTGGAAGTATTTGCATGTTGATCCAGCCATGGGACAGAAACAATACCATTTGATTTAATTAATCAATCACAATTAACTAAGCACAGTTTAAATTTCAAATACTGAGCACTGAATACCTGAAGCAAAGTGCAAACCATACATTAGCCAAATTTGTAAAAATTTAATTGATTTCAAATAATGAATAAATCTGAGGAAATTCCAATGTGTTTGTGGGTATCCCACAAGCAGAAAAAGAGAACTAAGCTCATCTGGTAAAATGTTAATGATGATTAATTGGCTCAGTGCTAGTAACTTGTAACATAAGAAATGTTTTTTCTTAAGTGTGATATTTTTAATAATAAATCTGTAGCCAGCTCAGATCTAAAACAATATGAGAGACTTAAGTGTATATCTCATTTTCACGGAAGCATTTTTAACAACAGTTAAAGCCTATGGCAAAATATTTTGTGTCTGAAGAAAAGGCCTAAACCATTCCAGAGACACCAAGGACAGTAGATTTTAGACCCTCAGTTTTCTTACTCTGTGAAATGTGTGAGAGACTGGGAAGTTGCTCAGTAAGAGGATAAAGAAATGTGCTTTCACCTTTGAGTTCAAGTGCATGGCTGTGATCTTATCTGAAATTAGTTTGATTAGTATCAGCTTGAACTGCATAAACAAAAATAAAAATACATCAGAAGCCTTGACACAGCTGGGTACAGCTGACAGTATCTGAGCCTGAACGAAGAGTTACTGACTGAGAGTTAATATCACTGGTGAGGCACTGCAGGGAAGTCTGTGGTTCAGCATGAGTATTACACAAGCTGTTTTCCATTTCCAGCAGTTGCTTTTTGTTCACAAGCACAAATCTATAAATATCCATTTTTACGCTATAAATATGTTCACGTACAGCTAATTTGGGGAATAAAGGTGTATTAGAAAGGCAATTATAAATTACACCTATATTTTAGAACTGAGTTTTTGTTAATTTTGTCTAATCTTTCCCTTAAATCCACATGCATTTAGTGCTCACAAATGGCACCAGATTGACAGCTCTGGGTTCTGAAGCCTTGTATTTATCCACAGACCAGATACAGAACTAGCAGTAAATGTTCAGGCTTCCCTTTTCTGCCCTACCGATATGCCTCTGCCCAGACCTAGAAGGACAATCTCTGAGAGTGAGAAGATTGTTCAGAGTTTCATGCTTTTGTAAGGATTGATCCAAAGCCAGTTGAAGTCAAAGGGAGTCTGTCCATTGAGTTTGAGCTTTGAATGAGGCCCTCCTTCCAAGGGGCCACTGCTGAGATTCTAACGAGTATGCCACTACTGGTACTGGTAGAGTGGTCCAATAGCTTATTTTGCACAGGCCACTGAAGAGATTTTAGAATACCATGTATTTATAATTTGTATTGTGACAGCATCCAAAGGCCTCAATCAAGATGTGCTAGCTGCTGTACTAACATAAAAAAGACAAGGGTCTTGGTATTAACTTTCCAAACTGTGGTGTATGGGACACCAGCACTCTGAGAAGAGCAAGCAGATCTTGTGATGCTGGCTCTGCGGCCTGCCTCCTTTTCTCCACATGCTAAATTGCTTCCTGTTCTTTCCTAATAGTAATTTTCCACATAAAGAATTGACTGCAGTTGTCACAGGGATAGGAGGGGAGGAGGAAGCAGAGACTTGGCCTGGCCGAGCTAGCCAGATACCAAGAGGAGAACAAGATGCACATTTTGAAAGGGTAGCAGAGCTGCTACTACAGGCGACATTCCCTGGTAGCACCAGGAGCAATTCTGAATGGCTCAGAATTCCTACTGGGTCTATCCCTGCTATGTGGTACCATGTACACTCCACCACAGAGCTTGTCTCTCTAAGCCTTTGACATCATGGCTTTCTTGTAGCATTCAGGTATAAGTGTGCTCCTTGTCTTGTGTTAGTTCCATTGTAATTGCTTCCTCTCCACATCTTGAACTAGTGGTTTTTAGCTTTTTTTGTTCAACAGCTAGCATGTTATAAGAACTACAAACAAATAAGAATTAATACTACAAAATGCTTTTATTTAAAATAAATGTGCATGCCTGCATTTTGCAAGTAAGAAGATTGGGTAAACTACAGCGTGCTGTATATAAACGCAACAAAGGCCTAGTCCTGCAAACACTTCATACCAAGCACAGAGCGTGCTACTATAAGTAGTGCCATCAGATGCAATGCTATTACTCCCAGTATTCAGCCTTATTAATGGTTGGTACTATGTGTTTACAGGATCGGGTCCTACAAGTTTTAACACCACAGACCTGCACGTTCTGTTAACCACTTACAATGGTATTATTTTGGGAATGAAATGTAAAGAATCTGCTTCAAAACTCTGCCCTCGCTCAGACACATGCAACAGCCATGAGAGTAGAGTTTAATCCTTTTGTCTGTGACTTACTCAGGGCCTGATCCAAGTCCCATTTAAGTCAGTAGAAAGACTCAGGTGGACTTAGTTCAGTGGCTTACACTCTATGAAATGCCATTGACTTCAGTGAGGTTATACATAGGTGTAGGGACCTCTGGATCAGGTCCTAACTCGCTGCATTATTTGGTTTGATGTCTTTCCCATATACAACTCTGACTTTGCTGTGGAGCTCTATTCTCTCACTGTCTCACTAAGATCTTGATCTGGGTTTCTGTTGTTGTTCGGCTTTTTTGCACAGAGAGCAGGACTATTCCAGTTTCTTCAAGGGTTAGAAAATTTCCCCTCTACCTATTTTCCACTGACTGACTCTATATTCCCCAGTGGCTCTTTGTGTCCACCAACCATAGCCAAAAATGGTTTAAAACAAAAAATAAAATAACATCAAGAAGATAGAGATACCTATAGCAGATCTCATTGTATATCCCCCACTGACAGTGTCATGTGGAAGGGAAATTGTTCTATCAGTGACTGTTAGATTCATGACCCCACCACAACCTTGAATTGGCCTTTAGTTGTCTCTGATGGGAACTGAAGAACAGCTCCTGTCGACATGATTGCTGCTCTCCAATGAATCAGAACACGCAGGGCACAGAGCAGCACATTAAACTAGCAACAGAAATATATCACTGTACTTTTATATAGATGTATTGCTTTTGCCCAGGCATATAAATGATTGGGCTATCCACTTATTTTTTTTTTCAAGGATTATAAATTAAAAATAAGCTGAGGGTTTTGAAATTATGTTCCTTTTTAAAAAACTGGGTAGCTATTTTAAGTCTGCAGTAAAATATTTACAGTTAATCTGAAAGTATATGTCCACTTCACCATCCTCTGTAAAAGAAATCTACTTCTGCAATTCTGACTCAGCTAATTAACTTAACATATGCTTTAAGTATTAAATTTGATTATATTGTGTTAATTTTATGCCAACCAACAGCTACTAGTTTTCTTAAAAAGAAGCTATTTGGGATTTTCGCTCTCTGTCTGTGTGGGGGTAGGTAGTTCTGAGAATCATGCTATATCCTAATGGGGGACTAAAGTTAAGACTCTGGCATTTTTTTAAAAATTGCAGAATCTGTGCTTTACATGTGTAATTTTTTTATGGTGTAACAATATTTCATAAAATCAGACTGTGTAGTTCCAATTTACCTTAACCAAAGGTCACTTTGACATAAAAAGTTAGTTTGATATACAGGTACGTAATTTAACGTGGTGTCTCAGAATTGAAATGTTCCATCATTAAATTGTATTCAGTTTTTGCAGCCTTCTCTGCACCCTGATAAAATCTGTTTAATTCTGTGATTATTTCATTCAGTTTAAACATCTGGAATGAACTACACTACGTGTTGATCGTTTCATACCCCTTGTATCTTTAAAAGAATGTGTAGTACACATAGTGTAGTATTAGTGTGGCCTGCTTTAGGGGGGTGTGTGTGCTGAGCCAAGTGGCCTGCTAAGCTAGGCTGAAAGCTTAGAGGCTCTAGCCTACTGTCCATTGATCTCTCACCCCTTGACCTTATGACCTTTGATCCCTAGCCTGATTGCTTGACGAGGGTGTGTGTCAAGGTTTCTTTCACACTCTAAACTTATTGGTACAAATGTGGGGACCTGCAGGGACACTTCTAAGCTTAATTACTAGCTTAGCTCTGGTATACACTGCCACCACCCACAATTCCAGTGTCTGGGGCACTCTCTGTCCCCCCAAAACTTTGTCCCCTCCCTGGGTTGCCTTGAGGGACTTTACCAATTCCCTGGTGAACAAACAAGGAGAAATTTACCATCCCCCTCCTTTCCCCCCAGCAATCCCTGGTGAGTCCAGATCCAATCCCCTTGGATCTTAAAACAAGGAGAATTTAACCATCCCCCCTCCTTTCCCCCACCAATCCCTGGTGAGTCCAGATCCAATCCCTTTGGATTTTAAAACAAAGAGAATTTAACCATCCCCCCTCATTTTCCCCACCAATCCCTGGTGAGTCCAGATCCAATCCCCTTGGATCTTAAAACAAGGAAAAATCAATCAGGTTCTTAAAAAAGAAAGCTTTTAATTAAAGAAAGAAAGATAAAAATCATCTCTGTAAAATCAAGATGGAAAATACTTTACAGGGTACTCAGATTCATATAGCCCAGAGGAAACCCCCTCTAGCCTTAGGTTCAAAGTTACAGCAAACAAAGGTAAAATCTTTCCAGCAAAAAGAAACATTTACAAGTTGAGAAAACAAACATAAGACTAACACGCCTTGCCTGGCTAATTACTTACAAGTCTGAAACATGAGAGACTGATTCAGTAAGATTTGGAGAGCCTGGATTGATGTCCCATCCCTCTCAGTCCCGAAAGCGAACAAGAAAACAAAAAGCACAAACAAAGACTTCCCTCCACCAAGATTTGAAAGTATCTTGTCCCCCTATTGGTCCTCTGGTCAGGTGTCAGCCAGGTTTACTAAGCTTCTTAACCCTTTACAGGTAAAAGAGACATTAACCTTTAATTATCTGTTTATGAGAGGCTCTAGCCTACTGTCCATTGATCTCTCGCCCCTTGACCTTATGACCTTTGATCCCTAGCCTGATTGCTTAACGGGGGGGTGGGACTAACTCAGGGAGAAAAGAGGTTAAAAAACTGACTCTCAAATGACCAGAGGAGCTAGCCAACAGGGAGGGAGTTTAGAGAGGGAGTGTGAGGAAGAGATGCACCTAGCAAGCATATTCTAAACGTAAGCCAATAACTGCCCATAAAAACAAACACAAAAATCTTCAAGAGTAGAAATGATTCAGGCAGAAGTCCAGTAGCAGAGTGGGAGCTTTCCATTTAATTGCACTGAATGTAGCATGTATGATTGCCTGTCTTGTGGACAGGGGACATGTCATATGGTGCAAGCAGCCCATGGCCCTCAGAGAGATAGTATGGGTCCTTGAGGCCATAGTGGCTGAACTGAAGGAGCTAAGGGAGACAGAGGTACATAGTGGAGACTATTAGAGACACAATAAAGCAGTCCCGCCCCCAGTCTGAGAACACCTAGGCTGTTAAGAAGGATGTAAGTCTTCGGCAAGGAGAGCATCAAACTGGGTAGGAGGGAAACAATCCCATAGCTGGGACCTTCCTTCCAGATGATGTCATGGCATCCTGTCAGGGTTTGTGATGACTGGGAGAACCGCATGGTAAATTGCCTGCTGTGAGCAAAGGTTGCAGATCTCACAATACATCTAGACAGACTTACGTGCAGTGCTGGGGTGGAGCTGATGGTCATGGTCCATGTAGGTACCAGTGACATAGGGAAAAGTAGGACAGAGGTCCTCAAGGCCAAATTTAGACTAATAGGTAAGAGATTAAAGCCCAGGACCTCCATGGTAGCTTTCTCTAAACGCCTTACAGTTCCATGTGCAGGGGCAGTTAGACAGGCAGAACTACAGGGTCCCAATGTGTAGATGAAACAACGGTGTAGGGAGGAAGGTTTTAGGTTTATTAGGAACTGAGGAATTTTTGAGGAAAGGAGGAGGAGGCTATAGAGGAAGAATGGGCTCTACCTAAACCGAAACGGAACCAGATTGCTGACATATAAAATTAAAAAACATAGAGGATTTTTTAAACTAAAGACTGGGGTAAAGCCAACAGGAACAGAGGAGAACACAGTTGGGGCAGACGCATCCCTTAGGGATGCATTTATTAAAGGGGGAACTCTATATCCTGCTATTGAGTAAAGGTAAGAAGTTGGTAAATTACAGGTAGGAGCTTTTCCAGAACAGTCAAATGTTAGAGTCCCATTTTAAATATAACACATGAAGACAAGCAACTGAAATTGACAAAATGTACAGGGGTGAAAGTAACTTAAAAGACTTACTGGCACTCCAGAGTCCTGCAGAGGGGGAGGGGCCTCAACTGGAAGAGGTGTGATCTCTATCGGAAGAGGTGGGGCCTTTAAATCCTGGGGCTTTTAAAACAGGATTTAAAGGGCTCAGGGATTCGGCTGAAGCTAGGAGCCATGCCCTTTAAATTAACCCCGGAGCTACTAGCTGCAGAGGCGGCTGGGAGCCCTGGGGTTTGGGCAGAGGTGAAAGTAATTTACATTTCTTACCCATATGGTCGAATCACAAGCGACCCACCCACCTCTCCTACGTACTTCATTGATCCCTCCCATTGCATGACATGATAGAGAAAATAAAGCTACTATTACTACTACCAGTACTGTCTGTAATAAAACTTTACTATTGGAATAAGCCTGAAAAAGTGAAAACTCACTGTCACATTTTTCTCTGTGTCTTCCCTCCTCCTCCTCCAGCCAGGCTGCCGATGCTAGGCTCTGTGCTTTCTCCCTGCCTGGCACTCAGCAGCTGCTGCAGAGACTTCCCTCTAGCTTGCAGCAGGGAAACTGCCTGCTGCATAAGAAGTTTAAACTCAGTTGTTCCCTGATGGTTCAGCCCCCAGGGTTAAGAGAGGTTTCTGGCATCTTTGTTAATTTCACTCCCAGTTGTTGGGGAGTGGGGGAAGCTGTGTGTGACCATGGCAGGGGCAGTTCTTTTCTGCCCCCTAGATGAGGGGATCTCCAATACTACTAAAATACAATAGTAGGAGCCAGTTCCTGGGGTCAGGGCAGTTGGCGGCAGGCTGCAGCTGCATTGTTTGTGACACACACATACAAGCAATGCAGCTGCAGCCTGCCACCGACCAGCAGCGACCCCAGCTACTGTGGGCTGCTGCCTGCAGAGAGCCAGCAGGTGCCGCTGGGCTGGATCTGCCAAGGAGTAAGTAACCAAGGCAAAAACCACAGCCAGCCAATCAGGGAGGGAGCTAGGGGGAGGGGAGGAGGAGAGGAAGGGAAAGTCAGGGGTGAATGAAGGACAATTGGAATAGCCTTCATGAAATATACAAGATATTTAAAGAAAGCTTTATCAATTTCAGCCTCTGCACTCTGCAGGCAGGACAAAACAAGAAGAGATCTGAGATTGCACCCTGTGTCCTAAGGACATTTCAGGTGTTTAAATCAATATAGAAAGAGGGTGGATTGGAATGAAAACTACTATTTCTTTCAAAGGAGGCACAATAATTTCACTGAATATTCAGTTTTCCCCTCCAATCCCTGTGTGGTTTTGTCTATGGGGGCTATTTGCTTTCCCTGTAAATCTTTAGTTGCTTTAGCAAAATTGCTTTGCCCAAAATAAACCCTAATCATCATGACACATCTTTCCACCATGTTCTCCATGTTTTTTGTGTTGTTTTTTTTTTTAAACAGTAACATTTCAAAGAGGATCTGCAAGCAGTTTGGACATCACAACCATGATCCTCTGCTGGGGAGGGAATGGGATAGATTTAAACTTAGAAATGGTTCCTGATTTTGATTGTGTTTAGGAGATCCCCTCATCTTGAGGGTGGAAAAGAACTGCGCCTGCCATGGTCACACACACCCAACAACAACTGAGAGTGAAATTAACAAGGATGCCAGAAATGGCTTCTAACTCTGGGCACTGAACTGCACAGGGAACAGCTGAGTTTAAACTGTTCTTTTGCAGGCAGCAATAGCAGGCATCTCAGCCAGTCTACGGCAAGCTAGAGCCTAGAAGAAAACCCCTGCTGGGGGGAATGGGGAGGAATTCAGAGCCTTGTCTGCAGCCCGGCTAGAGGATGGGGAGGGAGGAGACAAGAAACCAATGTGACAGTGAGTTTTCTCCTTCCACTTGCTTTTATTAGCTCAGGATTTAAGCTGTGCAGCCAAATGCTTGTATTTGTTGTGTATATTAGTAGGAGAGATCCCCTCATCCCCGGGAGCAGACAGGGACCCATGCCATGGTCAAACACACCCTCCCCTCGACCCCCGTTCCCCAGCTACTGTGAGTGAAATTAACAAGGAGGCCAGAAACCTAGCCCTGGGGGCTGAACCATCAGGGAACAACTGAGTTTAAACTATTCTTATGCAGGGAGCAGGCTTCTCTTTCCCTCCCTCAGTCAGTCTCCTTTTCTTACCTGTCCTTCGTACCAGCACGTACCAGCTTACTTTCACCTCTGTGTACAAGCGTTTATATACAAACACTAGAACTAGAGTGGCATGGAATTAAATGAGGATATTGATATGATGGGCATTGTAGAAACTTGGTGGAAGGAGTATAATCAATGGTACATTATATTACCTGGGTACAAAATATATAGGAAGACAGAGTAGTTCATGTTAGAGGGAGAGTGGCACTATGTGTGAAAGAAAGCATAGGGTCAAATAAAGTAAAAACCTTAAATGAATCAAACTATCAAAGAATCTCTATGGATAGAAATTCTGTCCTTCACCAATAAGATTATAGCAGTAGGAATGTACTCCCAACCACCTGACCAGGATGATGACAGTGAGTGATGGTGAAATGCTCAGGGAGATTAGAGAAGCTACGAAGGCAGAAAATGCAATAATAATGGGTGATTTCAACTATCTCCGTGTTGAGTGGATATTTGTCACCTCAGGAAGGGATGCAGAGATAAAATTTCTAGATATCATAAATGATGGTTTCTTAGAGGAGTTTGTACTAAAACCATCAAGGGGAGGGGCAATTCTTGATTTAGTCCTCAATGGAGCACAAGATTTGCTCCAAGAGGTGAACATAGCTGAATAGCGACCATAATGTAAGTAAATTTAACATCTTTGTAGGAGGCAAACACCAAAGAAACCAACCACTGTAGCATTTAACTTAAAAAAGGGGAACCACACAAAAATGAGGAAGCTAGCTAGAAATTAAAAGGAACAGTACCAAGAGTGAAATACTTGCTAACTGTTAGGAGACTATTTAAAAACACCATAATAGAGGCTCAAAGTAAATGTATAACCCAACTCTATAGCTTAGTGCTTAGGACACTCACATTGGAGGTCCAGGTTCCAGTCCCCACTCTGATGACTGCAGTATTTCATACAAAGGGAAACAACTTAAACAAGAGAAAGTGAGATCTACCCTAGAATACCTCATAACCCAGTGGTGAGGGAACTTACTTAGGGTGTAGGAGACCTGGGTTTGAGTCCCTGCTCCAAATTAGGCAGAGTGAGGTTTTGAACTGGTGTCCCACACATCCTGGGTGAGTGCCCTAGCTTCTCCTCCTGACCTGGTTTAGGCCTAACTCCAGGAGAGGGTTTATGACTTAAAACCCACTCCTCTCCTCAGCATTTCCTATTGCCTAATTTAGGTGGTTCCCTGCTCTGTGTGTTGGCTTTTGTGAATCCCATTCTTAGGCTACTAACTCTCCTCATGCATTGTACAAGGAGCCTGGGTGCCTAACTTAGGGCTGTAGATCCACTAGGCAGCAGGGTGTGTGTAAAGAGTTAGGTGTTGCAATGCTGAGTCTAATTCCCTCCTTTTTGGATCAAGTCCTAAGGGCTCAATCATGAGCTGCCTTATGCAGCCACATGGGAGACACAAGTCTACCCATACAGTTGCTCTGTAGAATGGGAGAGCACTTCTCTTCCCATATGGATAGGCAGGTAGGGCTGAGGATTGGGCAGAGCTAAGGTTCCATCCCCACAATGCACTAGCTAGCACAGACAGGAAATACCCTGCACCAGCTATAGGGCTGGCATTGGTTCCTTCCTCTGGAGCAAAAGGGAAGTCAGAACCGAATTGTCACTTTGAGTCTGTTCAAACTCTGGTCCGTTCCTGGGGAAGCACAGCTATATGCTGCCCATTAGTCAGTGCTCATAGTAACTCCATGATCTAGATCTAAGAGATGCTCCTGGGAGCAGCCACAGAACTGAAATGAAGTTAGTATCCTGGTTCTTCTTCATGTAACACTTTCACAGAAAAATTGTGAATAATTTAGGCTCTTGAGATGGGGTAAGCACAGATATTCAAAAAGTCATTGTTACTAGTTATTCTGCTTTGTGCCTAGAACTGTTTACATTGAATCACAACCCAAATAAATCATAGTTTTGATCTTAGCACGATCAAGTTTATTTGCAGTCTTGTAACCACATAGACAAATTCACTAAACTTCAACAAAAATAGGTGTGTCTGAAGTATATTAAGTTTAACTGGTACTTGAAGGACACATGGAAAGTCATTATGGAAAGGTACTAACTTTTCTGGTAATAAATTTAGTTTTCTGACTCCTCAAACACTGTCAGCCCAGACAGTAGATTGTTTTATAGTGCAAGTCTGGCATGGTGTTAGCTTACTGATATTATGAATGTCTGTGATTTTATTTAGGGTTTAGGTTATCATAAGATGTTGAGATTGTGGGGGAGGTGGGGAAATCTTGAAATGTCCTAGCCTGTTCCCCTCAACCATTCATTCAGCAGCTCACATGAAGGGAAAGGTTGACAAATTTCTGATATCAAACCCAGCTGTCCGAACAACACAGGGTAATAGCTGTCCTTGTCAGATGTGCCAATTAATTCACCAGACTGTCAGTGTTGGTATAATTGATAGACTCCACAATCTGGCTGAGTAATGAAAGTCAAAAGTATTACTAAGACCATTTCATCTCCTACCAGATTTCCTAATATAACCTGAGCTGTCAGTGCATCAGAAAAAAAAATTAAAAATTTCTGCAAAGTTAAATAAAGGTTTTTAGGATGATTTTTTTTAGAGGGGGGGAGGTGGAGTGGATGAGAGGGAAAATAACAGAAACTGAAGAATCCTCTAGAGCAGCATATCTCAAATGTGGCCACAGTGCCCTGGACTGTTATTGGGGAAGGGGTGTGTGTGTGTGACAGGTTGGGTCACAGAAACTCCCTCAAGACTGTCACTAGATGTGCTGGGATCCCACTGAGAACAAACCCCCCTGCCAGAAAAGGCTTCCCTCCACTCCCATCTTGCTGAGCTAGACACATCAGTCGGCTCCAGCACAGACCAAGAGGTTGGGCCATGCCCCCCTGCAGTTCACAGAAACTAAGATTCATTTAGCCCAGGGGCTTCTCAATTAACAGGGACTTTCCCTGCACCCAGTATTCAGTCTTTCTGGGAGCCTAAACCCTGAATAAATCCGTTTTACACTGTATAAAGCTTATACAGTGTAAACTCATAAATCTGTCCTCTATAACTGCTAGAGAGCTATGCACAGCTGTTTGTTCCCCTGGGTATTAATCACTTACTCTGGGTTAATTAATAAACAAAATTGAGTTTATTAAATATAAAAAGTAGGATTATTTGATTCCAAGTAATAACAGACAGAAGAAAGTAAGTTACCAAGCAAAATAAAACAAAATGTGCAAGTCTAAGCCTAATACATTAAGAAACTGAATACAGGTAAATCTCACCCTCAGAGATGTTCCAATAAGCTTCTTTCACAGATTAGACTCCTTCCTAGTCTGGGCCCTATCCTTTCCCCTGGTACAGCCTTGTTAGTTCCAGCTCAGGTGGTATCTAGGGGATTTCTCCATGACTGGCCTCTTTTGTTCTGTTCCACCCCCTTTTATAGCTTTGGCACAAGGCAGGAATCCTTGGTCTCTCTCCCACCCCTCCCTCTAAATGGAAAAGCACCAGGTTAAAGATGGATTCCCATTCAGGTGACATGATCACATGTCCTGTGAGCCCCCCTCTATGCCTCCAGAACTGGCCCGCAGATATGTAGTGGAGACTTGCAGCTAAACAGAGTCATCTACAGTCAATTGTCTTAGACAAGATTCTCAACCACCATTAATGGCCCACACTTTGCATAATTACAACCTCAGAGTTATGCTATATGTTCCTAGTTTCAGATACAAGAATGATACATTCATACAAATAGGATGAACACATTCAGTAGATTTTGAGCTTTGTAATGATACCTTGCAAGAGACGTTTTGCATAAAGCATATTCCAGTTACATTATATTCACACATATAAACATATTTTTATACAGCATTATGGAGTGCAACATCACAGCGGCGAAGGGACAGCAATGCAGCGGCCCCTCCCTGGTGCTCCTGGATGCACCACCTTGGTGTTGGTTACTGGGGTTGCCAGCCGGATTTCCCTTCTCCCTTCCCCCCGGAATCACGTGGGACACAACGCTGGAGAAGCAGGCAGCCAGTGACTTCCTCACCTTCCAAGGAGAAGTGGGGATCAGGCTTTAGACTTCAGCCCTGAGGTTGCAGGGGGCAGGTTCATGCCACGGGGCTTCGGGTTCCAGCCCTGGGCTCCCAGCTGCTCAGCTTTGGTCTTTGTCCTCCAGCCATGGGGCTTCAGGCTGCAGCCACCTGCTGCCTCCCTTGGCCCTCCTCCCCTCCATCAAGGGCTTAATTTGTTCCCAGGCTTGCTGGGGCTGAGTACATCTGCTGTGAAAAGTGATACTTGTATGTTTGTTAATCACTTTTCACAACAGGCTTATTAGCTAGTAATAAATAATGATATATGATGATAATAATAAATGATTTGGACGTGCATATGTGTATATTTATTTTTTCCTAAAGGTAATTAAGTATTTTAGGGGAAAGTGTGAGAGCGGCTACCAGCAAGAGTTGGTGGCTGCACTCCGAGACCACCAAAAATTTTGTCCTGAGAACGCCTGCTCTAGCGAGAGAACTTTACAAAAATATTTTTTTAAAGTGGAATAGAAAATATAATTAAGAGAAGAATTAAACATTTCACTGCAAAAGATGTTTGTTAAAGGTTTTCATTTTAATGAGGCGAGACATTATTAGAAGGAAGTGTGGATACAGACCTTGAGCTATAGCTTGTGGATGACAGTCTCAGCTGAACACCCCTATTAGCATTATTCTTGATCTGATTCAGAAATATATTTGATTGGAACTTGTCTCTTTTTAACAAGTGCAACATTTCTTGAAGCATAGTTTGGTATTTTTATTTTGTTACATTTGCATTGTTTGCCATATCATCCGATCCATTCTCAACACAGCCCTCTTTAGGAAGAAATATAGTAATCTTTCAGAGTTTTGGTTTGTCCTGTTCCTAGCAGGTGACATAATAAAGGCCCATATAAATGGGAAACAAGTTGTCATCTCTATTTCTGTAAAGTGTGGAGCATCTTCTGTGGTTGCAAAGGGACATGGTCAAGATTGTTAGTTAGACATAAAATTAGACCTACAATTGTTTTGGTTCACAGATGTATGTACATGCCTCCATTCCTTCTGCCACACACCTGAAATAGCCCTGTGCATTCCTAATGTGGCCCTGCTAGGTGAGGTGGAGGAGGCAATGGGAACATCTGACCCTATACTATCCCCCATTATACAACCAAACTGTGCCACTTGGAGTTGCTGTGAACCTAAGCTCTGTGTCATGCAGAGGGTTTGCATGCCTGCCTAACTGCCAGGAATTCAGGTCCCTTCATTCCTCAGCAAACTGTTGCTTCTGCAGGACTCTCAGAGTTGAGGGATGCAGATAGGGGGATCAGACAGCAAATATGAAAAATTGGGACAGGGAGTGGGGGGTAATAGGATCCTATATAAGAAAAAGACCCAAAAATCTGGACTGTCGCTATAAAATCAGGACATCTGGTCACCCGAGATGCAGATGAACTTGCCTCTCAATATATCTTGAATCATCAGTGGCATTTAAACAAATGGACTCAAGAGATATCTGTTAATGATAAAGCAAGTAAAATTCAACCCTGGCGTAGTTCCTTTCACTTGAGTAGAGTTTCAGCAACATTACGTATGGCCCAGATGATCTAATTCTAAGTCAGACAGTATCCCAGCAAGGAATTCTACACATGCTCTATGAAAGGTTCCAGAACAGGAGAACTGAACTTAAAAAGAGATGTAAGCCAGTATTTCACAGAGAGGACCAATAATAATATTGGTGCCTCACTGAGTTTAAGAGATAATTGGAGGACCCTACAACCACTGGCAGTGCTGAGCGAGGCAAGTGAAAAAGGCTCTCTCTCTGATGCATAGCTCTGCTTTCCCACTTCCTAGGATTTATGTACTTATGGATGTGTTTAATACTTGGTGATCAAAGGGTGCAAATAGTGGTTGCATTAATGATTTCAGCATAACCTCTCAATCCCAGGAGAGCACTAGAAATTTTCAACTTGGTCTTAATCTTCTGACACTTTTTATTAAGAGGTAAATTAAGTTCTGTTGCTTTACGATAAAGAAGTCTATAGCAGTGTGAATTATAACTCTGATATAAATTTCTGCTGAGAATTGTTAGATCCTCCTGTGGTGGTTCTCGGGGTGCGCAGGACTGAGGGTCACCTTATTACCCCCTGCCTGCAGCAAGAGGGAGAATTGCTTGTGCTTAATTGGGTGCCGACTCCCTGATACCTCTTGCCAGTTAGCTACCCAAGCACTCTCCTCTGGGATACGCCAGCCCTTCCTTTGCCTTGCAGGCTAACAAAAGTGCAGCCCAGTCCCTATGCTCCTTTGAAGTGTTATCCACTGAACACTCACAGAAATACCAGGGTTGCTATCCCCAGGGTGACTGTATACACCCCAGTTTTGATTCAACTGGGGATCAACTCCTTGTATAATACCACACCACTGAGATATATTTATAGTGAAAACAATCATGTTTATTATCAAAGACCATGATTCAGGAGATAGTGAGTAAGGCTAATGGGAACATAAGGATTAGATACAAAACAAAATCAGTGCACGCTTTCGTGAGAGTAAAATTAGCTTGACATGCTAACCTCAGGTCTAGAGCAGTCTTATGTCACCCAAAGCCTTATGCAGCATTTCCAGCCAAGGCTGGTTGGGATCCCTTTTTTATTAATATCAATGTGCTGTCCATTTACTTGCTAAGTGCAGGATAGCGGGTGCTTTTCTCGTTCCCTATTAAAACTTTAAAGTAAAGTGAAACTGGGAAAAGGTCCTTTTCCCCCTGCTGTTGTACTCTTCCTGTTAAATCCCTCAAGCCTTCCTCTGCATCTAGCTCAGATTAATGGCTATGAACAAAACAGTACTCAAGTTATATTTCAACAGAATGATGGATAAATATCTCTGGTCTGGCAGGAAACCAGTTTTTAACCTCTGCTGGCAATTGACACCTTAATATAAATTATAAGAACATCGTTCCGGTATATATATATACATAATTCACATAATAGCAGTACATTTTTACGACAATATTCATAACCAGTTACGTCGGCTTTCCTTTGATACCTTGCATGACATTCTTTGGTGAACCAGGATGTACGTGCCAGAATCATGCCTGTATCTTCTATGCACCCGCTCTGTGCCCTTTGGCCAGCTGGCAATAAGAGGTTCTTGGTGCTCCTGATGCTGAATGTCTAAAGAAAAACTGATCTCATTTTGACATTCTTGCCTTTTTTAGTTATCCAAGTCTTGATACTATAATACCTATTACTTTACATGGTGCTTTTCACTTGTAGATTAAACAGTTTTCGGGGTGGGGTGGAGGATGGTTTATTATTCCCATTTTGTTATAGGTGAGGAAACTGAGCCAGAGAGAGGGTCAGTGATAATTGCCTTATACTACACAGCAAGTCAGTGCCAGAGTTTGGGATTGAACTTTGTTCTCCTAATCTGGTTCACAGTATGCTGGATCACACTGCTTCTCTCATGGAGCACTATTATCTATCCTCATGCAGTGGTCTGCTACTGGACAATAGATGTTCTGTGTCTGCTAATGATGTTTTTGAGACTCCAGAGTGAAAAGGGTATTGTGAATTTTGCCAGCTTGAAGCTGTCATCTTCTGGACCTCAGTTGTTTGTCTTGCATGGACATCCATCAACTGACATTTCTCTCATCTGAGCAAAAGGAAATACCATGTCCAAGTTCCTCTTGATGGATTTCTTCTTAGGTTACTCATGCTGAATCAAAAAGAGCATTTTCATGTTAAATGGCCAGTCAAAATAAAGTGGTTGTACACGTCTTAGTTTTCTGACTGCTCTCATAAATCAGCCATCATGAGGGCTGGCAATTAGAAAAAATAGCTAATAATTTTACTTGTAAATTAAGTGGATTTGATCTGGAGTCATAGAGAGGCCATAAATATGGGTCCTCACAATGTCATTCTTGCATAGTCATTTTTCAAGGTGTAACATGACTTGAAGGCTTAGAACTGGAACTCATGAAATTTGGGTCCCATTCCTAGCTCACCCATAGTTGAGCTTTTGAGATAAGGGAAGTGCAGTAGATCTAACATGCTTGGACTTGGGTAAAGCATTTGACACGGTACCTCCTGGGAAATTAGTAGTTAAATTAGGGTTCAGCACAAGAACTGTAAGGTGGAGAAAGCAACAGGTTGTGCAGAAAGTTGAACTGAGACTTGAAGGAGATTGATCCTGGAGGAACTCCACTAGTAATCGCACACAATATTTTTATTAATAGCCTGGGCACAAAAAGTAGGAGTGTGCTAATATACTTTTCTGATGATACAGAGTTGGGAGTAATCATCAATACTGAGAAGAATCTGAATATTATGCAGGAAGATCTTGGTGACCTTGAAGATTGTAGAGACAGAAATAGGATGAAATTCAATAGTACAAACTGCAAGTTCATGCACCTAGGGTCTAATAATAAGAATTTCTGCCCCAAGATGGGGGTTCATGAGTTGGAAACAACAGAAGAGGACAGAGACTTGCATGTGTGGGTAGATCACAGGATGACTGTGAGTAAGGCTACATTTTAGTCAAGGGTATTTTTAGTAAAAGTCATGGACAGATCACATGAAGAAAAGTTCACGACCCATGACCTGTCCTGACTTTTACTTATACCCTTGACTAAAACTTGAGGGGGGTAGGAGGTGAGGTGGTTCGGAAGGGTGGCCCTGGGGTTGCTGGCGAGGATGGCATGGCCCGGAGGTGCCAGTGGTGCTGGGGAGGGTGGTGTGGCCTGTGAAGGGCATCGCGAGTGCTGAACGGGGTGAGAGTTGGTGGGGGCTGTGGCAGGCTCCCTACTCAGCTCCTGGGAAGTGGCGGCTCCAGCACCTAGCTCCATGTGCTATGTCCACTCCACCCTAAGCCCTGGTTCTGCAGCTCCCATTGGCTGGAAATCATGGCCAACTGGAGCTGTGGGGAGTGGGGCCTGCAGGCAGAGGCAGCATATGGAGCTAGGACCTAAGGACAGGGAATTCCTGTTGCCCTTCTGGGGAGCTCCCCTCCCCCCAGGTAAGCACAGCATTGCACTGCACCTCAGTCCTAAGTCCCCCAACTAGGTTGACCAGACACCAAGTGTGAAAAATTGGGACAGGGATGGGGGGTAATAGGAGCCTATATAAGAAAAAGGCCACAAAATCTGGACTGTCTCTATAAAATCAGGACATCTGGTCACCCTACCCCCCACACCCAAACTCCTGCTACTGGGGAATGGGGCGAGACTGCCCCAGCAGCGGCCAGCGCGCCTGATCCGGGAGCTGCCTGAGCTGCTCAGGTGGCCCCCTGGCCAGGCACACCAGCTGCTGCAGGAGTCACAGAGGTCACGGAATCCGTGACAAACATGGAGCCTTAATTATGAGCCACTTATGTAATTTGCCTGTGAAAAAGGCAAATGTGATCCTAGAATGTAGCAAGCGAAATATTTCCAGTAGAGAGAAATATTAATGCCATTGTACAAGGCACTTGCAAGACCTCATCTGGACTATTGAGTACAATTCTGGTCACCCATGTTCAAGACGGATAAATGTAAAGTGTAACAGGTGCAGAGAAAGCTATTAGGCCCTCCATTCCCTTAGTCATCCTATCTTATGAGAGAAGACTGGAAGATCATGGCTTATTTAGTCTAGCAGAGAGAATGCTGGAAGTGGATATGGTAAGGCTAAATACAGGGGAGGGTGAAGAACTAGTTAAGCTAAAGGACAGTGTTGGCACAAGAACAAATGGATATAGAGTGGCCATGAACAAATTCAGGCTGCAATCAGAAGGTGCTTTCTAACCATTGGAGGGGTGAGGTTCTGGGACAGCCTCCCAATAGGAGTTGTGGGGGGAAAAATAGTTTAAAGGGGAAAAAATTTAGTTTTAACGGAGCTGGACAAATCTGAATTCAACTGTAAGATGGAGTTGCTTGTGATCTTAGGGGAAAGGACTCAGGGCTCATGTCAGTTTGCCCTATGTTCCTAAAAATTAATGTGTCAAGGCTTCACCAGGTCATTTTCAGGAGCCAGAAAGGGAATTTCCCCAAATGTACTCTAGGAGGTTTTTTCTCATTCCTCTGAAGTATTAGGGATGGCCATGGCTGGAGATGAGATGCTGGATGGAGAGGGTCATGGCTCTGAGATGGCACCAAGCATTCTCCCTCTCTCTCAAGCACAGGTGCCGACTTCCCGGGAAGGTGCTCAACCCTCATTCTACCCCCGCTCCATACCATCCCCCAACCACCCCCCTTCTGGTTCCCATTCTGCCCCACCTCTTCCTGCCCCCACCTGACCCGGTTCCATCCCCAACCCCGCCTTCCCTTCCCCTCCCTCCCCCAACAACTCCTGTACACTGCTGAGCAGCTCAGCGTGGCAGGCGAGAGGTGCTGGGAGGGAGAGGGAGGTGCTGATCAGTGGAACTCGCTGGCAGGTGGGAGGGCTGGGGGGAAGGAGCTGATCTGTGGGACTGCTGGTGGGTGCTGAGCACCCACTATTTTTTTTCCCATGGGATGGAACACCCATGGAATCTATGTTCTCAAGTGGTCGGCTGGTTCTTGTTCACATGCTCAGGGTCTAATTGAACGCCATGTATCAAATCAGGAAGGAATTTCCCCCCAAATTAGGATTGGCATTGACCTTGGAGGGTGGGGGTTGCCTTTCTCTGCAGCGTGAGTGCAGGTCAGTTGCCAGATTATGTAGGTATACAGCACTCAATCATTTCATTGCAGGGGTCTCGAGCACTGGTGTACTTCAGTCCTTCCTATTCTCCATCATTGGCAAATAATAATCTAGTTTCCTGTGGGCTGTATGGTTTATGGTCTAATGTCAGTTGTTGGGGTTAGTGTGCAGGTGCCGAGTGGTGTTGGTGGCCTGTCATATACAGAAGGTGATACTAAAAGATGATCTGGTAGTCCTTTCAGGCCTAGAAATCTGACTCAATTGGTTTTTTTATGTGACCTTGAGCAAGCCACTTGGGCTTAAGCTATGAAAAGTGTGCATTCAAATCCCGCACAGAAAGGGAATCATGTTTCCTTCTTTTTTTTTCAGTAGGGTGCCCAGGGTCGTGTATGGTTAGAAAAGGATGTGGGCAAGGTTGTCAGGCCTAAAATTAGACCTACCTTTGTTTCGGTTCATGCACGCTTGGGCACATTGCTGTACCTCTGCTCTGCCTTGTGAATAGGCACAGTGCTGGATTCCAGGATTCTTGTCAATGCCTATAGGTAACAGAGGTGGCACACATTTTTAAGGGGCAAATTCTTAAATGCAGTGTGGGAGTGTCATGGTGTGAACCCTCACTCTGAACCTTAGCGTCCAAAGGATGGGGTACCAGCATGAATTCCTCTAAGCTTAATTACTAGCTTATATCTGATAGGGCTGCCACCAACCAGGACTTGCAGTGCCTGGTACACTCTGGTCCCCCTAAAACCTTCCCAGGGGACCCCAAGACCCAGACCCCCTGGAACTTAAAACAAGGAGGAACTGACTATCCCCCCACTCCTTACCCCGTCTTAGACTTTCCCTCCCTGGGTCATCTAGAGAGGCTTCACCAACTCACTAGTGAAACAAGATCCAAATTCCTTGAATCTTAACACAAGGGAAAATAAACCCTTCCCCCACTGTGTCCTCTCCCAGACTTTCCCTCCCTGGGCTATCCTGGAGAGATAGACAGATTCAAGCTCCGTGAATCTAAAACAAAGGGAAATTCGTCTTCCCCCTCATTCTTTCCCCCCTCCACTCCCTGGTGAGTTTAGACTCAATTCCCTTGAGCCTTAACAAGGGGGAAAAAATCATCAGGTCTTTTAACAAGAAAAGCTTTTAATAAAAGAAAGAAAAAGTAAAAATTGTCTCTGTAAAATCAAGTTGGAAAATGTTACAGGGTCTTTCAGCTTATAGACACTGGGATTACCCTCCCAGCCTAAATATACAAGTACAGCAACAGAGTTAAAATTCTTCCGGCAAAATACATATTTGCAAATAAAGAAAACAATCAAAAGACTAAAACCACCTTTCTAACTGGTACTTACTAAACTGAACAGAAGAGGCTTTTTCAGAAAGATTGTAGAAATCTGCTTACATGTCTGACCCCTCTCAGAACCCAGAGAGAACACACAGAAAAAAACCCAAGAAGCACAAAGGCTTCCCTCCACCGAGATTTGAAAGTATCTTGTCTCCTGATTAGTCCTCTGGTCAGGTGTTCCAGGTTTACTGCTAGTTAACCCTTTATAGGTAAAAGAGACATTAACCCTTAACCATCTGTTTATGACAGGGAGGCAATGCAAGGATCCCCTAGTCCACCCAACCCTTGCATTCCCAACCCTCCCCTAGTATGCAAGAGCGTTTACATAAGGAGGCTCTGAGCTTTCTGCCATGCAAGAGAAGACCCTCCCTGTGCAAGACCACTAGAATTCAGTCGCCTCCCTTCCTCAGCAAATTGAACTGGTTCATCTGCTTGGGGGATCTTCAAGTGGTAAGGATGGAGGTTGATTTTTCCCCAAGTTGCACATAGGATCTGACTTCCAGAGTTGTTGAACACCATCTTAAATGGGATTTGAATGCTCAGCACCTCTGGAAAACAGGCCCCAGGTGTCTGAACTATGCCCCATCCCCCAGATTTGAGACCCCTTTAGGAAAATTTGGGCCTTAATGCTGTGCTTCAGTTTTTTTTCCCTGTAAAATGGTGATGATGATTCTTCAGAGGTGTTTTGAGGCCATATTAATCTATATTTGTTGAGCTCTTTCAGACCATTGGATTGAAGATGTTGTGGAAATCCATAGTATTATATGCCCAAAGTACTCTTATATTGCTTCCTAGAACACAGAATGTAAACCGATCTTATTTCTTACAACAAATCTAGGGTATTTCATAGATAGAAACATAGATGGGAAATAGATGATATCCTTACACTTCACTAGTGTTAGCCAGTTCCCTGTTTGTGCTAAGATATGTGGCAATAATATCTTAATGTGGTGGCCATCAGAGAATACAAGGTTTAAGAGCATCCTGAGGCGAACAGATCCATAAATTCTCCTAGTGATGAATGGTAGGCAGTTTCATTTGAGTACTTCCTGCTACAGAAATTAAATACCTTTTCAAGGACATACGTCAGAGAAGAGACTGTGAAAGGACTTTATCACATTAGCAGTTACATCTCTAATATAAAACAGACATTCATTGCGGGCAGTTGCAATCCGAGCATCAGTGATGCTCCCCGGCCACATAAAGGAGGCGTGGAGAGAGACTGGGCTCTGTTCTTGGCAGAAGCCTGAGAATAATGTGAGGTGCTTTGTTGAGCAAGGTGGAAGAGGTGATGTTCCCCGCTGGAGACTGACTGTAAGGATGATATGATACCCAAAGCTGGCAGCCAAGGTCTGCCATTTCTACATGTGGCTCCCATATACAAAGGGAAGGAGTGGGAATAAAGCAGCTGGTGTATTAGAAAATGAGCTTTGTGGCAAATAAAACAATCACCCAGAATCCCCTTAATCTTAATCTTTATTGATTTAGATAACAGGTCTTGGTAGCATCCACAGTCAGTTGAAGTACAGAATTGTTTCAGCTCAAGTGGCACCTGCCACATCAGTCACTCAAAGCCATGTCTTCTACCATATAAAACAGTGGCTATTTTAAACATTCACACTAACACTAGTATTAAGGCAAAAGCAAGTCAGGGTGTCCTCCCTGTGGATTTGAGAGTGCTCTCTGAGCTTACTTTTGGAAAGAGGTTGAAATGGCATAAAAACTTTTTGTAGCTCATATAATAAGGATTCTGTAGTGTGACGCCAGCTTGAAAGAGTTGAGGCCTGTTACTCCAGTTCTGAAACCACACTGTTGATCTCCTAATATTAATGTTGTGAAGGAAAAGGGAAATAATTGGTTGTTCTTTTAATATATCCTCCATCTATCTGACTTACTGCTTCTCCACCTTAAAATTAGCTTGTGGTTATCTGGGCACAGTTCAGCTAAAGGTGGCCTCTGCTGCGGGGAAATAGTGGCCTGATGTTGTAAGCCTTACTTGTGTGAGCGATTCTAACACTTGTGAGTAGTTAGAGCTGCTGGAGGTTTTCCCAAACAAAAAGGAGTTCAGCTGAAAAATGGCCTTTTTTCAAAAGGAACTTTTTGGTGTGAAAAATTATCAATATTAATTTTAAAAAATGTGAAAATTTTCACAATGTTTATATCACAAGTGTTTTCAAAATGATTCTTAACAATGTATTTACTTGGTTTTGGGTAATATTTCAATAACCCAGTCATGAAAAAAAATATAATAAACAACGGGTCCATTTTGAGCAGAGTAAAACAAAAACATCCACATTTTTAATTTTGGGGTGAATTTTTTCACTTTTTGACCAACTCTTGGTATTCTCAATGCCTACAATAGTATGGAGAAAGCTCCATCAGTCAGCCAATGGGACTGTTTGTGCAACTAAAGATTACTCATACAAGGGCCAGGGTCTGTGTCAACAATCAAATAGGTCATTTCCATCTCAAACTGTTATGATCTCAAAGCTAAACACATGCATCCACTGAGTGAAATCCTGGCTCCACTGAAATCAACAGGAGTTTGCCATTGACTTCATTTAGACCAGGATTTCACCCTTTGAAATTAGATCTTCAGTCTTATTGGAGTTTCTCCTTGAAAGAAAAAGCATATTTTGACTTGCAAAGTTAAAGAATTTTGCTGAGAAAAATAAGCAGGAGGTGTGGTTAAGCTTCCTTTGTTGTGTCTCATTCTAAAGATGGAAGAAGTTAAACCTGAAGCTGGAAAGTAGCACTCGTCAAGCTTTTTATGCAGCTGCATAGCTGCTGCATGCAGCACGAAGTGAAAAAGTATCAGGATGGCAGACTAGACGACGTCATGCAAAACTAGCCTGATAAGAACAATTAAGAAACAGGATGAAACCTAAAACAGGAGCTTAATGCAATCACACTAGGACTTAAAAAGAACCTCTGTTTCATGTATGATTAATCTTGTCTGACTTGCCTCTAGAAATTTGTCATCTGTTCCTAGTAGTTCCAGAGCTTTTGATTAGAAGGTTTTGTTTTCAACTAGCTTTATCAGCATTTTGTTTCACTGGGACTGACAGAGTCCCCTTCTCCAGACGGTTTCACTTCCTCTGGTAGACATGACCAAAATACCTCAGCTTCCTTTGCTATGGCATATTGATTTTTTCCGTGTTTGTTTCCCTAAGGAATCGATTGCACTAGAAATTAAGAACAATCCAAGCTTTTAATAGAGCTTCTCCAATGCAATGAAGTTTGGTTGTTTTATGTTGAAGTTCATGATCATTATTTACTCTGACAGCACCCTCAGTGACAATAAAGATTGACCCTTTTCTAAAAGCACCAATCATTGTTACAGAACAGACTTGTCTCTGATGCCCTTATATCACTGTATATATTTCTTATAATTAAATGTACAGATTTGAGTGATCATTTGACCATATACATTTTGTGGTGTTTTCCAAAATTTTATTTCAGAACTTTTTGACAGTTTAACGTTCTATTCCTCAGCAAATAAAACAATGCTGTCTGAATAGGATGGGTAGTATGCAATGGTGGTGTAGCCATGTTGGTTCCAGGGATATTAGAGAGACAAGGTGGATGAGGTAATATCTTTTATTGGACCAACTTCTGTTTGGTGAGCTACACCTCAGAGCTCTGGTGAGACAAGGTTTGGAGCTTACACAAACAGAAGTTGGTCCAATAAAAAGAGATTACCCACTCACCTTGTCTCTCTAGAATTGATAGTATTTCTTTCTCAGTTAAAAATCTGCTCCTGCTCCTTCAGAAATGAATGGCAAAACTCCTATTGACTTAGATGGATGCAGGATCATGACCTTAATTTTTATATTCTAGGTCTAAGAGTACCCAAACATCTGTAATCTACTCCATGTTCTTTCAGTGTGTTTAGAGCATGCATGGAGAATTACATATTAATTTAATTTCCTTGGCGCAATGTCTTAGTTATGTCATTGTTTTATAATTAAATACTATCCTGTTATTGGAAAACATGTAAATACAAATAAAACTTTGTACCTTCAGGAGGTTTGGTGTGGAACATCCTCCTTTGTAGTATGTCTTGAAACAAGTCTTCACTTTTGGCTGAACAGACTTTCTTAAAACCACGGGGGACTTAAATTCTGTGGGTGCCATGTGTCAATGTGAAAAATATTAGTGTTTTCCAATTTTCTAAAATTTGTGGACTCAGCTGGTGTAAATCAATGTAGCTCCTTTGACTTAAATGTTTTGAGATTCTTGGATGAAAGGTGCTCTCTATATATAAATATATCAGAGAGATAAATACCGGGGAGGGAGAGGAATTATTTAAACTCAATACCAATGTGGACACAAGAGCAAATGATATAAACTGGCCATCAGGAAGTTTAGACTTAGAGGAAGTTTTCTAACCATCAGAGGAGTGAAGTTCTGGAACAGCCTTCCAAGGGGAGTAGTGGGGGCAAAAGACATATCTGGTTTCAAGACTAAGGTTGATAAGTTTATGGAGGGGATCGTATGATGGGATAGCCTAATTCTGGCAATTAACTGATCTTTGATTATTAGTGGTAAATATGCCCAGTGACACTAGATGGGATGGGATCTGTGTGACTACAGAGAATTCTTTCCTGGGTGCTGGCTGATGAGTATTGTTCACATGCTCAGGGTTTAGCTGATCGCCATATTTGGGGTCGGGAAGGAATTTCATTGGGGCAGATTGGCAGAGGCCCTAGGGGCTTTTTGCCTTCCTCTGCAGCGTGGGGATTCTTGCTGGAAGATTCTCTGCACCTTGAAGTCTTTAAATCACAGGCTGAGGACTTCAGTACATCACAGCTGTTTTCCTTAAGAGGAACGTAAGGCTATATTGCTCCACCACACATACAATAATTTAATTCTCAGTCCTTCCTTCATATAAAGTGCCCAGTGAGAGATTGTGCCAGGGCTGACAGGCTTCCTGCTGCAGGCTACTCTCTATGTAGTAGTTTTCAGACTTTGTGTATTATTACCTTACAGTGGAGGAACAGCTGCCTTGCATTACACTCCAGGCCGGCTCCAGGCACCAGCAGAGCAAGCTGGTGCTTGGGTGGCAGATTCCAAGGGGCGGCATTCTGTCCAAACCTTTTTTATTTTTTTTGGCGCTTTCCCGCTTCTGCCGCCCCTGCAGGTTTTTTTTCTTTTGGTTTGCTGCTCCTGTCGCCCTGTAGGGAGCGGTAGCACGGAGCCGCTAGGAGCGGTGCCAGGTCTGCGGCAAGCCCGGCACAGCAGCCAGCGTCCTTCTCTGTCTGCCCAATGGAGCGGAGCAGCGCGATGTGGCGGGAGGGGCCGCCCCGCTTCTCTCTCCCTAGCTGGGGTGTGCACTCCGCTGCCCGGGGTCTGAAGGGCTGGGAGTCCCCCTGCACCTGCGCTCCCGCCGGTATTTTTTTTTTCTTTTTGGTTTTTTGTTTTTTCTTCCCTTCGCTGCTCCGGCCGGGCAGTTTGTTTCCCGCCTGCCCCCCTAGTCGCTCCGACCGGCAGGTTTCCCACTTCCCCCCTCCTTTGCTGTTTCGGCTGGCTGGTGGGTTTGTTCCCCCCCGGTGGCTCCGACCGGGCGGCTGGTTTCCAGCACCCCCCTTTGCTGCTCTGGCAGGTTGGTGTCCCAGCCCCTCCTTGGTGTTTCCGCTGGCTGGCAGGTTTGGTCCCGCCCCCCCTTCGCCACTCCATCCCCGCGCAGGTGGGTTTTTTTTGCTTGGTGCGGCAAAAAAAGCGAGAGCCAGCCCAGGTTACACTCCCTCAGTAATGCCCAATCCGAGGTCTGGGCAGAGAAACTAATTTCCTAACTTGCCTAAAAGAAAAAATGAAAATGAAGTTTCTTAAAATTAAGACTTTGTAAATCAGTTGGGGGGAAATCTGATATTAGAAATTAAACTGGCTGCAAACAGTAAAAACTTTCATAATGATTCAACTGCACTTCACAGAGGAGTGGCATGTGCAATAAAGTAATCTAATTTCATACCGTGATTTCCTAATTTGGTCAGAGAGAAATGGAATTCCTTGACATTGGTAGCTGGTCAAGTGGTAGAAGAGGTGTCTAATGGTTTCAGCACGAGATTGGGCTCAATTATTTCTAGGTTTTGCCAAGGCTTGCTATGACTTTGGATGAGTCATTTAACTTTTCCCTGCCTCAGTTTACCCATCTTTAGGCTTGATATAATAAAACTTACCTGCCTCAGAGGGGTTCTGTGAGATCCATGGGGTGGGGGGGAGCAGAATAGAAATGCAAAGTAGTGCTATTATCTTAGTAATATTTCCTTGCAGTGTGCCTAGGCATAATTAACAACAATGAATTAACCCTACTTTAAAAAAATAGAAATTATAATATTTGCATGTGAAATGCTGTTCTGTCTCTTTAAGACTCTGTCCAGACTGCAAAGCACTTCATGCCATTAATACCATACGTTTCTCAGTAATACTGAACTCTTGGTGACCCTCACAGACAATAATTGCTTCAGAATAGGTTTGACAATAACGCAGGAAACCCTCTAAAAATAAGCACAAGCTTTAAATACATTTTAACATTGGAGACCTACATTATATTCTTTATATGTATATCTCCAGCATTGTTCCTTGATTATTAACACAGTCCTGGACAGTTGGAAAAAAGAGTTTTCCAAAAGTTTTTAAATGTCTTGTGTGCCAGTTTCTAAATTGGTAGGGAGACAGACAGCCACCAAAAGTGGATTGCCCTTAAAGGGACCTAACTTGAAAGTGTCTTGGCCAGAACCCATTCTCACTTACACCAGTGTAAATCTAGAATATCTCCATTAAAGTCGGTGGAATAGATCCAGTTTTTGTCTACTGAGAGGACCAAATTCAACCTACTTTATGGGTTGAGAGCAATTAATTTAATATGCATGAATAGTAACTGACATTTACAGAGCACAAAAGTGTTTCAAAATGTGTATTCACATACGCTACAAAAGACAGTCACACCTGGGGTTGAGGAATGAACCACTCATTGCACTGCAATTGGAGGGGGGAACTTTGGTCAAGGGTACTGCGGAAACCTCTGTCTTTACAAAAAGTGCTGTGTAGGTAGGATCCTACCAAATTCACAGTACATTTTGGTCAATTTCATGGCCAGAGAGTTTTAAAATTGGTTGATTTCACGATTTCAGATGTTGACATCTGAAACTTCAGGGTGTTGTAGCTGTGCGGGTCCCAATCCAAAAGGGGATTGTGGAGAAACCGTGAAGCTGTTGTAGGGGGCTCGCTGGATCGCCACCTTCACTTCTGGGCAGCAGAGTTTCCTGCAGCTGGAGGAGGCTCCCTGAAGTGCTGCTGGAAGCACCCCAGCCAGGGGCTCCTAGCTGCTAGCCCTGGCTGCCTGGAAAGGTACAGGACTTTTTCTTCCTCTGCATGGCCCCTCTAATGGGCAGATCGGACCCACTCTGAGTACCTCCTGTAGGAGCAGGATTTTATAATTGTACTATGAGAATTAATGTATGATTTGATTTCATCCTGTTAGCCACCCTTTTTGAACAGCAGACGCCGTTGCAGAAGCCATTGGGTGGAAACCTCAAGCTCCAGCAGGAACCCCGGGGGCAGAAGTCCTGAACCCAGGCACCCCGAGCCCCGGCAGGAGCACACCCTCACTTATGCACTGCCTCTGGAGGTGGGTCTGATCTCCCCACTGAGAGTTGCTGTGCAGGGGGAGGGAAGGACAACTCCTGTCCCTCCCCAGCCTGTCCCACACTAGCAGCTAGGAGATTGGATTTCATGGGGAAGGGCTTATTTCACAGTCCTCGACGTGATTTTCATGGCTGTGAAAATTGGTAAGGCCCTAGCTATAGGATACGTGCAGAGCAGCAGGACCTGAGTTTTTCAAGATCTCATCTGGAAGATTCCCATATATAGTGAATGGTATGGAGTGGGTGAGGGTCTGTTAAGAGTTGAAACTGTGGTGCCAGGGTCTCCAGATTTTCACTAATCTTGGTTAAAAGAAACCTCACTATAAATAGAGCAGGGTTAAGTGTTTTACTTTACTCACAGAAAACAGAGCTCAGTTATAGGTTTTCCCACCTCATTCAATGCTGGCATACAAGGCAGTCCTTT
This sequence comes from Gopherus flavomarginatus, assembly GCF_025201925.1. NCBI lineage: Eukaryota > Metazoa > Chordata > Testudines > Testudinidae > Gopherus > Gopherus flavomarginatus. The sequence continues at coordinate 68,315,814 of NC_066621.1, read as the reverse complement.
ACAAACTCCATGTAATCTAATCCTTCAAGCCAAAAACTGTCATTAGACAGTTACACTGTCACTGTACGTTAAAAGGGGGAAAGGATGAATTTTGAGATGCTGAACAATAGCAATATAGAGAAACCCAAATCATTTTATTTTGCCTATATTCTTATCACTCTATATGGGTGGTTGTCAGTGTCCTACTTTGACACCATTCAGCATCAAAGCCTTCAAGAAAACTATCTCAGTGTATGAATTGTATGATTTGGCCTATTGTATGACTTTGGCCTATTGCCTACTCTCCTCTTGTCAATGAGCTAACTCTATTTTAGAGAAACTGATGCTTCCAGCCCCATCAATCAAGGGAGACCAAGCTACTGACTTGCTATTTGAAGGATTTTACCTAGGTTTCTGCAATCAGTGAGCAGTCCAGGTCCCAAGTTAACCAACTTGGCATATTTTATTTTAGCAGGGCCATTTGTACAGCTCTTTTGAAATATTACTTTGGTGCCAAAGCATTTGTATTTAAATTCACTTTGCATTTAAATTTCTGCAGAAAATAAAAATTCTTCTGGTTTTAAACCTTGGCTTCTATAATGTAGTAGTGTGGAACTAGTTTTCCAGAGAGGAGGGGTCACCCTTTACATTATTTAAAGGAAACTCTTTTCCTATTAGTTAAAAACTATTTTGCAAACTGGGGGTCAGTGCTGTAGTGTTCACTTGGCAGCTTATTTAGATGTTATATGAAACTATAAGACAGCACTTCCTCTGGCTCCAGATCGGGAAGAGCTAAGGACCAAGAGAACACTGAACTTTATGCTCTCCTATTACTTTTTAATCAAAACCATCTCTGTTCTACCATCCCTGGAGAATTCATCCTTGTCTACTGACCACCTAATGAGTTGGACCCATTTAAAAAAAAACTAGCACACGACTGTATCCAGGCCAGGTTTCTAAATATTAAAGACTGTGCAGGGTATGATTGTCCCAGGAATGCCTAGTAGTAATATGTATCAGAGGAATGGCAATATACAAAAACCTGTAGGAGAACACTTCAACCTCCCTGGCCACACTATAGCAGACCTTAAGGTGGCCGTCCTGCAGCAAAAAAACTTCAGGACCAGACTTCAAAGAGACACTGCTGAGCTTCAGTTCATCTACAAATTTGACACCATCAGCTCAGGATTAAACAAAGACTGTGAATGGCTTGCCAATTACAGAACCAGTTTCTCCTCCCTTGGTTTTCACACCTCAACTGCTAGAACAGGGCCTCATCCTCCCTGATTGAACTACCTCATTATCTCTAGCTTGCCTGCATATATATACCTGCCCCTGGAAATTTCCACTACATGCATCTGAGGAAATGGGTATTCACCCACGAAAGCTCATGCTCCAAAACGTCTGTTAGTCTATAAGCTGCCACAGGACTCTTTGCTGCTTTTAGTAGTAATATGGGGTTTTAATGGTGATGAATGAAATTACTAACCTATCAGAACTGCTAGACCAATTTTTCATACTCTTGAGAATTTCTCCTAAAAATAGTTGTCTTCATATGAAGAGGAGCTAGTTAAATACAGATTTTCTGTAGGACCAGATGTGAGGCATAGGGTGACCTATTATTGCAAGTATGAGCCACACGACTTGGCTGAATTGTGTTGAACAAACTGCCCAATAGAAGGGATAATATCTAGTGATTATTATAAAATTGAAGCAACTTTCTAGATTTTTAAGGGACAAAAGTGAGCTTGAAGCTGCCTAGATCAATTAATCACTCCAGCTTGGCTGAGTAATGTTAGCAATATTCCACTACTTTTATTTTAGACATGCCATTTGGGGAATACACTTCTGCAATGCCCCTGCATGTGAATTTGTTACAAAATGTGTTACTATTGCAGACTACTGGCCCACACCCTCTCTTATGCAGGGGAAAATCTACACAGAGGACAGGAAAATCTCTGCAAGACAACTCATTTCCTCTGAAGTTATACCTGTGATGCAGCTGGTGAAACTCTCTGTCATGTGTTAGGTAGGGGGTCAGACTAGTTTATCCATTCTGGACTTTAAAAGATCTGATTCTATGAATATTCTGTCTGTGGGAAACTGGCCCCCTGTGGAGATGACTTGAGCTTCCGCCCACAAAGCCTACAGATCCACATTGCTGAGATCTATGCAGAACCCAGTATGTGCCTGGGATTGAGGCTGTCCATAGAGAGAGGCTCTATGCCTCCAAACTGTGTCTGTGGGTGGAGGGCAGTGCTGCTTGAAGGAAGTCCTATTGCCACACATTCTTCTGCTGGCTCCTTCACTCAGAACCCTCCCTTAGGGGGCTAGAGTCGTCCCTCCTCCCATCGGTACTAACACTGTTGGAGAATCACTGTTGTGCAGAGAGCACTTGTTCCTCAGCCTGCATGCATGGGTTCCCATCCCTCTCCGAGCATCTTTAGGTGAGAGTAGAACAAGGCTGCAGAAATGCTGTTCCTCAATTCACTGACCCAAGATAGGCATCCACAGGTTTTCCAGCCACACCATCAGAGGATGGAATGCCATTATTTTGCTAAAGACCATACACTAAAGGCTGATTTTAACTAAGTGGACATCAAATTATCGGGCCTTGACTTTGCAACAGATCTGTACATATTAAAAGCTAATACAATTAAACTCATTGTTCTCACGTGTAAATGAGAAGACCTGATTTCAAAGAACACAGTTAAAGAGCAATGGTCATGAGCTATGAGTTTTGTTCTTCATGATGCACCCATTTTCCTGGTCTTGCACTAACCATTTCTTGTATCAGCATCAGAACTTGTGAATGAACAGGTCAGAGCTGTGAAACATCTTCTCCAGATAATTCCTGTTCCCTCACTGGGGGCTTGGACTCTGCTGAAACTCTGTTGTTTGGTTTTTTTCCATATCCTTTAATTTGTTCTTTTATCAAATACCGTAGTTGGTCTTTGCTACATTGGCAGATATTATCCAGAGCAGAATATAATGTACTGGTCTCAGTGTTGCTGAAGTCACTTTGTATTAGTTTTCAGTATTATTCTATCATTATAGGAACAATATTTCATCATGTGTAAATGGACAATGGCTGAAGATTAGAGAGGCTTCATTTGCTATGAAGAACTACTGTTCTGTCTCGGGGAAAAAAGAACCAGTTGACCTAGATGAAGGATTATATACTTACTGTGGATGTACCAAATTATCACCACGTCAGCGTACAGATATTAGATCTAGTAAAAGTAATGCAACCACTGACTGATTTCCTGGGGTCAGAAAATGCTAGAGGCTGTTTAAATAATCTGGTCTGCAGACTTGGCACATGTAACATTTCATAGTCTTGCATATGATGTTTTACTGCCATTTCTAAACCATACTAGTGCTCTATCTGCATCTGGCAAATTTCTTCCTCCAGATGAGACATTCAACCAAATTATCATTTACTTGTTGTGTAGTGGAGAAAATAAATTTTTCAAAATATTTTTCAGCAACATTCAGGTAATTTTGGACACTTTCATTATTTCTGATCTCAGTGTAGCTGCTAGGTGTCAAGATACTTGTGTCAGGATAGAACTATCTCCTTTTATAATCCATCAGGCTTTGTGATTTATTCACCAATGCCATATTTCATTGGTGTTTGTATCACATGGATCTGTCCTACAAGCCTAACTCACGTGAGCAGTCTGATTGACTTCGTAATTCGCTAGTTTGTCAGAAATCCCTTGTTTAAGCAATCCTAGAAGCCCAGTGGATGGGATTTTCTGTAAATATTACTTTAAAGTTTGCCTTAGTATTATGAAAGCATGCCAAATAGCCGTTCAGAAACAGAGATTCCAATATAACCAAGCTCTCCATTGCAAATAACACTACCACAATTTAACCGACACCGACATAAATATTCATATTTGTAAACACAATATTGCTAAATCGACACCTACAGCTCAGGTTGCCTGCATATTGCTACTACGCATTAGGTACATAATTCATTGCTTTCGAAAAGTCTGCTTTGTAACTATGTTACTATTAAAACAGTCTGTCAAGTGCCATTGTGTTGGGAAAGCACATCACGGACAGATTGTAATGACTGCTTACACCAGTTCAGCTTTCTGCTTGTTCCATATAAAAGCCAGCAACTCCTAAATCATCAGTGTAACCCTACTGCTTTCCTGTCCTTTGTGTTTGAGCATGTCTTTGTCAGGGAACTAAATCCATCAAAACATAGTTTGAGAGAAATCTATTACATGGTGTATCAAAGCTCTATTGACTGATTGAAAAATTAAAAGTTAGCATTGGGCTTTCAACACAAAAGCATTTCCATCCTAAAGAAATATGACTACGAAGTACTCAGCAAAAATGTTTAGAGATGTGAAGCTCTTTATACTCGATCTACACCTGGTATTTCAGTGCACACACATCCTTAGTACTCCATCAACAAACCAACACACAGCACGTCCCCTACCTCATGCAGGTGGATGTTACTCAGATAAAAATGCCAAGAAACAACTGCATCTACCAGCATCATTAGGGCCTGAACATAGTTAGTGGTTGGTTTTGTTTGAGGCACGTAAGGTTCAAGTGATCTTTTAAGGGGAGAGGAATAGCGGGACACAACAAAGTTGGTTTAAAGCCAAATGGCTGTGTTTATTTTAACAACGGGAATAGATTACACTTTGGCTAGGGAGAGCAATGTGTTAACTCGTATCTACACTGCTTCACATAAAAAGAAGAAGCAAGGCCAAAAGATAAACTACAAAAGAGGAAAAAAGAAAAAAAACCTGCTTTTCTTACACACAGAATGAAGTAAACGCAAGAAACAGAAGAGGAGGTAGAGACGGGGGAAGAGTCAGGCAAGAGTAGAAATATTTGCAGAAATTACAAAATACGTACCACACCCCAAATACAGCCGACCAGCAGCATAAACACCGATTGCATAGTGAATTAGGGGAGGTGGTCTTGTTTAATACGACACGACCCAAGTCGGCAAAATCCGGAGGATGTTCCCTGGCTAAAAGGGTGATCAAACCTTTCAGCTGACATGTGGGAGCTCCTTCCGATTCTGGCGTGAGACATAGTTTTGTCTGGGGGCTTTTACTCGTGTCAGTTTCAGATTGGTTCCCTTTTACGTATGTTGATACCGGATTGGCCTCTTAGCTCCTTCGCCTTCCAGGTTCCGAGCAGGAGCCACCTACATAGCAGAAGCTGTACTTGGCAAGCACGCTACTTCTTTGTTAGAGACATGCTTACATGTCTGTATACGGCTCACAGGGTGCACCCGACACGCTAGGGTTATGCACACGACACCTTGGGGCTTTCCTGTCCTTTAAGGAACAAGAATCTGACCCAAAATGGAGACCACCTTGTCCTTTTACTAAAACAAAATGGCTATGGGCCGACAATTAGCCATAAAGAGACCGTGTTTAAGCGTGCACTTTAGGGTTGCGACAGGTTTGTTTTGTTTTAAATTTCAACTGGCAACTTAAGGTGAGGTGCTTGAAATATTATGAGCAGAGTTACGGTGAATGTACTTGGGCACAGAAATCAAGAGTGCCATTAGAATGCCCTTTTAAGATTTTTGTGTGTATGAGTGAGCGAGAGAGAAACAATTAAAAAGTGCAGGTCTGAGACAAGCATTAGAAAGACAGCTAATATGAGTTTCAGATTCTTAGAAATAAATAGCTGGGGAGTTCAAAATAATACTAATAATCAGGAATTGTAGTATTTGGAGAGGAAGAACAGTCTTATGGTTATAGCAGCAGATAGAGACTGGAAGGAAGGTTCAGATCCCAGGTCTGCCACAGACTTTTTCTGTGACCGTGGGCACATCACTTGACTTCTCAGTGCCTCAGTTCCTCGATGCATAAAATTGGGAGCTCTAATTTTCGTGGGACAGAAGAGTTGTATTACACAGGTACAAATAATCATTTGGGACATCCTAATGTTACACTAGGAAAGTTAGAGGTAAATTTTATTGTGCAAGTATCCCCAGTATTTTGTAAGTAAAACCTGGAATTGCTGAACAGGAGCTCCAAAAAGAACTTAAGTGCAGCAGAGAGTGCTAGATGACTTTCTACATAGGACAAATCCACGAAAGGCCAAGCCCTCAGGGACAGATTTTTAAAGGTATTTAAGTGCCTAAAGATGCAGACAGAAGCCTGGTGGGATTTTCAAAAGGCCTGGATGCCTAGCCCATGGGAGCTAGGAGTCTAGGCACTTTTGAAAATCCTCTTAGGTGCCTAAATACCTTTAAAAATCTGGCCCTCAGTTCCTAACTAGAAACCTGGCATATGACAAAATGGTAGAAGTCTTACTAAGTGAGAGATGCAATGTTTAAACAAGACTGTCCACGGGCCCTCTCTAAGGCACTTTCTATGCTGGAGAAAGTTACATCAAGTATTCCCCTTCAGCTGACTGATACTTCAAACAATCAAGACTTTTGAGTGTGAATGTGAAGTGCTGTTCAATCAGCACAAACTACCTGGAAATTTGTCTGGATAAACCCTAGGTCCAATATATTAATTGGTGCAGTGGAACTCATTGAAGCATAACCTACTGAGCGCTCTAGAATAGGAAAACATCAGAGGAGGTACCGACCAGGAGGCATTCTACTATCAACATATGTGCTGTGTGCTGAGTAACGGGAAGCCAGTAATGACACTGAATTGCTGCAAAAGGGTGATGAAGTTACTATTCTCTATCTGGCTCCGATTCAGTAATCTTATGAAAATGCTTGGTAACCACTTCTGACCTTTTAAAGAATCCACCCAAGTGAGTGTGTTCAATGATGCTGAAGTTAAATTATCTCACATTTGCCTGCTGGAGAAAAATGTGAGATGCATTTGAACACTGAGGTGACTAGTGATGTTCCTGTGCATTTAGTAGGCAACATGTCCTGCTAAACAAAAGATCCCTGGATCTTTAAGTCCTTATTCAAACAAAACTCCCAATGGCTTTATTTTATATGGAGTAAGAACTTCAGGATTTGGCCCTACATTTTTCAATCCTAGTGTCAAAATATGGTCTTGTAGTTAAGGCACTGGACTGGGGCTCAGGAGAGATGGGTTCAATTCCTAGCTCTGTCACAGGCTTCCTAGGTGACCTTGGGCAAATCACTTAACCTCTCTGTGCCTCAGTTTTCCATCTGTAAAATGGGGAGAACAATATTTTCTTTGCCCCTTTCTTCTTCTGGCTTGTGTATTTAGATTGTCAGCTCTACAGCGTATGGTCTTCCTCTTACTATGTGCATATATAGCTCCCAAACTTCTGGGGCCCAAAATAAGTGTAGGCACTACTTTAATACCAATAGTGAACCAAAAAGGGGGTAAAGAAATGTGTCTGTGCACCAGAACTGCAGAGCAGTTGGTGCATTGAGGATATCAGGTATGTTCCTGATATATTAATTATGAGATTATTTACCTGTACAAGGAACAATGAGTATTTTTTTAATTGAACCTCTTTTCTAACGGTAAAGAATGATACAAAATTGAAGACTTATTTTTAGAGTCTGTCATTGTAAACATCCATATTTCATCAATGGGAGCTCTTGTCTATTGACTGAGATAAGTTTAACATTGAGTTAGCAGCATTTTCTTTTGGCAATAGCTCTATGAGAACTTTGAAATTATGTATATTATAACTGCTTGTAAAGAACACCACTATTCTTGTAGTCTTCCCTAAGATCCTTCAGTACCCCTTGAAGAGTTCCCTGCCCACAATCGTGCTAGTTAGCTAATGGAATTTATTAGTACCACTATGCCACGTACCTAGATGATACTTACAACGTCTGAGAAGGGAGAGACACATACAGAACACATGCAGTGAGGCTTACTTTCATTGCAACTGTTAGCTTGAATCAGAGCCACAATTCAGAACAGTGCTGCAGTGAGACAAAGTGATTTGATTAGCAGCACAGTGATTGGATTAGCTCATAATGAGTTGTAATGTATTGTAGCTGTTGCATCCCCACTGCATTAGTAGCTTGAACTTCTGCCCATACTCACCCCATTTCCCCCAAGCCTTACGAACTGGTAAGCTTAGAGTTTAAAGCACCATTTAACTCTGGTTAGAGATTTTTGTGTGTGTGTGGACAGGAGTTGAGATGGGTAACAAGTTCTAACTCAAGCTAACTGAGCTGTGAAGTTGCACCCACAAGATGCCAAGATAAGATACAGACATAGATTTTGATCTAACTGAAATATAATCTTCACGTATGAAAATATGTGAGTAAATCATTCTGTACTGAGAATATGCACAGGGAAACTTCCCCCTATGAAAGAGTCAGGACCTTGACTTTCATTCTACCTCTAACCCACAAATAGCAAACACACTGAGCTCGAAAACCCACACAATCAGAAAGATTTGGGGAAAAAGGCATCAAAAACTCCCCAAACAACCCCCTTCCATACAGAATAATTCCAGATACCTGTACTGTATATGAGTTGGCAGCACACTTCAGAGGTCCATTGGGACAAACCTGGTTGGCTCAATAGAGGGATGCAAGCTCAGAAAGTGAGACCTAGCTTGGGAAAAGTATGGTGATCCAAAACAAGGCACAGATGCAGTGCAACAGAATGCTTTCTGACTTCTCCTGCAGAGAAAACAGCCACCAAAAGGACCAATAGGATCAACAGAAACACAATTAAAGTGACTCTGCAGGAATGTGCAAGAAAGCAAGTAGATGTGCAATGAGGACTCCAGGTGTGTTCTAACATTTTCAGCTGTTGAGTCTCATCAACCTAAGGAAAAAAAGTAAACCTACACACACACCCAGGGAGTAAGGGCTAATGGCTGCAGTGGTTGTCTGAGACTGAATCATAATGGGATGCTTAGTAGGATTTTAACTGATGTAAATAAGCAGTAGAGATTGTGCACAAAAGAGGGGTTCTTGAAGATGAAGGAGCTGTGTGAATGCTGAGATCTGTATCTCCAAGCAAAGGCACAATCAAATTGCTGCACGCTTTGTTACACAGAGAATTGGGAATGTATTCTTCTTTTCAGTGCAAGAAGCCAATAATGCCCAGCAGAGGAGAGAGTGAGCCCTAGCATATTGGGATGGGAAAGGAGGGACCCTTCATAAAATGGTACAAACCTTGGTAAAAAGTAAGCCAGACATCCTAGGTGGCAGCCTGTGCCATTGGTGGAAGATGCACAGTTGTTTAACTAGAATGACAGAGTCATGAAGAGAAGGCAGAAATGTTAAGACCCTAATCAGCCAAGTATGGTGAGAAGCTGGTCCCAGGAAAAGTTCTCAGGTCTATTTACCATCAATCTGGAAGGGCTGCAAGGCTTGGTGGCGGTCTTCCTGTGATGTTAAGTTATATTCTCTTTGTATCCTGGAGCTCTGCTTATTAAAATGCCTCCTATGGGGAAAATATCTCTCAATACGGGGGGAAAAAGTCTGAGTCACAGAAAATGAAAAACAAGCAGCTAGAACAGGAGTTAGTCCATCAATCTTCTTCTTAGACACAGTCTTGGCAAAATCCATTCTCCTAGTAGAATTTGCCTGGAGTAGACCGGATTGATTTGACAGTCTCTTAACCTAATAAATGCTTGACCTCAAGGTCTGCTGAATTCACTATTCACTATGCACAGAGAATTGGGAACCAGTCACCTCTGGGGAACATCCTGTTCTGCAGTCCTCCCTTGATAAAGGCCTTGACTGCTTTCAGCCTTATCAAGATGACTAGATGAGAGCTGCTCTTAAAAGAGGAAAGGTTAATCGACTTCAGTGCTGTTAATCAATCACTTGGAAAGATTCAGCACTTACAATAGGCAGGTCCCTCTTCCTGCCAAAAGGTTCTTGCATGTTAACCAGGGACTTCTCTTCCAGCTTGAAGGATGAGTAATAGACAGAAACTTGTTCCAATTAGATGCCTGGTACCTGATCCGGAGCCCTTTGAAGACAATGGAAAGACTCCAGCTGAGGTCCATGGACTTCGGAGCAGGCTCCAGAGGAAGAATTGTTACCAGAGGCTTATTCTATATGCTAATATGGAACCCTGTAAGCGAGAGGCACCCTTGAAAAGGAGCACAGTTATCACAGATGAAAGCATAGTTCTTCAACAGAGATGTTACCCTAGATACACACTGCTTGTCAAACATGCCTAACATCTAGCAAAGGAAAATTACCTGTCTGTGACAGAAAACAAAGTCTCTGAACAGCACAGAAATAAAAGGTGCTAAACTCTGTATCTGCTAATGCTCCCTGTCCTCATGCAGCTTCCATTAGCCAGTTGGTTGGCTTTCACAAGGAAGAGAAAAGAACTAGACTGACTTCTGGAATCTCCTGGAAAAGGAGGGAAAGAACTAGGGAAGTTTCTAGAGGAGAGGAGACAAGTTCAATAAAGCAGATGATTGCTGAACCCGAAGGCAGTGCCAGTCAAGGAAAGAACCATACAAACTACCTGATCATTTTGGGGAAAATAAAATTCACTAGGATAATATACAGCCAATTTCCATTTACATCAATAGGTGATGATGTCCTAAAGATCCCAGCTTACACAGGAGTTGAGAGAATTCTCAGCGTCGTACACGATCAAGTCCTCATGCTTTTTAATGCAGAAAGAATGGTATGATTGAAGAGACTGTACTCATCTCCTGAACAGTTCTGATGTGCCTTAATCTCCTGGTGCTGGCTCTAGTACTTGGAGGTTTTGACACTGGTACTTGGTCTCACCTACCCTAGTCAAGGCTCAGCTTCTGTGCTTTGTCTTGGAGCACCAGTGATGGCTCCTTCTCAACTGAATCTGTGCTTTAGCCCACAGTAGGGCTCAAGCTCCCCTAAACCTCAGCCTGGTCTGCTCTGGGATTTGAAGCAGTGTACTCTTTACCAGAGAGACAACTGAATTGGAGTTGCAGACTGTGCCCGAGCCTTTGGTAATGGGCGAGAGGGCACAAGGATCTGTCTCCATTTTGCAGAGCTCACTTAAGGTCCAGCCACTCTTGCAGTCTCTCTTTTTTGCCTGCTCCCTCAAAGGCACGGCACCCCAAAGGATTCAAGGCAGTGGACCCATGCACAAATCAGCAACAGACCACAAAGGGGTGTAGCTGGAGGTGCACTGCCTGTTTCTGCCTGGGAGTGCCAAGAAAGATTCTGCTTATGCAAGGAAGAGTGCTTCCAGCTGCTTCCCCTGGGGAGGTGGTGTTCAGAACTATCTCCAATGCACAGCTCTCTTACAGGCATGCTTCAACTCTTGGGGCCCATTTCTGCCACTTGTTGAATACCACCTTACTCTTTGGTTTCACTGGAGAATTGGATCCTAAAGTATGAAGGGTGGGTAGGGCTGGTTGCAAAAGGAGGGGAGGGACAAGGGTCACTGACTGGTTCAGCTGAGTTGTTGGGCTAATAAACTGGTGCAGTTGCCTAAAACGATGCTGAATCTCTGCAGCAGACTTTCTTAAAATGAAAACTCATATAAGAAGGATTATGAATATAAGTCAGAAAAGGGGGTTTGATATGAGTGGACACATGACTTAAGGGACCAAACTCAGCCCTGGTGTAACCAAAGCTGGCCGGCAGCTTCTTCTCTAAAGTCAACCAGCTGTGCTCACTTTGTTGAATGTCTGTTCCATAAAGAAACCAAACAAGCAGTCAGATACAAAACAAGAGACAGGCTTATTCTTTGGGAAGGAAGTTCCTACTTCAGACTATCAAAGCCACACAAGTCTCTGGCTGGAAAAATATTGAGCTGAGATTTTCAAGTGTGTCTAGGGGGTTTGGATGCCTAATCCCCCTTAACTTTAACATACAATATACACCTATGTAAAGTCAAGGCCTTGTAGTGTCTGTAAAACTGCTGTAGCAGACTGGAGATGTGATGTCAGCTTTAGCTAAATTCAGAAATAGAGAGAATTAACGCTGCAAGCAGAATACTATCACCACAGCATCCCGGTTTATATTGAAATAAATCATTTTAAAGACGTCCTCTGCTTTTCTCAGCATTCGGCATGTCAGATTTATACAATGCAAACGGACAGCCAGGAGGAGGAGGTTGGAATCTGGGTATGGAACTGTCTGGGATTTTGCAAATGGGTCTGGGACAATTTGGGCTCAGGGAAGTTCTGTGGTACTGTCTGAGACTTGAGTAAGCACGCTGAAAATCAATGGGACTTGGAGATTTTAAAAAGGAACAAAAGCAGTTTAGCACCAGTTATCTACATGTTTCTACTAAAAATGCTCAGTAGTGAAACAGCTGATGATGACGTTTCCAAAATCATCAGTAGGTTTAAAGGTTAATCTGCTGCGGTGACTGGGTGCAGTTCATGGCTCTCTTGAGCTACTGTTTTAGGTTGTAGCAGGTTCATGAAGACAGCTCTATATATCCATTGCCATTTGGACATTTACCTTCATAAGAGCTAAAAGTAATTTACAAAATACTTTTGCTTTACATTTATTCTGCGGTAGCTCTAGAGACCAAGCAGGGTTGGGCCCCATGGTACTAGGCCTTGTACAAACATACAGTAAATTACAGTCACTGCCTTAACGCGCTCATGCTCTTGCACAAGTCTCCTGCAAGGGGTGGGTTCTGCTGCAAATTCTGTGACCTAGAGTTGCAGAATAGGTCAAAACAAAATAAATATGCACTACATTTCATCTAGGACTATTAATTTTTTAACCTATGGGGGAGGAACAACATAAAACACCCAGAGCAGTTAAAGTACTTATGAATAACTGAGGAGGTACAAAGGTTATTACATAATCAATTTTTCCATACACTGGCTGAAATACTGTCCTATGAGCCTTAAACTGCACATAAACTCAGTTCACACTGAATTACACCTGAATACAAAATCTCCATGTAAAAGCTGTGGAAAGATGAATGGCAGAGGAACGGAAGGAAAAGTCCACTGAGTGCTTTATCAACCCAGCTGCCAGCCCATCAACGGTGAGCAATAAAAATTTATGGAAAATGAGAATTTTTTACTTATTCTAATCAAGGCCTATGGGATTAATTCAAAGACTCTTTAACACCAAGTATTTAAAAATCTTGCAATTTTATTTGCATATAAAGGCCGCTAGATATATAATATCACAATAAATTTAAAGAAACAACTGCTTTTCTAAATTCCATTAACAAGGTAACATAAAACAGAACAAAGCTCAATAGCATTTACAGTGGTAGAACAGAAATAACTATCTGCAACAATATTTTGTGCTAGCAAGATTGCATTTACACACAGTGCAAAATAAGGAAAAAAGGAAACAAAAAGACAATTCAAGAATATTTAAATATAAAGGACAACTAAGCCTTATTTTAGTTAGGCTTGATTGTATCCATTTGATTCTATACATGCCTGAAACTGCACAAAGATTTAACTCAAGCTCTTGAAGGCCTTGAGCACTTGGAAAATGTCACATCCTTCATAATTTAGATGTGCTGTACAGCATAATTTTTCAGATGCTATACTTGCAATATTAAATTCCTAGTTATAATGCACAAAAAATACATATATATATAAATTCATATTTAAAAGGAGTCCGCATTTACATGTTTTTACTGCATGAAAACACTTGCTTTTTGCAGCTTTCATCCCCATATTTTTAAAGCTAAAATAATTTAAAAAAAAAACAAAACAAAAAACCCAAATAATAAAAAGGTAGAAAATCACATAAAGGATGCAGCTATCTATATTTAAAGTAGGCAGAGACAAACAACTGTGAAGTCTGTTCTCCCCTTGCTGCACATTACTGGTAATAGGAGGGAACTACAGTACATGCACACTTATCAAGGGGCAAACAGACTCCTAAATCATGTTTACATTACTAAAAAAAAGTTTAATATAACTGCGGGGGGAGATAGGGGAAGGTGACATCTTAACTAGGAAAAAATTACATTTAAAAACTTTCAAACAATAACAGTTGTGCAAATTTGGTGTTTTTTTTTAAATGCTGCCTTTTTAGCTTATAATATAATATTAAAATAAGGTCTCTCACTTGTTAAAAGAAAGCTTGGCTGTCCTTTTGAGAATACTAACAATTTTACAATGGCAAGTTTGAGAAAACAAAAAAAGTTCATTTTACAAATTCACAATGCTGTATCAATTTAAAATGGATGCTGCATTTCCAAAAAGCACAACCTCTTTTTCTTTTTTGTACCAGCAATTTACAAAAAACCCACATAATTTTGGAAACAAACATGTAAGAGAATGTAAGTTTTATAATTAGAAAAATGGCAGTTTATAGACCTTCCCCACTTAGCTGTGCAGTAGTGCTTCATGATCCTTGAGGGGTTGGAAGGTCAAATATAATTGGAGGATTGGTTGGTTGAAAGCTGACTGTACATGTTGAGGCGTTGATGTACGTTGTGTAACCGTCTGTCATAATGCCATAACCTGTAGGGATAATGTGTCACACACACGATAATATAAATAAACAAACGATGCTGACCTTATGCAGTGCCTATAGGCAGGTACATAAAAACCTGTTATGAAAGCAGAGCTTTGGAATAAAATTCAATGAATCCTGTCAAAATGTTATAAGCTTTTGAAACCTACCACAAAGTTACAAATAAAAAAAAATGCAATGCACTGTATCTGGAATAAGTACAGGGTGTATTAAAAGTGCAGTTTTCTGACCAGAAAGGCCTTTTAATATACTGCAACTGAACAAGGCAAAAATCCCGCCTTTTCTTTGAGCTAACTGGTTTTCTGTGGTTTGGCATGATTCTAGAATCTGGTTGTGAAGGACCAATCAGGAGCAAGAGCTGAAAACCCCTCTCCTTTTAGGCACTTGGTCTGCAAACATCCTCTCAATGAGTTCAAACAAACTTGGCTGGCCTATCCTGCACTGGCCATATTGTCTAGTTTGTCAGCTCAAGGGTTGTGGGGGTGGGTGTTCACAATGGTTTGCTAAATCTCAGAAATCAATTAGCAGGAAAGAATAGGCATTTTCTGTAGCTTGGCTTCCCAGTATGGACAATGGATCTGACCAGCAATTCCAGCCCAGGGCACAGAAAATGAAAAGCCAACTAGATGAGCTGAAGAGGTTTGAGGACTGGGCGAAGAGGGAGGGGAAGAATGGGATACTAGCTCCCACAAACCTTAAGGCTGTAGTTGAACAATTGTCTGGAGATTTCTACTGTCTGAACATCACAACCGCTGATAGAGAGATTGAATGGTAGTATGAAGTGTAAGTGTGGGTGCAGCTCTAGTGGCTGCTATGCAGAGCTCCTCCACAGAGGCTGGCCTCTTCCTTCTCTTGACCCAAGAGCGGCCTGTCATAATGAAAGAATGGGCTTTAAGCTGGTCCAAGCAGGGGAGACTCACTGAGGTATAGGTGAACCCGATGGAGGAATGCATATAAGGGGGGAGGGCAGTGCAAGAGCCTTTGAGCTCCTTGCAGGGGATCCTCAATGAAGAGGGAAAGAGGCTTTCTGATCTGCTACATATAGAACCAATAAGACATCACAGGCTTATAGATGTCCAAGGAAAGCTCACAGGATTCCCCTCCCCAATCCTTAAGGTTAAGGCAGAATTGGGATAAAAAGGTGAAGAGAGGAGACTGATAAGAGATCTGGAACAAATGTGAAGCATGCTGTTGTCTTAATTAAAGGGATGATCAACTGGCCTGGAGACCACACACTCTCTCAACCTGTCCAGGAGTGATCACGGATTTCTACCTTACTTCTTTAGCGGACACTGCCTTTAGGAATGTAAGGCTAGATTCTCGGCCTTGCTCCATCCTCAACTCCATACAAAGATCTGGACATCTGGCTTGGGGTTCTACTTGCACAGGAGGTGAGGTAAAGCCTATGTAGCCAGCTCTATGCTACTTGTTCCTGGTCCCCCTGTAGGGATATGAGGGGAAATGGCTAGAGTGCCTTACACTCCTATAATGGTGGGCAGGCAGAATAAACCTTTGGGGCCCATTATCTGCCCGCGGCCTTCAGGCTCTGAGTCACATTCCTCTTTCTCTCTCAAAGGTGTTTATTGACTGATGGGGAGGGGGAATGAAAACTAGTAACAGTCCCCAGAGATTACTGAGGGCAGAACAGGAGATGGGAGAACCTGTGAGGAACAGCCTGCTCAGAGAGCTTCTTTTGGGGAGAGCAGAGAGGCATGATAAGTTCTGTTGAAACAGATGTTGGCCCCCAAAAGAGTCTTTGCTTCTCCCTCAAAAAAAAAAAGTGTTTTGGGAGTAGGGGGAGTCTGAAGGGACTCCTTTGCTTTACCTCTTCCTCTCTGCTCTCCTGGGATACCTGTTCAGATCTAACTCCCACTAGCAGGATTAGGGGGCAGCTGACTTTTCAGGCACCCTGGCCTGTAGAAGGACTGGATGGGACGGACAGACGGCACTGTCAGCACTTTTTTCTGTGCTGAGGGCAAAAGCAAGCTTCACTTTTGCTGTCTGTCATGATACTGTGGCTGGCCCTGAAAGGCAGTGCCCCAGGATGACACTTGCTGCTTTCCTCATGGAGAGGCAGGAAAAGAGACAGGAGACTAGACAGAGTAGGAAGGGCTTGGCACCAAATTTCTTGCTTGTGACTGGTCTTTCAGAGGAGAGGAACTTCCCACCGTCAGTATTAGCAGGCCAAACCTCAGGGAAAATATTTTTCCTTTTGCAATGCGATATAGTACAGATCACTGCTGCATGAAAATTAACACAAAGCTGGGCTACCAAAATGTCCCTCAGAGACTAATCATTTCACAGTTGCTGTGTGGTCTGCCTGTATCGTTTTGTTTGTTTTAAGTTGGCAATTTTGAGTTAGGTCGCTTTGCAGTGGAAAAAAACTGGTTTAAAAAAAATAACTGGAGACTGCAAAATTCTGTCCCAAATACTTGTGTGCAGCTCCTATGGCCTTCAATGAAAAATGGGTTCAGTGGTCTGAGAGCAGAATTTGGTCCTGAATTAATCGTGTCTTAACTCTTAAACTCTCAGAAACATTCAGGTCAAATCTTAGTACAGTAAAGTGAGTAGGCAGTTCCTTTGCCTTCAGCATTAGTCAACTGAGCAGGATCTGCATGTTTGTTTAGTGCCCTTGTATGCTCAAATAAGACTCTTTTCATGCTTGTGGTGTGTGTTGCCATCTTACTTACAAGGTTTAAATGTAAGGTGCACATGACTCCACAGTGTTTTTTCATAATGATCTTACGTGCTAAGAGGCCTTTGCTTTCCTTCAGCTTAACATTATTACTGCAAGAAGTTTGATTACGTTCATCTTACCATGCACCTACAAAAGGCTATAGGCAATTTGCATGTTCTACTTGTATTCACTTATCATTAATATCTGAGCATTAATATTTATAGAAAACGTCCAATCCTTTCCTGGTTTGCATTAGAGTACTGCTATTCATGCCACTATAGTTAAGGTCATGTCAATGCTTCTGTTATAAACTCCTTATTTACAGGGCTTTATAACCCATGCATAAAAATTCATTGTGTAAAGTCATGAGGGCTTCAGAAAATCAACAATGCCAGGCGAGTAACCTGTCTGGTTTTTTTTTTTGAAGTTCTCCAACTCTGTGAGCCTATGGAGAGCTTAATTAGAGTCAATGGCGAAATCTCCAGGGGGAAAATATAAAGCACTTAGTGTGTAATTTTTAGTCGTAGGGTCACAGAGTCTCACTCTCTCAGGCTGGACTGCTAGTATTTGTCTCATTAGAACATGAAAGCCACAACGTGTACTAAATATTTAAAAACCTCCAAATGTATTTATTTAATCTCTCATTCCTTCCCATCCCCACTAAATGAGCTTATTGTTCTGAAGTTTCACACTCCGCCTGCTAGGTGTGAGATTAAAAATGGGGAAATATACCTTCTGAAAAAGCTTTTCTGAGGTTCACAGACCTTGAAAGATTCCACCTCATGAAATGTATTGCAGAATGACTTCAGAAGTGGATTTCAAAGGAACTGTGGTGCTTACCCTCTCTCTCCTCCTGACTTATGGCACAAGCTGCCCTCCCTTCTACTATACTCTCCCTCATATACTGACTGAGGTAACTTGATGGAGCAAGCTTTCTCTGAATACCACCCTGTCTCTTCTATCTCCTTTGCTGGCTCCTGTACTTGAAGTAACTGGGACTTTCTTGTGGTTTGGTAAGACAAATTTTGATTTGCTTTTATTCTTCTGAATATGAGGGAACTCTCCCCCAGAAGCTTTGAAAGCAAATAAAGTGGCACAGCACAATTATTGCAAATTGCAGGTATGGATATCCTGTATGTGGTCAATATTTTAAAATATGAGTTCCTTAAGATGGACTACTAAGTCTTTGTTTGGACACTAAGAAGTGAGTTTCCAAAGTGCTGAGCACACAGCAGATCTATGTTTTCCCATTTTATTCCACTGCGGGCTTGTCTACACTACTGTACGGGGTTGATCTAAGATACGCAACTTCAGCTAAGTGAATAGCGTAGATGAAGTTGATGTACTTAGATCTACTTACTGCAGTGTCTTCACTGCGGTAAGTTGACAGCTGACGCTCTGCTGTCGACTCCACTTGCGCTTCTCGTTCTGGTAGAATACCGGCGTCGACAGGAGAGCACTCAGCTAGACACGATAAATGTCTAGCTGAGTGCTCAATTCGACCCCCGCTGAATTGATCGTTGCCTGCTGGTCCAGTGGGTAGTGTAGACAAGCCCTTAATCATAATAAATGGAAAGCCCACATCTGGTATAAAGTACCACAGAGATCTACTAGTTTCTCCCATGAGGATTCTCATACAGACCGAGGGAGCCCTACTATTTCTTACCTTCATGAATTCCACCAAAGACATGGAGTTTGGGCCTTACTCGCCTTTGCACAGTGTTCAACAGTTCCACACAGCCAACTCTTTGCAGCTCTTTTGGGACCCAGTCTCGAAAACCTGAGGGCAGAATGCAATCAATACTCTTAATTTTCTCTATTCAGTTAGGGTTTCATTTAGACTTTCAGGAAGCCATAATTCACTAAAGCTTTATTACGTTAATGGAGAGGTTAGGATTACAGATAAAGCATACAAGGTCTTTTAAAAAACTTCTCACTCTGTCTTCCTTAGGTTCCTAAGGTTTTTTTCCTTTTTCCTTCCCGCCTACTCCTGCCTAATTAACATTTTCTGTATGTGATTTGATTTATTAGAGTTTTAGACTCTTCTTCATGAGTGGAAGTTTTGTGACTCTTATTCCTGGCAGTGCTGCAATTTTTTCCTCTTCTTGATTCCCCTGCCCTCACCTCCTGCCTTATTTCTCCCTTCTGCTGCTGTCTGCTGTTGTAGCAGTCTACTTCCCAAGCTAGTCAGGTAAAAAGTGCTGGTCACAGTTATTCCAGAGACAGGCCACTGGAAGGATCTTCTGTTCTCACACCTGGCACCTCTGCCACCCCAGAAATTTAAAACGTATCATCTTCAACAACTGCCAGAGGCCCAGGGTCTGTAAGTGTTGGGTTACTGTGGAGCCCGGATCACTGAAAATAGGCAGCACAGAGCGACAGGGAAACAGCTACAAGCAACCTAGTGCTAACTGACTACTTTTAAAGTAAAAACCACTTAGTTCTATAGCTAATACGGAAAATCCATAAAATTTGACATCAATTAGTATAAATGTGGGCTGTCTGGACTATTACAGCCTAGAGTAACATTCAAAAGGGTGTGAAGGATTGTGAGAAGCAAAAGATAAATCATAGCTGAAAGGAGGAGCAAACTCACTCTTGATGTTACTCTGTTGACTTCAAAGTAGTTATACAAGGGATAAATTTGGCCCAAGATGATTAAAAATGGTGGGACATAAACTGGACTATATGTCCTCTTCAAAACTGGTCAAATAGCCAAGGTAGGTAATGACATAATTCTACCTAAATTAATATGTAGCCACATTAAAAGGCAATATTGGAGGTGAATTTTCAGGCATGTTGAGGCCCAGTATCTCTATTTGCATCTCTAATGCCCTGATCTGTGCCCACAATTAAAATGGATGTAAACTGTATCCACAAAATGGAAGGCTATACTTCTGCTTTTTTTTTTAAAGGAATGGAGTAAGATTTCAGAAGGGATGTTACAAAAAATTCAACTAAGAAATATTGTGATGCTGCTGAGACTAAAGTACACTATGAGAAACCAATTTACAATATGTGGATTGGCAGCCCATTGAAATCTAGCAACCAGGAAAAATTATAAACGTACTTGGGGCTTTTTTTTTTTTTTTTTTTTTCTTGGGAAGAAGTAAATAGATAAAATGTAAATAAATAAATCACTACAATCAGAAGGGTGGCCTTCAAAGTACAGGGCAATCCACTGAGAAGAAGTGCTAGATCAACATTTTATCTATTTACTGTTGAAGACAAACATTGGCTCTAGAGGATTTAAAGGTAATATGTACATTTTTACAATATTCCCTTGGTAGCATTATAAACTGAATGCCCCTAATAACCAGGCTAAAGATAAGCACTGAGTATATCAGGGATCAGCAACATTTGGCACATGGTCTGCCAGGGAAAGCCCCTGGCGGGCCAGGATGGTTTGTTTACCTACTGCATCCACAGGTTCGGCAGTTCACCGCTCCAGGCCAATGGGGGCTGCGGGAAGCGGCGTGGGCTGAGGGATGTGCTGGGCTCTGCCTCAGTGGCGAACCACGGTCAGTGGGAGCTGTGATTGGCCGAACCTGCAGACGCAGCAGGTAAACAAACCGGCCTGGTAAAGGTTTGCCAATCCCTGGAGTATATTATTAGTGTAACATTTTGTTCTGTTCTTCTTAAGTTCCACAACGTTCAGCTCTGCTAGGATTGCTGACCTAAAACATAGGTCAGCCTAGCTGTGTCTTTCATGGGTGTAAAATATTCATCCCCTGACAGATGTAGTTAAGACAACCTAAAGTCCCACTCTAGATGGAAGAATTCTTTGGGGGGGGTAGGGGGACAAGAGGGCGTGGATTAACTACAGTGTTGGAAAAATCCCTTATGTCACTGTAGCAAGCAAGGGGTTAAAAGCAACTGCTATAGCTGTGATGCTACAGTGTAGCCAAGCCCTTAGCTGTGATGTCCTACCATGCATTAAGTTCCTCACACTCCATCCACCAAGAAACCCGCTGGACCATTCAGCTGGCCTCTGGCATTTAAATGCCATTTTTAAAGCATATCATACACAGTTTAAAATAGTATTTTGTAACAATTGGCTCAGATGCTGAGCTGGTGCAAACCTGTATAGCTCTGCTGAAGTCAGTGGAAATTTTCTAATTTACATAAACTGAGGATCTGGCTAAAAGCTTGGCAAAACCACCCAATCTACTAATTAATGCGTGCTTGCACCTGATCTTCCTCACCCTGAGAGAACATTTTTATACAGGTAGATCCGGCTGGTGTAAGTTATCATAGCTCTACGGACTTAAATGGAGCTATGGCAATTGACATTGGCTGAGGATGTGACCATAGATTTGTATCTGTCTCACAGAGCAGGAACCAGAAATGTGTGACTTGGTGGAACACAGCATGAAGAAGCGTTATAGTAGCATTTTCCGAAAGGCTCAGTGTTGGCATAACTCTTCTCCCATTGAAATCAATGGGAATTTTGCCTTTCAGTGTGATCAGAGTTAGGCCCAAACTCTATTTAAAATCACACATGCGCTAAATACTCTTTTTACCTGCTTTCTGAGGCAATCGGGACAACCTTATAGATGCCTCTTATCATAGCATAACTCTGTGGATCAACAGGGGTACTCATGTGAGTATGGGAAGTAGGATTTGGCTCAAGATGCCATTCATGAAAACTCAGATTCTGCACTCAGATACATGTACTCATCTCTCATTGAAATAAATGGGTGTAGTTTGAATGAATAGGTCGCAACAGAATTTTGGTACTTCATTAATGTAATCCAATTTTTAATATTTAAGCGTAATTGTGAACTTTTGGTAAATCTGTTTAACAAAGTGTAACAGGGTGCTGGCTAGGAGATCCAAGCCAGGCCCCTGTTAGCCCAGCTCTGCTTAAAAGGGGGATTAGTTAGGACTGGCTGGGGAGGCCACACCCTAATCACCTGAGGGGATGCACCTGCGGGCCTGAGTGGCCAGCCCGCTATATAAAGTTGGCTGGGAGGAAGCAGAGGAAGGAGTCAGGAAAGGGAGGAACAAGGAGCTGTAGCTCCCTGCTGGCAGGATGTTGATCTGTAAGATATGTAAATAGTAGGTGGTGGGGATAAGCACGAACAGTAAAAGAGCACTGGTGCATGTACTTCGGAGCGGTTTCCTACTGAGTTTGTGGTGGGGCCAGGAGAAGGCACCGCTACAAGGAGCAAGTAATTTTCTAAGGGTAAAGAAGAGTAATTAAATAACCACTGTATAATCTTGACCCAATAAAAAGCTTAAATAAACATTATGTTCTAATGCTGGTGGTGGTGGTTAGGAGGGAGGACCAATCTTTCAAAACGTTATTAGTCAGTCCTGGAGAATCGTAGGCCCGTGGGATTTGGAAGCTTTATCAGACTGTTCTTAAAATAAAGGATCTAACTCAAATGGCTGTGCAGTTAGATGCACCTTTGATTTTCCTTGGCTTCACTAAATCAAAAAATTTAATTTAAAAAATACCTAGAAGCCCAACATAATTGCTAAGTTTAATTATCGTACTAGACTACTTTATTGATTTTTTTTTTAATTCAGAGTTTTGTGTTAGGGTAAAATTGTGTCACTTAAAGCATTAATAGCTTTGCTTGCACTAAAAGTGCATTTTACTTACAAAACCACACACAGCTTTTCCTTCACTTACCAAGAGGAGGTCCATGTGTCATTAGGATATCAATGCCCTCAGGGATAAGGTTCCACTTGTCCAGCAAAGACTGACCTCTGGGTAGGTTAAAGCCCCATCCATTAAACCATGGTGTCCTTTGGGGAAAAAATAAGACAAACTGTCTCAGTCTGATACAGCAATCTTTTCTCTCTTGGGAATTTCTAAATTGTAAATTTTTCTGTATTGTTTTGGCCATCTCTCCTGTCATTTTACGATCATTCACTGACCAAAGAGCATTTGTCTTTGGAAGGGACCATTCCCAGAACAAAGGGCTAAGGTTTTTTGTTTTGGTTTTTTTTGGGTGGGGGGGAGGTATTTGTTTGTTTTTTAAAGTGCCCTAGCTGTAAATTTGAATCCGTATCAGGAGCCCACCTTTCCTACAGTTTCAAGGGTATTTGACTCCGGGGCTTGGGTTTACCCTTCATAAAGAAAGGAGACAGTCAGTGTGTTCAGGCCTAGATCTTTGAGGGATGTCAATTCCAGGATATGGGCTTGGGATCTTCCCTTATTTTAAGGTAAGCACCTAGACCAGGGGTGGGCAAACTACAGTCCGGGGGCTGCATCCAGCCCTCCAGATGTTTTATTCTGACCCTTGAGCTACAGCCGGGGAGCGGGATCTGGGGCTTGTTCTGCTCCACATGGTGGGAACCGCGGCCAATGGGAGTTGCAGGGGCGATGCCTGTGGACAGGGCAGTGTGCAGAGCCGCCTGACTGTGCCTCCGCTGCTTGAGGGAAGTGCTGCCCGGAGCCTGCACCCCGACACTCTCCCACACCATGATCCCCCTCCTGCCCTCCGAACCCCTCAGTCCCAGCCCGGAGCACCCTGAACTCCACATTTCTGGCCCCACCCCAGAGCCCACACCTCCAGCTGGAGCCCTCACCTCCTCCCGCACCCCAACTCCCAATTTTGTGAGCATTCATGGCCCACTATACAATTTCCATACCCAGATGTGGCCCTCGGGCCAAAACGTTTGCCCACCCCTGACCTAGACCAAAAAAAAATCAAACCCCAAAACATGGTTTGGTAGCAGAAAAAAGAGAACCACCTGCAGTGCAAGGTGCCCTAATAGAAGATGGGAACACAGAACAGTTGTACCTTTTTTGTGGCAATGGTCACAGGCCTGTATAATATACCATGGCTGTATGACCTCTGACATTAGAGCATTGTGAAATGATTCAACATAACTATACGTGGTAACCCTAAAAAGATATTACACTCTTTAAAATACTTTAATACATATTTAATTCTGGGGGGAAATGGGGCCCTTCAGTTTTCTCCATCATAGCAGTTAGGGGAGAGTCTATTATAGAAACCATCGGATTGAGACACACACTCTTTATGGGGATGAAAGGAACTATAATATTTGACAAAAATGTTTTTTTCCTGATAAGTTTTGCTATAAAATGTGAAAGCAAAATTGAGTAGTTCTGATGCAGAAATATAAAAGCTGTTATCAGATGTGAAATGCATATCGTCAAGATAAAAATTATATCCTTACCTCTATTACTAATAACATTTTAGGCTATTACAAACAGAGGATTTTGAAATTCCTTACTTGCTTTTCACCATTTGTGCTGTTTTGCGTTTCATGTGGCTTGGGCACTTAAACTAGTAAGTTTTACATTCTATTAGAAATGCTCTCAGACTAAAATCTGGGATCCACGCAGCAAGCAAAGCAGGTCTAGGCAATGGGCCCTCTCTGAAGTTATGTACTAGCACAGAGGTGTTGTCTTTCTGAATCACTACTCTGGAAAGGAACATTTAAATAGATGAAATCTGTTTTCATTAAAAATGTAAAACACCCTCAAGGAAATATTTAAATTTTCAGTTTACAATGAAGTCAGCAAGAGTTACATATCTCCACTGTGTAAATCGCATCCTCATCCATCCCCTTCAGCATTTCATATTATACACATAACTATATTTGGGACCTACATTAAATTAACAATTTCCCTTTGAGATTATAAATCTACTTCTCATCTTCATAATTCAAATGTTTTGTTTTTATCAGAAGTTGATCTGAGGAAGATCAGTATTTAACCAGGGATTGACATTCTGAAGACCTGTTCAATCTACTGTGTGTGAAATGGAAGGGTCTTTTGTCCTATAAAGATGACTCCAGTATAAGAGTTATGGGAACCTTTGCAGATACCAGATTCACTGAACGACACCATTTAAAATGTACAATAGACAGACCATCCTTCATTATATAAGTAGTCCCATATATAATAATGCATGTACGTCAGGATTACTGGCTTGAGTAAAAGTTTGCAAGATTGCACGCTGTGCGTTTACATATGGAAAGAAAACGTCTAATTCCATTTAGGACTTAATCCTGCACCATTGAGGTCAATGACAAAACTCCCATTGATTTCAGCAGGGTTCAGTAGGTGAAGACTGAATTTGCACCGGAGTTTGTGTCCCTGAACTCTGCTGTGTCAGAACTTTGTTTTTTGTTATTCTTTTCCACTGCAATTAAAGTTCAGTTTCTTACTCACAGGTGTCTGAAACAAACAGCTAAATTAGCTAACAATCTTTCTTTTATTGTAATACTCTAGTTTCTAGCCATATGCAGATGACTAAATTTTTCAGAGTTCCATTTGAAAATTAAAACATAATTTGGCTAATTTTTCATCTATATAACAAACCATAGTCAAACTCTACTATGACAAAACACACACACAATGGGGGGGCTGAATTTGTCACTATCAATTAATGATTCTTTACCCGTTTCTCATGCAAAGAGTACTGTAATAATACTACAGTTAAACCTGAAATGTGAAACCATAGCTGTTATCTTACTGGAGCTCTTCGGAGAATTATACATGCCATAAACCTAGATGGTGTGCAGTAATTTTTGTTCTTTAGCAGTCGGGGGAGAGGAGAAAGGGAATCAGAGTTCCAGTGTAGTCTGCATTCACCGAAGACTAAATAATTAGCTGTGACTAACAGACACCACATGGGAACTAACTTATAAGACAACTTCTCGCAAACCTCCCCAGTAGTGCCATGTGTGCATAATATAGAGTGTAAAACATTCTCTTTAACACACTAAACATTTTCATAAGCAATTAATAAATATTGTATATGGGGGTGACAGAAAGAACCCCTGGGAGACAGAGATTTAAACTGTAATTCCTGGTGGAGCGATTTCAGCTTGAGTTTACTACTGCTTGTGCATACTCAATGAGAATATTGTGCCCTCACTCAGCAGAGTTATTCACTTGCCCTTTACGCTGCCTCAAGTTTCTAGAGAGAACAAAGCTTGTTAGAAGCGCACACAGGAGAACTTGTTCAGAACAATGTCAATAAAAAATGGGTTTCCGACACAGATTCAGGTTTAGATGAGATCACAGGAAAGGTCATCCTGTTTTTGTACTATGCTGTGTTGTGGTGCAGCCAAAATGAAGTTGATGTACTGTGAATCCCTTGAGCGGACCAATGAATAGCTGTTTACCCCCAACAAACTTGAAACATGTATAGTGAGTAAGAGAGAAAGACTGGGCTAGCGGTAATATAACATTAAGTGCCTCTATTAGATTCCCTGTTGCAAATAGTTACAATTTATTTCTATTGCATGATATATTTTTGCATGCCTAAAGAGCAAGATCTAGTCATAACTGTTATATTTTTAAATTATTTCACAAAGAAGAAAATTAACTGGTACCTGTAGTTACCAATATTCCGCACAATTTTCCTGGGCTGATTACTTGTTAAAAGAAACTTCCTTAGCTGGGGGTGGAAGATACTTCTTTTGGTTTTGTTTTTTAAAGATTTCAATCAGTTTTCTTTACACAAGCCTTCGGTCTGCTGAAGCACAGGGCAAAATTGATACTCAAGGTTGCTTAGTCAGTAGTACACATGATTAGACTCTTGACAAATTTGCAAGATTGGGAGCCAAGTGAAAGTGACTAGTTGGCTCCTGAAAATATTACTGGTATACCTGATTTTTATGACATTTTCAAGAAAAGAAAGTAATTAGACTGCTGAGTAGTACCATCCGTGAAGCCCAGAGCCAGATTAAAACATGGGATTGGTAATCAGACATTACAAGTGATTTTTGTCTCTGCGTTTGGTGGGCCCAAACAAACCCTAACTTCCTCCTACACAATGCATGGACTGATATTGGTCTTTCTTATCCTGCACATCAGACTAAGTCCAAGAGAACCTAATTTAACCACCGCTGGCTAGAATAATACTGCACTTCACAGCATCTTTCATATGCCATGAAACTGTCATGATAATTCTTGATCTCTGGCTCACCTGACAGCTCAACCCTCCCTGATTGCAAAACTTCCTTATCATTTAGAAATAGCAGTTATACTGGCACCAGATGTGTCACATTGAATATTCAGATGAAAGGCAAACACCTGGCCAATTTTTCTCTCCACAGCTCTTGACTTCTATGCAGAAGGCCAGCACTCTCCCTACAGATTCCTCTCCACTTGGCAATCTGAAAGCTACTTTTTCTGCAATTAAAAGGATGCTTTGTGCTAGGACACAAAACCTCTTCACACCTTGTACTGCAAGAGACACGCACATAACTTGACATAAACACAAGAGGGAGGGGAATTTTAAGCTTCATGATGAGACTTACAGATGTTAAATCTGCCTAACAAGGAAAACAATTCCTTCTGCTGCCGAAAGGCAGCACAGGATTTGTTTCTCACCAGATTTCCTTTCCCCAAAATGCACCTGGGGGCTATGGGGCAGGAAGCCAGGAGACCTCTGGGCAGTACCAGCACTCTCTGGAGGGAGCCTCGAGGCAACAAGTGAGCAGGAAGTCAGGGGAGAGCCGGGCTATGGCTGGGCAGGGAGCCTAGTGGGCAGCTGGGCTGTTGCTGGAGCCCCCTACGTACCCTGGTGATAGCCTGGCTTTCTTGTCAAAGTCACGGCTCCATGAGAGCCAACAGCCAATGTAAGTAATGCAGTGTCTGTGTAGACACTGCATCACCCTAACTACACTGCCATAGGCCCTCTCGGGGTGGTGGAGTTATGATGTCGGTAGGGCACTTATGTCGGCGGAAGCAAGGTTGTAGTATGTACACTGACAAAATCAAGTTGACGTAAGTGGCCTTAATCGACCTAACTGTGTAGTGTAAGCCAAGCCTACATCTGTTTTCTTTCCAAGGCCAATAGTGGAGGAAATGCCTAAAATCCATTTCCGAAGGAAACAGTTACACACAAGTAATAATGATGATGATGGGCTCTTTATTTTGGTCAGCACTTAGAGCAAACGCACAAACTTGTGAGATTGCTGGGGAAGAAGATAGTAGTTCCATTTGCAGAAGAAAAATGACAGAAGAGAGCACTAAATAGGCATTCCCAGTATTGTTCAATTACAGAACTGACCTATAAACACATCCTGAAACTACCTATTTCAGTTTTACATTTAGGGCTTAATAGCAGAGAGTGTCCTGAACTGAACAAACTGTAAAGGGAAGATATGACCTTTATGCACAATAAAGAAGAGCCTTTCAAAAAAAACATACAGCTCATAAATGTTTGCTAAGGAGGAAATGCACAGGCAAAGTTCTCCATTTAATGAAACAACAGAGTGCGCCTCGTGGGAAGGTAGAAAATTGTTGTAGAGAGGGGTGGGGGGTATATGTAGTTTAAGTAGAAACAAAAAAAGGGGAAAAAATAGTGTAAAATGGATTAAGTGCATTTTTAAAAGCTATCTATGAATTACAAGATAAGAGCTGCTGTAATTTAAAAATTTTTAACCCTGGAACTGAGCTCTATGGAACCTAATTTTGATTAAGCCCTTTCTTATAGCAAACATCAGGATATTATTTCGTAATAGATACTGAAGCAGGCAATAAATAAGGGTCACAGTGTGAAAATCTTAAAGAATAAATATAGTGTATTTCTTGCAACTCTTTTGTCGTAAGGATAGTCTTGTGACATAAGCACAAGTCTGAGAGTCAGGTGACTTGTTCTAGTCCCAGATCTGCTACAGACCTCCTGTGTGATCCTGGAGCGTCACTTAACCTCTCAGTGCCTCATGTTCCTACAATGAGGCTAATACTGTCTAATTCAACAAAGATTGTGAGGTTTAATTCTTCAGGACTGCAATATTCTTTGTAAAGCATTTTGAGTACTTCATGTGGACACCACTATGCTGGTGCACAATATTAGGATTATTTTAGTCATGTTGCTTTTGTAGACCTCTAGAATGAGTAGATACATATAATCCAGAATCTCTAATGCATTCTAAGGCAAAGAGTGGTAGTATGTAAAATACAGAGGTACTTTGGCATGCAGTCCTGTTCAGCCAGCGTTATACCGTCTTTCAGTCAATTCGACCAAATTCTCTCCTCCCTGGCTCTCTCATCCTATGGGGCAGAGTGAAAATGTCCTGGGATCTACACGAGCTGTCAGCCTCCAGTTGAACTGTTCTTATTGAAGTAATATCAGAAAGCAGTTCAGCTGAGTTACTTTAGTTTTGTTTTTGTGGGGGACAAGGTGAAATGGGGGTGGGGTTTGACCATCTTTTTCTGAAGAGATGCTGATAACTCCAGAAAAGCTTTGGCACACATCCTCTGGCCCAGCTGAGCTGTGCAATTCTAGACAAGGGGTGAGAAGCAAAAATGTCAGTAAGTCACATTTGCAGTTCCTGATCCTGTGGCAGACAGGCACTTGTCCTAGTCCCTGGAGACAGATAATGCAGCCTATTTCAAGCCATGCCCCTTCATCGGGGCCAGGGAGAGGAGATTTGTGTAGGAATCACTTTACTGTCCCAGTGCCACCTGTGGATTTCCTTATGACAGGGAAATCCTCAACTGGCTAACTAAACCAGATTTAACTCTGCTTTGCACTGCCAGAGGGAGACATGGCAGACTTAATGCATCTGAGCCAAGATTTGGCAGTGGTTTCTCACAGTTTTTCAATTTTTAGATTGCTGTAATGAGACATGGCTTATTTAAATTTTGAAAGCATATAGTGTACACGTGGTAGCTATTTTGAGCAATACCTGACATCAGTATTTTACACTTTGCTTTATGCCCCATTTTTCAAAACTGGATACATGCAACTGCATACACAAAAATGTGTGTATATAATTTGTGTGCATCTACATGTGGAATCACAAATGTGTTAGATGACCCCCCAATGGAGTGATTTGCTACACATCAGTAGTTCTCAGACTATGTATAGTCAATGGAGTCCTTGGTTGTGGTCCTAAGAATGAAACATTTAGAGATGAAATCAGTGAGTGACTGTGGTGTTTAAAAGGAAAATGGCCCACAACAGCATCTTTCTCTTACAAAGGAGTTTGCATTTAAAGAAAAGCTACCAAATGAGTGCACTACACAATTATATTTGCCACCATTAATCCAAGTATGAAATATGCTTCTTGCTTCAAATTGTTCTGGCTCCCATCCTCAGAACAGTATGAATTATCAGATGGGTGTTTCAGGTTAGGATCATTTCAGGTGAAGCTCTATACTTGAATTTGCGGCCCCTCAGTTGAAAAAGAGAGGGCCAGATTCTCATCTGCTGTAAACTGGCATAGTTCCATTGAAGCCATTTGCCGATTTACAGCAGCTGAGCATCTGACCTAGACTGTCTACAGAGACAGAGCTTGTATTTAAGGATAGACATAGAATGGATACACCTTTCAGTCCTTTGTATGAAAGGAAAACGGTTTATTTCATGGGGAACTTCTCACACATCCTCAGACAGGTTTCTTCTCCTTCCCTGATATCGCCCAACAGACTTCTGAATTGCTTCCTTCTTGGAGTCCCATCTTTCACTAACATGCTTCAAAGGGCATTTGCTTCCACTTCTGAAAATGTGTTTCAGAGCCATGCTTCCTCTGCGATGGGGCCCCAAACTATTGGTATTTGCTCCACAATTCTGTCATGCTATACTATATACGGTGTGCATATCACTGGAGAACTATGACAGTGTAACAGAACTTGCATTTTTTTCACATTATCAGTGCCAGACAAGCATCTAGACACCAGAACTGGTCTTCAGTGGTATGGAATAAAAGTGTGCAAGAAGAGAATGGAAGGAGGTTGTGTGGAGGAACATATAGTGCAGTATCTACATTAGGGAGACTTTGAGGAACAGGGCCAGAAGGGCAGGAGACCAAGAGGCCAACAATATCCTGGGGGTTACAGGAGGGAAAGAAAAATGTAACGCAGGAAGTAAAGAACATATGGCCTGTTGAGGGTAGGAATTGTGTAGGAGGGGAATACTGAAGGAGATGGGGATATAAGGAGGCACCACTGAGAAAGAGATGGGGGAGGAGAGAGGAGTAGCTTTAATAAGCATGTGTACACTTCATTGCTCATCTGAAAAGAAAACACTCTTTCAACCTTTTGAGGTTTCCTAAACTCTAATTATATTGGAATTTTATTTAGGGCTTTAGATAATGAGCTATGGGAAATATTTTAATATCCCAAAATTATGAACATAATTTCAAATTTGACTCTAGGGCTAATTTTACTCTACTTTAAAAAAGACTGTAGACTTAGTAAGAGTAAGAATGTCCAAATTTGGAATTCTACAGCTCTACATTTTCTATGTTGCAAACAATTGCAATGTTCAGCAGTGCTACAATATTTGAGGGCCTAAGTGTTACCATTTTAAATACAGATTTTTTTTGTGTGGCCATTTCTAAAAGATTGGGGCTGGAATGATCTTTGCATGTTACTACATACCTTCTAGCATCCATAGAAGACAAACATTTTTGTGTGTGACTTATAAAAAGTGTCTGAGCTCCCCCAGCTGGATCTGAAGCAGTAGTTTCACCTCCGTAACCTTTTCCTAGCTCTGTACTAACATCACTGAAGTAAACAAAAATCTCTGTATTTATTTTGGCTCCGCTGAAAATAGAATGGTTTGCATGGATAACTTTGTGAGAAGTGCAGTATAAAAATCTAGATTAAATTAAAATAGAGCTCATTATGTAGATAGAAAGACTCTAGGAAAAGGGGTGGGCAAAGAGAAGAATCAATCTTTGACATCTGAAAAGGTCAAAATCTGCAAGAAGCTATATTTAATAGTTTCTAAGAGCACACTATAAACAGAAAACAATAATGTTTCTATAATACATTTAAAAGGCAGCTGACCTTTTAACTTTATTTCAATTTGTTACAAAACAAATTTGGCCAAAATCTGAACTGGTGTAACAGATACAACGCCATTGAAAGTAAAGGAGTTGTGCCTGTTTGCACAGTAGTGATGTGAACCATGGAACAGTCTCCAGAAACTTGTGGTTTTCAATGCTGCTGAAAACGTTTCTTTAGCAGCCTCGAGTGTCTACTATCCCTGCATTATTGAGAGCCTGAACTGGCCAGAAAACAATGGGATTGTTTATTCAATATTAAATGCTGAAGGTCACAAACAAGATGAATGCCAGGCGTGTATCTTTTATACATTGCTCCAGTTCCTTCACATGTAACTATATACATATGTACACACATTCCTACTAATCTATGTAACTTAATACATCAATGTGATGGAGTAACATTTTCCCAAAGGAGTAATTTAGGGCCTGATCCCTCAGTCCTGCCATACATGCAACACCAGCTGACTTTAATGGAAGTGCTGAATGAGGGCGGGCTTTCATGATCCAACCAGACCTTATTTACTCTTTGAATGAAATTCACTCCTGTGTATAGGGATGAATTTCACCCACTTGGTGTGGTCCATTGGAAGACTAGACATTGGAAGGAGGAGGGGGGCTCTGGAGGCACTGCATAATTGTGTGAGAAAGGAGATGACAACGGTGGGATATTAGAGAGGTATGCTGGTTTCTTCACTCTGAGGATCACTGATGTTCCTTTTATTATAGGTAATGGTGCCTAGATAATTTGGTCACTGTGCCTTACATACAAATACTTTAAAAAAATGATAAGATGTTCAAGGTGAAGAAATGGGACTATTGATGGACCAAAGGCAATGGAGAGAGGGAACTGGGGGCATACTGAAGATATGGAGAGACAATGGGGGGAGCCTCAGATGGCTCTGATAGTTCATAAGAATTAGACATTGCTATACTGGATCAGCTCAATGGTCCATGTAGTCCAGTATCCTGTCTCTGATAGTGGGTGGTACCAGCTGCTTCAAAGGAAGATACAAGAAACTCTGCATGAGGTAGGTGAAGTTTCTGAAAGATGGAGGTTAGTTTATGCTCTGAAGCATGCAGCCAAAGCTCTCGTTCATGTTTTAATATGTATTACAGCAACTCTAAATACTCTTATCATATATACATCCAGTCTTTCTGTGAATTCTTCTATGCGCTTGACTTTAATCACATCTTGTGGCAATGAGTTCCATGAGCTACAAACAGTGTTCCTTTCATCCATTTTGAATCTGCCACCTTTTGGTTTCATTGAATGTTTCTGTATTATGAGATGGAATGAACAGAGGTCACCAATCATATCAGCATCAGAGCCCTGACAATGGGAGGTGTTTTGTAACAGGAGTTGAGGGCACTGTGCACCATACAGGATTTCTGGATTTGTCACCTCTCTCTCAACCTTTTGAAGAATGCCCAGTTCTGTTGCAGAGCTGCCTAGGGCCAATATTCTCAAATTCTTTTTCCTATATGTGACTGCAATGTCAGCAGTATCTCTGCAGATGCAAAAGATAATACATTGTTCTCGCTCTCTCTCTCTCACACACACACATGTGCGCGTATGCACCCCTCCACCCTCCAGGCACAGTCAACTCTACGAAGGCAGACATAAATCTGATTAGATCCTCGCTAACAAATAAGGGATAGCATTGCTGAAAGGAAATTCAGTGACATCACAGTATAAGCCAGGGTGCAAAGTCAAGTCCAGCATGCTGGCCAGGGAAGAGAGACAATAGCTGGGTTATGAACAGAGAATAGCACTTTTTTCAATCTGCTGTTACTCTAAAGAAAATCGTCTGAAAAGGGAACAGACTTTCCACAGTGTACTTACAGTCATGACTATTATCTACCTCACACACAAAGTAACTCAAGGCATGCTGGCCATAAAACTCAACAGGAATTTTAGTCTCCTAGAGCAGTGTTTCTCAAATGTTTTGTGCTGGCGATCCCATCTGGGCTTCCCTCCAGTAGAAAAAATTGTGACCTCCTACCTTCAGCTCCATAGGGCTCAGAGCAGGGGCTCCAGCTCTGGGCTTCAGCCCTGCTGACCCCATCGAAATGGAGTCACAACCCACAGTTTGAGAACTGCTGTCCTAGAGTAAAACTGAGGTGAATGGAGAAAGCAGAAAAGTTAACGTGAAAAAACAAAGCTTCTACAATGTAACTTCAGAACCGGGGTTAAAATGCTGGGGAAAATCTTTTAATATTTAAAATAAATTGACAATTAATTAAAATATTTGTATTTTGTTTTAATGAAGACTGTTAGTAATACTCCTCCTTCTCAACTGCCAGCTCTAAATATAACAACTTCCAAGATTGGGCCCCAGTTTTTCCTATCACAGTACTGATCTTACTCCTGTAGCAGTACAAAATGAAAATGAAAATGAAATGAAATGAAATGAAATGAAATGAGAACATCTATCCTTCTGCATTTTGTACTGCTGTATTTAACAAAGTTATATTTAATAAAAGAAAAAGTTTGTGACCTCCCATGCCAAGTTTCAGCTTAGAGTAAGTTTTTACAGACAAGCTATAAACTAGAGCCCTGCATGGGATTTTTAAAATCCTGCTCCCGCTATTATGGCAGAGGTTCTGTGGGATCCCAGGCCTGCTGCAGAACTCTATTCTAAATCCCCGAATTAGGAGTTTATAATGGAAAGACAGACTCACACTTAACTAGAGTGGTGCTTTTAACAACAACTTTTACAATTGTGTTTTCTGGGAGGTTGAATTACCAAAAAGTTAACATGCTGTATATTCTGGTAATAAAAATCTGTTGAAAACAAAAGGTCATTTTATTTCCTAAGATAAGAAGGAGTTAGATTTGTATTGTATGGCCACGATAGTATACGGACAGGATAATTCTTACAGGAGAAGTTGATATGTCAGATGGCTGGGGAGGGGTTGTTTTCAACTCTTTAACCATGTTGTAAAGCTTTGCAGTTCATAACCTGTAGTCACCTATTGCTGTACACTACAGATTTTAATACAGGTTTCCAATTTCAGACAATCTGATGTGACAAAAATCTGAAACTTACAGTAGCCCATTATATGGGCAAACTATTCATTTTATATTCACCTCCTTGTTGTATCAGTGCAGAGGTCATCTAAAGAGGGGGTCTAATTAATCATGCTGTCAGAGCCAATGAGGAGGAGCATGCTAATAGGACTTTTATTTCACCCAGGAAAGCAGCGGTCTGACAGGAACTAGAAAATATGGCCTTGGTGTTGCTGTTTATTAGCATTGCTGAGATCAGTGGTAATGGGAGCCAAGCAGCTTATGTTTGATAAAGTGCTGGATGTCAAGAACCAGCAGCAATCAGAAATTAGACTGACAAGAGGCAAGACTCTCACATTATTAATAGTTGATAAATACAAAACGAGGTTTGGTGAAGGAGACAAACGAAAACATATTGTGAACTAGCCAGGGCACATGCATGTTCAGAGAGAAGGAAAGTGAGTCAAAAAACTACCTAAGACAGGTCTGACTTCTCTACTGCCCTCATGTAAAAAAGCTGATTTGTTTGTTTTTTTTTTTAACTAAATGATATGCCCACATCAAAAAGTAATATTAGCATATCTAAAAGTGCCTGGATGTGAAGCACAAGAGATGCTGACAGATATTAGGAGGGCACTGGACTCTTGTTAGCAGCAGGAGCATTTGCTGTGCGCGTGATATGTAAAATTTAACATGAATTATTTCAGTAATGCACCCCTATGCGAGTCCTCAATGTGCAGTTTATTTTATACTTCAGACCAGGCTAGTTTTTTGTGTTGTTTTTTTTATAATTAACTACTTTCTCCAGACTTTTTAATTAAAAAATTTTTTACAAGATTATTTCCAAATGTAGAGAGAGAGAGAGAGCATTAAATAGCCTTCTCAACAAAGAGACATGGATTCACAATTGTGTTGGATAATATAATCAAAATCTTGCGCATAGTAACATCTTTTGGCAAGGTTTGAGCCAAATGCCTAGCACCGGAAAAAGGATATGTGCTGCAGAGGGCAAACATGAGACATTGTTGGGATATAAAACTAGATTGAGAAAGGGAGGTAGACTTAAACTTCTGTGTTGAGGGAGGAAGGCTCTAATGTTTATGGCTGCTAGTGTGGATCCAATTATCTTCATCCTGAATTGTTTCTTTTTTCCCCCTGAGAATACTCTATTGTCTAGATCTTCTTTTTGGAGCCCGCCATAAACATTTGTAATCCGAGGTTGCAGAATCAAGTTCTGTAGCCTCTCACTGATGTGACCAAGTTGAAGGCAGCTGAGCACACCTTCTGTTCTGACAATGAACAAGGGTACAAGTTAATTCCCACTCTAATAGTGGCTGTTGTGATGTGGACACCTGTCCAGTATTAAGTGGATTGAAACAATGAACTTTTTCTACATAAGCCAAAGCCGTAATCAGATGGTAACAGCTTTTGTGCAGGGCTCATCTGGGCTGGATTTGAACTGGTGATCTAGAAATAAAGCATTAAGCCATACTTATATGCACCATTTTTAGTAATAAAAGTATAAAAGATATGCACCTGGCATTCATCACTCTGTCATTTCATTACATTAATATGAACTAATCAGTCTATTATTAAATTATAACTCTAATGGGCCAAATTTTGCCCTCATAAAATCCCTAGGAATATACTGAGCCAGAGCTTCAACTGGTGTAAATCAGTGTAGTTCCGTACAGACTTCACGTATACAGCCTACACTTCGTGACTGAAGAGTTAAATTATGCCCTTAGTTTTGATTAGCCAGACTAAAGAACCCATGGTATTATAGGAAAAGAATAGAGGATGTCTTTGCCAACATCCCTATCCCCAAACGATTGGCTCGAGTGTCCAAGACTATATGTAAATTATTATGGAGTACATAATGGCTGCCCATTTTGCTGCCCTCTTGCCTGACTAAAGATGCCATGAACCAAAGTAACTCAGAGTTCCATCCCTTGAACAATATTCATTTCCTGCGTTGGTTTTTTATAATGCCCCACTTTGTTTACTGTATTTGTTTAGCCTGAGTGTGACCAAACCAACCGTTTCTTCAAAGGCTTCATAAAAATGCCTTCTTCAGATTGCCTGCTTATCTTTGCAGGGCTACTATTGTTGTTTTAAAAGAAAAAGGAACCTTCACCTTAATCCCAATGACATTGCTATAGGATCCTTATTTACAGTATGAGAAAAAAAATTTCTTTCTTACAGCCTCATTCAATCTAAGCCTCATTTAACTAGTGGGACATTTTTACAATGGGTTTACTGACATACTGTGATAAATGGGTGTATAACATCCTTCAACAATAGCCATGGCCTTAGCCATAACCACAATGTGTATAAACACTGCATTGGTTTTAACAATGCACAGTCCTGAATAGTAGGAAGTAAAGTAAAACAGAACACAAACATTGTTACTAATTCCCCCCCCCCACGCTTTTTTTTTGGTGGGAAATGGAACATCCACCAAAAAATTATGAAAATTAAAAAGTTGAAGTTGAAGTTTCTAAATAGTACAGGAGGCCTTTGAAATCCTGACCCAGGCAGGAAGCTTTTCTGAAATTTGATTCTTTTAAGATAAGATTTGGCAGTAGGATGAAAGCAGCCCTACCCTTGTTTTCCCCCCCCCACCCCCATGTCAGAGAAGTGAATGGAATAGCTTATGAATACATGCAACTCACCCACCATTCAGGAGCCACACTGGTGCCTATTTGTCCTGAAATATCAGTATTAGGTTACAGTGCAAATCAAAGTAACTGTTGGCCAGCATGAACTTAATCCAAGAAAACAATGAGGACCAGAGTAAGGTTTTTAGAGAGTTTTAACAAACTTTACAAACTTCAGCGTAATGCGTGGAATTAAAGGACTTCTCTGTGGGCACTGCTCTTTCAAAACACTGGACATCTTTGCAATGCCTTCTAACTTGCCGCAGAAAGGGAAGAAGAGCAGGGGTGCCATAATTATACTATGAACTAAAGTTTATTTATCCATCTCAATTGCTTTCCTGTTCATAGCTGGCCTCCTATTTAATTTAATATAAAATATCACAGTGCTGGACATGGTGAAGCTACAGTATTTACACTGGAGATTACGCTCTGACATTCTGTCTAAATGAAATTTCCCAGTTGTCCCAAACACTTTTTATCTTGCTTTTATGCTAGCAGTTTGAAATGTCACTACATACCCTCTCAATGACCAATAAGCAAAGGACTAGAAAACCATCTCGCTGGTTCCCTCAGTGAAGCAAGCCTGGCACATGTGAAAACATATTTTGCATGCTGGCTTTTGGTCCACCCCCAAACCTTAAATGTAACTGAGACAAGTATTAGGACTTGGCTTCATTCAAAAATCTGGTTAGGAAAACACCAGAAAATATGAATACACTAGGGGCCCAATCCTGTAAATTGCTGCTACTTTACTGCCATGAGTAATCTCATTACTGCAGTAAAAACAATGCATCAGTAGTAAGAGTTCAAATGATTGATCCATAAGTGACCTTATTAGGTACTGTAAATTACTTAGACTGAGTTTTAGGTAATCATATATGAATGAAAAATTGAAGAAAACCCTTTCTACAAAACTTCTGTTCCAGAAACAAATGCACCCTTGGGGCTAGATTCTGCTTCCATTGAAGTTCATGGGCGATATGCTGGCAGAGAGGACAGCTGGGGATTTCATGTGACCCACACACAACCTTTATGTTACCCTGGCTATAGCATGGGCTATAGTGAAGACTCAAAGCTTTTAAAGTTAAACTTTGTGGACTTGAAAGCAACAATATTGAATATTTTATGAGAAGTCTCTGAAGGGCCCTAACAGCAATATAATGGCTGCTTTCTTATAAGCACTGCACATGTTCAGTAGAAAATAATCTGAAAGGTCTGCAGAATTTCCAGATATTGATACATAATTTTGTTTTAGGTGTCAGATTTTATATATATCTACCATATTAGTTACCATTCTGAACTGGGATGAGGTCAGACTGCATCATGCAGATCTGGATCCAAGTCTTCTGACATTTAGAACTAGAATTCTTTAGTAGAAGTTGTGCTACTTTTTAAGAAAATTGTTTCTGAAGGGTTTCTCATTGAGTTAACTATTTCAAGCAGCTGTCTCTATTGCTCTTACATTGACAGTATACAAGTGAAAAAGGTAAATAACTGATTTAGTTTGTCTTTTTGAGATCTGACTCCGTTGGTCTTCATTCCTATTTGGAAGGATTTAGTCTTCAGGGGAAAAAAACAACAACCCCTATTAAGGTGAAATCCTGGCCCCACGCAGTTAATGAGAGTTCTGTCATTGACTTCAGTGGGGTCTGGATTTCACCTCAGGAATTTTTCCCACACTCAGCATGTGATGTTGAACTCCTATTTTCCCCATGCAAAGGCAACCAGCATTTTAAAAAACAAATCATTGATGCACTGTCATTGGCTTCAGTACTGCAAATGCTTACGCTTATGTATAACTTTACTCACATGTGCAGTTGCTTTGAAGCCAATGGGACTATCTGCATGTGCAAAGTTAATCATGGGTGTAAGTACTAGCAGGACTGGGGCCTTAAATAGTGAAACTGGTCTAAACCTTTTATATAACACATTCCAGCTGCAGTCAAAAAAATAAATGGCTGAGCTTGACTGAAATATTTCAGGACCGAAACCTGCAGTCCTTAATCAGACAGAGCTCCAGTTAACTTAATAAACTATTCCTGTTTTCTTTGAGAGTTCTGCCTGACTAAAATCTTCACGATTGAGGTACTAATTCTAAAGCCCATTGACATCAGTGGGCTTTGGATCAGGCCCTGGATGGCCAGAGATACAAAAGTACTTAGGCAGCTAGCTGCCAAATGGGATTTTCAGAGGTTCTCGAACTTCATTTCACCGCGACCCTCTTCTGGCAACAAAAATTACTACATGACCCCAGCTAGGCCTCTTCAGCTTGGAAAAGAGGAGACTAAGGGGGGATAAGATAGAGGTATATAAAATCATGAGTGATGTGGAGAAAGTGGATAAGGAAAAGTTATTTACTTATTCCCATAATACAAGAACTAGGGGTCACCAAATGAAATTAATAGGTAGCAGGTTTAAAACTAATAAAAGGAAGTTCTTCTTCACACAGCGCACAGTCAACTTGTGGAACTCCTTACCTGAGGAGGTTGTGAAGGCTGGGACTATAACAATGTTTAAAAGGGAACTGGATAAATTCATGGTGGCTAAGTCCATAAATGGCTATTAGCCAGGAAGGGTAAAGAATGGTGTCCCTAGCCTCTGTTCATCAGAGGATGGAGATGGATGGCCGGAGAGAGATCACTTGATCATTGCCTGTTAGCTTTCACTCCCTCTGGGGCACCTGGTATTGGCCACTGTCGGTAGACAGATACTGGGCTAGATGGACCTTTGGTCTGACCCAGTACGGCCATTCTTATGTTCTTATGAGGGAGGATCGAAGTCTGAGCCCACCAGAGCCCCACTGCCCTGGGTCAGGGGGCCAAAGCCGAAGCCCAAGGGCTTCAGCCATGGGTGGGGAGCCTGTAAGCTGAGCCACACTCCCCAGGGCTTCAGCCCTGGGGCCCCAGCTTGTTTAACGCTGTCCTGGTGACCCCATTAAAATGGGATCCTGACCCACAGTTGAGAACTGCATTCTAACCTGCTTAGGCACTTTTGAAAATCCCAGGAGGCACCTGTCTGCATCTTTAGGTGCCTGTACACCTTAGTAAATCTGGCCCCGGGTCATCAACAAAGACTTCGGGCCAGATTCCCAGCTGAGTTATGCCAATTTACACAAGCTAAGAATTACAACTATCTTGGTTATTTTCCCACCAGCTTAGCCCTATTTCTGACCCCAAAGCATATCGGTCTGACATTTTGTTAGACACCCCTCATTTTGTCAGACACCCCGTAGCCTGGCTTTGGCCCTTCGCCCCCCCTCAAACATTTGGGAGTTCTCTACTTATTAGCAGTAGACATCCCTGATAAAATACAGAACACCCCCGTCTCACTGATATTACAAGCATGTTTTAATTTTGATGGAACTGAACTCAAGCTGTAGGAAATGGTGACACCAAACCAGAGTTGCTACATGATATTACTATAGCAGCATTTCTTTTAAAAACTATAGACAGAAATGCTGTTCTTCGTAAAAGGGAATGGACCAAATTATAAGAGGCTTTCACTTACCTCGCTCACCCAATGAAACTTTTGTATTCATTTATGAAGGAATTGTTACTATAGGGTAACTATGACAGATAATGATAACAGATAATATGGTATTATGCTAGCACAATATCTTTATAGCAGACTGATGACAGAATTCTTTTTTAAAAAGTAGAGTGTTTTTAAGATCTGACAAAAAAATGTGCACAGATTCTTCTTGACTGACGGAACATAAGAATGGCTACATTGAGTCAGGCCAGTGGTCCATCTACTACAGTCTTACAACAGTGGCCAGTGCCAGATGCTTCAGAGGAAACAAACAGAACAGGGCAATTTATTGTGTGATCCATCCCCTGTCATGCAGGAAGATCTCCTTTGATGCTGGCAGGTTAAAAATAATTCTCACAACTTCTGGAAGTTTGGTCCTAGAGATGTGTTGTCTTCCATAAAATGATACATCTTACTACTCTTACTGAGTCTCATCTGAAGCCAACGGAAATCTCTCCACTGACTTCAATGGGGTTTGGATTAGACCCAGCATGTATATTTGTATGTAACGTAAATGTAATCTGCTTTTTGTATTCTTTATGGCCTAGCTTTCATTTATTCTTCAAAAACTAAAAATCTTAAATAATATTCATTCCAGTTCAATATCCTATGTTAATTATGAACTAATAAGCATATAGTTTGAAGTTGGTACCTGTAATAACTCTTACTGGGCCACTATATCAGAATAGTGGGTAGTGATGTCATATGTTGGGCACAAAGTACTGAGAGTCAAGACTTCCGGGTTCTAGTCCCAGTTCTGACTAATTACTGGGATGAAACTCTGGCCCCACTGAGGTTAACAGGAGTTTTGCCGTTGATTTAAATGGGACTGGATTTCACTCTAGCTGACTACTGGCAAGGCACTTCACATTTTTGTGATTTTGTTTATACATCTGTAAAGTAGGCATAACACCTACCTGCCTCTTTGTTGTGAGGTTTAATTCATTAACCTTGGTAAAATGCTTTGAGTTCCTAAAAGAGGCAATACAAGGGCCACATCGAATGCCCATTGAAATCAATGAAAAGATTCCCATGAACTTCAGTGAACCTTGTACTAGGTCTCGAGTGTAAAGCAGCAGCTTCTATAAACCAGAAAAATTTTACATGAAAAAAACCAAACCCATAATTATGTTAACTGATTATCACTGTAGAACATAATAAAATGAGAGAAGGAAAGATATCTATACAGAATGCATAACAGAGAAGCAGAAACAGAAAGAAGGGCTGGATCCTGCAAACACGTGGTTCATATGAGTAGCTTCACTCAGTCCATGTTATGAACACAGTTATGTACATACACAAGGGTTTGTAGGATTTGCAGGGCACACACACACACTTACACTTTTTTCTCTTACCAGACATAAATGTCTGGGTATCACTTTCGAACATAATTTCTATCTCATCTATTCAAGTCTCTTCTGAACACCACCTGCATTACAGTAACATGTTTTGAAAGGTCTGGGACTGGTATATAGCATCAAATCCTCATCTGCTGTTTTAGCAATAAAATGAACGCAACTGGAAAGCACAAAATAACTGTTTCCTGGTATTTTGATGTCCTCCTGTGGAGAGTCTTGACTTCCAATACCACAGGAAACGAGGACACCACCTCCTATACAGCTGGGCTCTTCAAACTCACTGCATGTTGGGATCCCAAGCTGGGAAGTCATGGTCCTTGAAATACCAAGTATGAACTTGTGCAAGTTTAAACAGCAACTCTTCTGTTCTGAACAGTGAAGAGCTGAGTGTATCCAGTGGAAGCCGTGGAATAATAAGATTAGATTTACTGCTCACATTTAAAGGACAATTCTAAGTTTCTCAGCAATCCTAAGGGCTGGTGTTTTGAAGAATTATGTTAACTCAAGAACTCAGACGCTAGGATGCAACATCAAGAATCAACAGTCTCTATACATTACAGAGATTACCCTTTCTAGCCAGTATTTGCAGTAATGTATTAAAATCTTTTCACTTGAAATGTTACTATCTAGAAAAGGACACCCTCAATATATTTAAATAAAAAAGCTATGTTCTATTACTTGAAAGCTGTGATGTGAAACTGACAAAAGCAAAGAACAATTGAACTTCATCACAACCAGAAGAATGTTAAATGTCCAGACTTTTATTTACCTGTTGCCACTTAAAGACATAGGCTCCGCCATCAAGGATCAGACCGATGGTCTAATGAGTTGGGTATTATGCCTCCAGTGGTGATCAATACTTGATACTTCAAAAGATGGTGGGGGAAAAAAACAGCATTCATTGCAATTGAACTCATTGCTCCTGACCAATGGGACAATCCAAGTGACCCCTGCAGCACTACATTTGGTTACTCTTAATACGAATGATTACAATTATTACAGGTCATAAAATCGTCCAGCCTTTTTTAAAAAATCAGCATAATGTCCGTGGGTGAAATCCCACCCTGTTTTGTGAAGGTGCATTGAAGGAGAATGTAAAGCCTCTTCCAGAGAGTACCAAGGTAAAATAGCTATGAAGACCTAGCCACTGTGCTTGCCAGCATTTCACAGCCATGTAGGATTGTAGTCTGCCAGCTGAGTGCATGACCACCCTCCTCACTCCAGATCAACTATGCAGTAAATGGCATGAGCTTATTAAAGTGTATGCCCCCACAAGCCTCAACCTTTCTTGTCTTAGGGTATGTCTACACTACGAGATTATTCCAATTTTACATAAACTGGTTTTGTAAAACTGATTGTATAAAGTCAAGTACACGCGGCCACACTAAGCACATTAATTCAGCGGTGTGAGTCCATGGTCCGAGGCTAGCGTCGATTTCTGGAGTGTTGCACTGTGGGTAGCTATTCCGTAGCTATCCCATAGTTCCCGCAGTCTCCTCTGCCCCTTGGAATTCTGGGTTGAGATCCCAGTGCCTGATGGGGCAAAAATCATTGTCGCGGGTGATTCTGGGTAAATGTCGTCACTCATTCCTTCCTCCGTGAAAGCAACGGCAGACAATCATTTCGCGCCCTTTTTCCCTGGATTGCCCTGGCAGACGCCATAGCATGGCAACCATGGCGCCTGTTTTGCCTTTTGTCACTGTCACCGTATGTGTACTGGATGCCGCTGACAGAGGCGATACTGCAGCGCCACACAGCAGCATTCATTTGCCTTTGCATGATAGCAGAGATGGTTATCAGTCATT
Organism: Gopherus flavomarginatus; assembly: GCF_025201925.1. Taxonomy (NCBI): domain Eukaryota; kingdom Metazoa; phylum Chordata; order Testudines; family Testudinidae; genus Gopherus; species Gopherus flavomarginatus. The sequence goes on along the minus strand of NC_066621.1, from coordinate 68,271,708 downwards.
CTGTACCGTCTGCTGTGCCATTGTAAATTGGCAATGAGATGACGGTTATCTGTCGTTCTGTACTGTCTGCTGCTGTCATGGGTGCCCCTGGCTGACGTCAGCCGGGGGCACAAAGACAAAAATGGGAATGACTCCCCGAGTCAATCCCTTTATGTTGTATCTAAAATAGAGTCAGTCCTGCCTAGACTATGGGGCAAGTGTACTAGAGAACCAGAGAGCACAGCTGCTCCATGTCAGATCCCGCAGAAATGATGAACTACATGCTATTCTAGGGGGTGCCCCGGCAACAAACGCACCCGTTGCTTCCCTGCTCCCCCAACCCTCCTGGGCTACCATTGCAGTGTCCCCCCATTTGTGTGATGAAGTAATAAAGAATGCAGGAATAAGAAATACTGACTTGTTAGTGAGATAAAATGAGGGGGAGGCAGCCTCCAGCTGCTATTAGTCCAGGCAGGACATTAAGCGGTGCGGGGGAGAGGAGCCCAGCATCCCACTGCTATGATAGTCCAGGCAGTACAGAATCTTTTCTTTACACATGAAGGGGAGGGGGCTGATGGAGCTCAGCCCCCAGTTGCTATGATGAAGATGGTTACCAGCCGTTCTGTACCATCTACTGCGAATGACCGGGAGTCATTCCTATTTTTACCCAGGCGCCCCCGGCCAACCTCACCTGAGGCCAGCCAGGAGCACTCATGACGATGGATAGCAGTCATATTGTACCGTCTGCCACCGGGGAGTGGAGGGGAGCGGATACTGCTCTTTACTGCCGCAGCATCGCGTCTACCAGCAGCATTCAGTAGACATAGGGTGACATTGAAAAAAGTCAAGAAACGATTTTTTTTCCCTTTTCTTTCACGGGGGGGGAGGGGTACATTGACGAGCTATACCCTGAGCCACCCTGGACAATGTGTTTGACCCTACAGGCATTGGCAGCTCAGCCAAGAATGCAAATACTTTTTGGAGACTGCTGGGACTGTGGGATAGCTGGAGTCCTCAGTACCCCCCCCCCTCCATGCGCGTCCATCTGATTCTTTGGCTTTCCGTTACGCTTGTCACGCGGCACTGTGCTGTGGACTCTGTATCATGGCCTGGACATTTTTTTCAAATGCTTTGGCATTTCGTCTTCTGTAACGGAGCGCTGATAGAACAGATTTGTCTCCTCATATAGCAATTAAATCCAGTATCTCCCATACGGTCCACGCTGAAGCTCTTTTTGGATTTGGGACTGCATCGCCACCCATGCTGATCAGAGCTCCACGCTGGGCAAACAGGAAATGAAATTCAAAAGTTTGCGGGGCTTTTCCTGTCTACCTGGCCACTGCATCCGAGTTCGGATTGCTGTCCAGAGCGGTCACAATGGTGCACTGTGGGATACCGCCCGGAGGCCAATACCGTCGATTTGCGGCCACACTAACCCTAATCCGATATGCTAATACCGATTTTAGCGCTACTCCTCTCGTTGGGGAGGAGTACAGAAACCGATTTAAAGAGCCCTTTATATCGATATAAAGGGCCTCGTAGTGTGGACGGGTACAGCATTAAATCGGTTTAACGCTGCTAAAATCAGTTTAAACGCGTAATGTAGACCAGGCCTAAGGTTGGTTTGAAAAGCATCATACCAGCCAGAACTTCTCTTGCCACACCATCATCAACTTAACTCCAGCAAGGAAAGGCAGAGTGCAGCTCACTATGGAATTATCCTTTTTAATCTGTCATGTGTTTTCTGTATATTCCTATCATTTCATTATTTGTGACTGAAAAATCCTGATGCTTTAACTGCTTTTTCAGCCTCACAAGAATTCCTGGCTTTACCAGCTGGGCACTTGTGTGTGAGTTTCCATTTATGTTTAAATATTTTTTAATGTGGTGGAATTTTTTTTATGTGTAGCTTTAAATAATTAAGAACTAAAATTAAAAAGAAACATAGTGCAACATGGGTCATATGATCCGCAGGCAACCATTAGCATAACAAAGCTTTTTCATGTTTCTCTGATGTAACTAAACTGAACTCTAAGCAGTTCTAAGCAGCTCAGAGCACAGGATTCAGAGAAGGGAGCAGATACAAGAGACACAGATGGACAGACAGGCTATGTGCATGTGTATTTGTTAGTTGTTAAAACTCATCAGCAAGTTTATCATGAACAGGGCTTCACCAAAAAGTGCTAAAGTTACCGTAATCAAACAATTTTATTTTCACAGTGTTAATCGGCAAATATTAGTGTATTTCCCCTCTGCTCTTAGTGCTTTTCCATACCAGATACAGTCCACTTAATCTCTGGTTTCTACAATGCATTTATATTACCACCGAATGCTCTGGACTGTACTGCATGCTCTCTTTCTACACCTTGCTGCTCCTTATCTACCTTATCCGCTCAGGAAGAAATTTCAGCAATACTCTTTCTCTGGTCACTGATATCTCTGGGAACCAAATCCATTAAGATATTTCTGACCCGTACTCATGCTATTTTAACTGTCTGCTGTACAGGAAGCAACTGATAAAAATAGGATTACAATGCCCTTACAGATGAACTAGCAAGAGGCTTGATTGTGATTGATGCCTGAATAAATATACACTAGCAGACCCTACATTTCAACACAGCTTTTGATAGAAGGTGCAAAGGAGTGTAAGGTTTTCACTGCCTAGACGGCAGTATTCTTTTCTCAAAGAAACCTTTGGAAAGAACCTAACCACTATGGAAGCTCCTGGGGTATTTAGTTTGTTTTAACCTCTTGTTCTTTCATTTTAAAGTGCCGGGTTGTTGGTTTTTAAATTATCATTATTTTGTAGAGGGTCAGGCAGGGTGTGTTTGTCTTTTCTCTAGATGCACCTGAGTATTTGAATGCAGCTCTAAATTCCGTCAGTGTTTTGGAATTGTTCAATTCTGAGATTTATCAGAGAGAGAAGGAACAGCCAAAGAGTTTAGAACTAGATCCAAACTTCCATGCAGTTTGCAATCTGGAGTTACGGTTCGGGATTTTTGTTTTTCGGCTAGAGTATATGCAGTTCATAAAAAAATTGCATGGATGAACTCTCTGGGAATGATGGAAGTTACTGAGAGACAATGTATAGACTTCTTTCTGGGCAATCATTTTACAATAATGTAACTTTTCCCTTTTTTCAGTAGCCTGCAACTTTGTACCTTACTATCAGTGAGAATGTAATCTGTCCTTCCTTCCTCCCAGCACAGAGAGTCAGTGAGTGTGTGCTGTTTTAAGTTCCGTTCTTTTTTAAAGTAAATATTCTAGAAGTATTTAAGGTGTAGTAGAAATAAAAATATATAGCTTGCTGCTTCCTTGTGATAGCAGCAAGAGGGCACAATATTTCCATCGAAATATTTGGGATGTTTTTACTAGCAATGCTCCCTTAATATTTCAATACAGATTCAAGTTGACCTGCAAGCATTGTTTTAATGAACTAATTATCAAGTAATGTGCTTCTTGCCTCAAACAGCAATTGCAAGAGGTCAACTCAACATAAGGCTCATATTTATATTTCAGTTTTGGAGAGGGTTGTGTGATTTCAGGACACTTACATTATCAATTCCAAATAGCACAAGTACTCCAACAGTCTCTATAAAATGCCATTTTTTCATTCTGTAAAAACAGACACTTGTTTAGCTCACCAGTCCCAGGATGGAGGCAAAGCACTTCAGCAGGTATGTAACTTCAATAACAATAGTTCCATTAACTTCAATGGAACCATTCACTTGCTCAGAGTTAAGCACACATTAAATGCTTTGTTGAAATAGGATCTAAATCACCCTACTGAAAATAAAGTAATAGTAATACTTAGCACTTTATCTGTCCCAAGCACTCCTCAAGCATTGACGAGTTAATCCACCCCTCAAAATACCCCTGTGAAGTAAGCACGTAACTGTTGTTAGCCTGTTTCGCAGATATGGAAATTGAGGCAAAGTTATTACCCAAGGCTTGCAAGCATCAGAACCTGGGATTTGAACTCATGACTTCATAACCTCTCAACCATGTGCTGAGTCCTCCAGACACCCAAACAGCATTAGATTGGAGCACAGGCAACATATGGCAGATGACTAGTAAGTGGGATTTTTTTTTATACTATTTGCAGCAGTTTTGCAAACAACAGCAAAAAAAATTACATTTCACTGACTACTGCCATCTGGTACTGTTAATTTAGGCCCAATCAAAATAGATAGGCAGATAGATAGGCTACTTCAGTTTTATCTCATTGTAAGGTCTAGATTACAGTCGGACCACAAGCACTATGTACATACACCTTCTTTTAATGACTCAGCTGTGAACTGCATTGTACTGCATTCCAACCAACTCTTCCAAATAAACGCTCCAGTTTTATAATATAAAATAAAATTTCTGCATTGTGCACATAAAAATCAAACTGCAAATATATAAAATTTCCCAGGACATCTTTTATCCATCTGCTGACAATATAGATGGTTATCCAAGTCTGTCCTCTATGTAGATGTTTGCAATATAATGAAGGAAGCAAAAGATTTCGGTTGTTGCAATATAAAATGTGTGAATTTGAATGAAATATAAACTCAAAGCACTAACGGCCAAATTATTTCCTCAAGCCCCAGTTTAGAAAAGCACTTAAGCCATGCCAATGTTAAGCTGTGCTTAAATCCTGGAGATTTCAATGAGATTTAAAGGTGTGCTTAAAATTAAGGCACGTGCTTAAGTGTTTTGCTAATAAGAATGGATTTAAGCATGTGGTTAAGTGCGTTGCCTAATTGGGGAGACACAATTGTACACAGTGCTCAGAGATTTCAATGGGAGCTGTGTGCAAATGTTTGAGACCAAAATTTGGCTTTTAATCGCCTAATTACTATAAGAATTTTAGCCAGGAACTGGTCATATAGATTGCTTGGTGATAAGTTGCACAGTAAAGATGAGACTGTCAGAAGTGCCTTTGGCATTTGCCTAACTCTACTCACAATCCACAGAAAACTTTGCATTGACTTCAATAGGAGCAAAAGGAGTATTTTTGAAAATCCCACCCTGTCAGGACCTGCACTGAAGTAAAATACAAAACTCTCACTGACCCAGTGCTGCTGGCTCAGTCTAAATGAGAAGTAAAAGATCAACATAGATGGCTGAGTTATGGAGCTGCTCCTCCAAATTGGTGAACAAAAAATAAAGACAGTGGCTATGTACAATTAGTAACAGAGCTTGCCATGCTAGCAAACAGCTAGGGGAATGCTTGGGGACAGTGAATATCTCTGGCTTGGATGATATGCATCTCAAAATTCCATAAATTAGTTACAAATACACTGTATCAATCAGAGCAGTTTTTTGAAATCAGAGAAATGGAGAACTAGAAGACTGAAAAAACCAAAACAAATGCAGTATTGACCTCCAAATACAAATTAAGGAATGAATCTGAAAATCATCAAATAGTTGGTCTAAATTCAGTGCTGAAAAAAAGGTGCAATCATATTCTAAAAGATAACAGAACCACATGTGTTAAACAGCTTAGGTTTACAAAAGACACATGGATTATAGCTAAACTTACTTTTAAATAAATTATGAAGAGTGGACTTCAGTGAAACACTGGATACAGTACTCTCAAAAAATGAACTCAAACTGGCTTAGATATGTGGACTGTCACATGGATTGGGCCATAAACAAAGGGATTGAAGTGATGTGGGGGAGGTGCTCAGTGGATTGCTGTGGGGATTGGTATTAGGATCAGCTTTACTTAATATCTTTATTAATGATTTGGAAGAAGGGATAAACAGCACATTAATTAAATTCACAGATTGTAATACATTAGGAGGCGTTACAAGCACAACACAGCAGAGAGAAATCATGCAAAAAGGACCTAGAGATTAAAAATATGGGGAGGAAACAACAAAATGGGATTATTCATGGAGAAAGACAACTTGATACATCTGAGGGAAAAACAATCCAAAATACTGATATTTATTGGGAGAAACCTGGAAAGCAGTTAAGCCAGAAAAGACTGAGGTGAAATAGTTGATAGCAAAATATGCATGAGCTTGCACTATGACAAGCGAAAGTGATTTGGAGCTGCAGAGGCATCATAGCAGAGCCCAGCAAGATCCTAGGTTGCTCCTCTCTATTGGAGTACTGAAACATATGCATTGCTACACCAGAACAAACCAGCAGTCCATCTAGCTAAGTATCTCTCTCAACATATATTACCCTGGCAAAATTGCACCTGGAGTTCTGTGTTTTGGTTCTGAGCCTCTCAATACAAGATTATTAAAAATGAGGGAATATACAGAAGAGCAACAGAAACAAAGGGAGGAGGATTTACCCTCTTCAAGTACTTATAAATAACCTGTCTATACATATTTAATTCTTGAGAATTACACATGTATAAACGAGGTCTGATAAGTACTTGAAAAGTAAACACACCACCACACCACAAGGAAAAGGAATTGTTTAGGGGGACCAATCTGGGCATAAAACTTGGAGTAAAAGAATGAAAAGTGTAGGTTGAGTATCAAATACAATTGCTCATCAGTAAGATCTAATAAACTGAGGAACAGTCTCCAGGAGGAAATGGTTAAAGACCCAGTGCTTGAGTTATTTAAAATGGACACAGCACTCAAGAATAGTCCAGGGAACAATTCTACACTAGCAGGATGACTTAATAGGGCTCTTCCAGCTATAATTTCTATGATTCCAAGATATGAGCTCCAAAGATAATAAGCAGAGAGACAAACCTCTGCAAAATTAAATCACTGAGAATCAACTAGAGAATGGAAATTAAATAATGGAAAAGTATTTTCTTCTTTGTAAGCATTAGCATTAATCACATGCAAAAGTAAAATATTAGTTAATTTGATTCTCTCTGCCTTCCAGACGTGGGTTGAAATGAATCAATGCAGGAAGAGCAATTTCTCTGATAGCTGGGGAAATGATCAAATAAAATCTGTAGATAAAGCTAGTGAAAATGAAATGACCAAAAAGAAAGATACAAAACCATGTTTTGGGGTTTATTTCTTCTGAATTCCTAATAAGTACAATAAATGAAAATCTTCACACCAGCGGCTTCCTAGCAGTTTGAGTGGAAGGTGGCTACACTTAGTATTTAATGGTTTGGGTATTTTTCTCTCTAGTAATTAATTATTCTATTTATTAATTTTCTTTTTTTGTTGTTAAATTATTATTACTGTTTTGCAAGCCCATAACATGTTACCCAGGCTTCCAGATTTTAAGTACTGCTAATATACGCCTAATTCACACCAGAAAAAAAACAACAACAATGTAACTAGTGGAGAAATCCTGAACCAACAGGAAAAAAATAAATAATGTGAAAGACGTGTTTAAAGAACAATACACTTTGGAACCCATTCCCCTTAATTGCTAGGAAGCAGGCTACTGGGTGCACATAGGCCACTCAACTATTCATCTCAGTAGCAGATCCTGATAAGATATGCACTGAAGGAATTATGTCTGGACTGTGTCAAATAGGGGTGTTGGTATTTAACTGTGTTCTGTAGGCCATGAAAGGTCAAACTGGACAAAACAGAGCCTAATGAAGCAACTAGTATCTGGGGGTGAGGAGATACAAAGCCTTTCAAATTAGTTGAGTCATGATGCAAAGTGATGATGGGCCCAATCATGCCCCCTGTTACAGCCAATGGGAGTTCAGCCACTGACTTGACTGGGAGCAGGATCGGGTCCATTTTGTGTGAGGAGTGAAAAATTCAAGCTTTACCAATGAAAATGGATCAAGAATTCTGCCTGCATTCCATAAAAATAAAGGAAAAACTAGCCATATACAGAGCGAGAGATCTGCAACTCAGCTAATGCAAACCCTGTTGTATCACTGCTGATTTTCTTTACAGACTGCAATCCAGCCATATCAGCCTCAGTAATTTTGTTCAAGGACAGAATTTAAATTAAACAAACAAATACACCATAAAACCAGAAAGGTAAAACTTTAAAAATCAACAACAAATGGCTGATTAACAGGAGTTCTGGCATGCTCTTTCTGATACGTATTTTAAAACATATTTTCATTTTGCATGGATTAAATCCCATATTTAACTGGACAGATAACACTGCTCTACAGCCAAAATGCTTCTGAAATGAATGTAGTCAAACTTTACTAATTCTGGGTCACTGAGAACGAAAATGATGCTTAAAATTGTTGATTGGCTCTAGTTTCAAGATATGCTATTGGGTCAGTATATACGACCCTTGACTTGGGAATGGCAGAGGATAAGTGAGTTATAAAGGGAAGGGATCTCAATTTAAACCAGAAATGACTAAATACATCTTTGACTGGATCTATGAATAAATCTATGACTGGGTTTGGACAGTACTTGCTTTTTAGGCAAAACAATGGATGATACAATCTGAAGCTGGTATTGCATCATACATGATATGAATTGCATCATGTTACTCCTAGAAGTCATGGATGTTCCGTGACCGTCAAAAGGATCTTGTCCCATTCTTCTTCATGGAAGGTGATCTTGTAGCCTGCAACAGCATCGATGGTGTGATGGCAGCCCTCAACATCGTTCACGATCCAGATGAGTGGAGACTGTTCATTGATTCATCGAAGACGAGTCTTAAAGCTGTTTTGCTGCATAATGGCAATGTTTTGCCATCAATTCCAGTTGGTCATGCAGTCCATATGAAGGAAACCTATGACAACATGAAACAACTTTTGAGGTGCATAAACTATGACCAACATCAGTGGCAGCTTTGTGGCGATTTGAAGGTTGTTGTTCTCTTGCTTGGTCTGCAGACTGGATACACAAAGTACTGCTGTTTTCTCTGCGAATGGGATAGTCGTGCAAGAGATTCCCACTACATCAAGAAAGATTGGCCACTCTGACAGTCATTGGAGCCTGGGAGGAAAAGTGTTCAGCATCCACCACTTGTTGAATCAAGGAAGATTTTGTTACCACCCTTACACATCAAACTGGGTCTGATGAAGAACTTTGTCAAGGCCATTGACAAAACACAAGCAGCTTTCAAGTACCTCCGTGGAAAATTTCCAAGGTTAAGTGAAGCTAAGATAAAGGAAGGTGTCTTTGTTGGTCCTCAGATTCGTGAACTTCTTCGAGATGATGCATTTGACCATGCACTGCATGGCAAGGAAAAGACGGCATGAAAAGCCTACCAGTTAGTGGCAATAAATTTTCTCGGAAACAACAAGGCAGACAACTACAGGTTATTGGTGGAAAACCTCCTCAAGGCATACAAAAGCCTTGGTTGCAACATGTCACTAAAGATACATTTTTTGCATTCTCATCTAGATTTTTTTCCACCGAACTGCGGAGCAGTAAGCGACAAGCACGGTGAGCGATTTCACCAGGACATTGCAACAATGGAGAAAAGCTATCAGGGCAAATGGAGCCCATCAATGCTTGCAGACTATTGCTGGACAGTGACAAGAGATGCTCCATTTAATGAATACAAGAGACAAGCCAAGAAGCGCCGAATAGACACTGAATAGGACTAAACTATGTACATAATAGTTTTTTGCCTTTTGTTTCATAATAAATTTTATTTTTATAACCCTTTTGCTGATTTTTAAAGTGTTACATAAACAGGACAGGTGAAATATTATCATGTAAAGCAACCATAAACACATGAAAAGACCTAGGTTTACAATTTATGATTAAAACTCTACTATCTACACAATATACATAGACATAAAATGTAAAAACTTAAATATCTTAGAAACAGTAGCCAATCGTTTTAATTGTCATATTTGAATTCAGCACATCAAAATACATAATAAATAGCACATTTTATCTCTGAAGCAGACAACTTCTCAAAAATTGTAGACCAGTGTAATTCCTTAGTTTAAATTGAGAAAGACTTTTCCTGAAATAAAAATTGTTCTTTTAAATATATCCTTAAATGACATTGTCATGATAAACATCAGATCATACTTATTACATTTTTCTGTATTGTTAATAATACGTTATATACTGAAATTAAACTAAATAGCTAATTTATTTTTCACCATTTATGTTGCTGGTTTATTATTTATACCCCTTGGGGTTGAACTTACTAAAGGAGGAACTCTGTATACTAATAAAGACGACAGGAAAGAAGATGGCCAAGTACAGGTAGGCGCTAATGAGACACAGTCAATTGTGAGTCCCATTTAAATATAACACATGAAGGCAAACACTTGAATACTGACAAAATATCCAAGTGCTTATAAATAAATGGTAGAAGTCTAAACACTAAGATGGGTGAATTAGAGTGGCTTGGCATTAAATGAGGATATTGATGTAACAGGCATTGTCAAAACCTGGTGGTACTAGGGTGACTAGACAGCAAGTATAAAAAAATCGGGACGAGGTAGGGGCAGTAATAGGAACCTATAAAAGACAAAGCCCCAAATATTGGGACGGTCCCTATAAAATCAGGACATCTGGATACCCTAGGTGGTACGATGATAATAAATGGGACACAGTAATACCAAGAGTATAAAATATATAGGAATGAGTAGGTCATGCTGGTGGGAGAGTGGCACTGTATGTGAAAGAAAGCAATGTCAAATATAGTAAAAATCTTAAATGAATCAAACTATAATAAAGAATCTCTATGGAAAGAAATTCCATGCTTCAATAATAATAATATAGCAGTAGGAATATACTACCAACCACCTCACCAAGATGGTGTCGGTCACTGTGAAATAATCAGAGAGACTAGAGCAGCTACAAAGGCACAAAACGCAATATTGGGGGATTTCAACTATCCTCATATTGACTGGGTATTTGTAACCTCAGGGAGGGATGCAGAGATAAAATTTCTAGACACCATAAATGGCTGCTTCCGAGAGCAGCTACTTCTGGAACCCTTTAGGGGGTAGGTAATTCTTGATTTAGTCCTAAATAGGACCCAGGATCTAGTTCCAGAGATGCCTGTAACTGAACTGCTTGGTAATAGTGATCATAATGTAATTAAATTTAAACATCCTTGTAGGAGAAAAATGCCAAAGAAACCCACCACAACCTCTACAAAAAATAAGGAAGCTAGTTGAATGTAAATTAAAAGGAACAATTACAAGAGCAAAATGGCTGCAAACTATATGAAGACTACTGAAAAACACCATAATGAGACTCAAACTAAATACCCCAAATCAAAAGAAACAGTAAGAGAACTAAAACAATGCCGCCACAGCAAAACAGCAGAGTAAAAGAGGCAGTTAAGAATGCCTTTTTGACTCTTAGAACTTGGAAGTCCTTGATGAGGAAGAGGGAGAGGGGCATAAATCTGGCAAGTTAAATGCAAAAGTGTAGTTAGGTAAGCCAAGAAGGAATCTAAACAGCAACTAGCTAAGGACATGCACATAAAAAACTAACAGCAACAATTTTGTGTAAGCACATCAGAAGCAGGAAGCCAAACAGTCAATGGAGCAACTGGATGACTGAGGGAGCTAAAGGAGCACTCGAGGAAGACAAGGCCGTTTTGGAGAATGCTTCCCTGCAGAGGATGTTAGGGAGAGCATCACACCGGAACCATTCTTTTTAGGTGACAAAGCTGAGGAGCTGTTCCAGATTGAGGAGTTAATAGAGGTGTTTTGGAACAAACTGATAAACTAAACAGTAGTAAGTCACCAGGACCAGATGGTATTCACCCAAGAGTTCTGAAGGAATTCAAATGTTGCAGAATTACTAACTGTGATATGTAATCTGTCAATTAACTCAGCTTCTGTACCAGATGACTGGAGGGTAGGTAATGTAATGCTGTTTTTAAAAACAGGCTTCAGAAGTGATCTGGGCAATTACAGGTCAGTAAGCCTAACTTCAGTACCAAGCATATTGGTTGAAACTATAGTAAAAAACAGAATTATCAGGTGCACAGATACACACAATACATTGCGGAAGAAATCATGTGAAGGGAAATCATACCTCACCAATCTATTAGAATTCTTTGAGAATGTCAGCATGCCTGTGGACAAGGGTGATATAATCAATACAGCATAACTGGACTTTAAGAAAGCCTTTGATAAGGTCCCTCACCAAAGGCTCTTAAGCAAAGTAAGCAGTCATGGAAGGAAAGGTCCTCTCATGGATCTGTAGCTGGTTAAAAAATAGGAAACAAAGGGTAGGAATAAATAGACAGTTTTCATAATGGAAAGAGATGATCAGTGGTGCCTTCCAAGGATATGTACTGGGACCTGTAGTGTTCAACATATTCATGAATGATTGGGAAAAGAGGTGAACAGTGAGGTGACAGGGTGAAATTCAGTGTTGATAAGTGCAAAGTAATGCACTTTGGAAAAAATAATCTCAACTACACATACAAAATCAGGGAGTTTCCATTAGCTATTACCACTCAAGAAACAGATCTTGTAGTCATGGTGGATAGTTCTCTAAAAACATTCACTGACTGTTGCAGTGGCAGTCCAAAAAAGCTAACAGTGTTAAGAACCACAAGGAAAGGGATAGATAATCAAACAGAAACTATCATAATGCTACTATATAAATTCATGGTACACTGAGACCTTGAATACTGCATGCAGTTCTAGTCACCCCATCTCAAAAAAGGAATATTAGAATTGGAAAAGGGCAACAAAAATTATTAAGAGTGGGGAACAGTTTCCTTATGAGGAGAGATTAAAAAGACTGGGACTGTTCTGCTTAGAAAAGAGACAACTAAGGAAGAACACGATAGGGGTCTATAAAATTGTGTATGGTGTGGAGAGTGAACAGGGAAGTGTTATTTACCCCTTCACGTAACACAAGAACTAAGGGTCACCCAATGAAATTAATAGGCAGCAGGTTTAAAACAAACAAAAGGAAGAACTTCTGCACAAATCACAGTCAACCTCATTGTCAGGGGATACTGTGAAAGCCAAAAGTATACTAGCTATTAGCCAAAATGGTCAGGAATGCAACCCTATTCTCGGGATGTCCCTAAAACTCCATTTGTCAGAAGCTGGATGACAGAGGACAATGGATCACTGGAAACTGCCCCTGTTCATTCTCCCTGAAGCATCTGGCACTGGCCAATATCAGAGACAGTATAGTGGGCTAGATGGACAATTGATCTGAAGTAGTATGGCCATTCTTATGTTTGCATTTCACTCACTTTTAACAATGAAATTACTACTGATCAGTTTTACTTTTTGTTTATAATCCATTTGACTTCCTTGTTTTCAGATATTAGCTTATTTGGCTTTCCACCAATGCAGGAGAATATCTGCATTTTTAAACAACCACTAGGCTTTTTTGAAAAACAAAAACAAAAAAAACTTGTAGGTTTTAAAATCTACCCGTTTTATTTTATAAAACCGTGAATTCTGAGCCTTGTGTTTTGGAATATGAGAGGGTCCTTTTTTCTCAAAATATGACTGACAAATCATTTTGTGGTGATAGGACACTGTTCCAGTTGTTGATAATCTTCCATAAGTTTTCTACTAGCATGTAGCCACTTAAACATTCCTTAAACAATTTAAACAAAATTCAGCTGACTTTTCAAATGATTATTCCCTTGCTAATATCCGACGGCAATAAAATCAAAATGTAAAAACAAAGAAATTGCAGCAGATATCACAGATTTTAGTCCCATTTAACACAACCCATCCCTAGTAGCTCTGTATATAGACTGATGAAGAGAGCACTTACACCAAATCATTCAAGTAGACTTGTTTTGGAGACTGATTAATAGAAACAAGCTCTAAGGACTAATCACAAGTCGAGCCCTGTTTGGTAGATTAATAGAACAAAGGCACAAGAGAATAAGGAAGGTTACAGTACTGGCATATGAATAAGGAAAGGTGAACACTGTGTAGTTTGATTGTTAGTACTTATCAACCAAAGACAAATCTTCAGGGCCAAGTCTCAGTATTTCACTTGTATATATGAATCTCTATTCCGTGCTGAAGAGGCTTGGTTCTATTAGGCTGATCAGTCTACATATCTCAGGATGATCAATCTATGCTTTAACTCCAAGATTAAAAACACAGAAACAAAATCTTTCAAGGGAATGATGAATTAGTTTAGTTTTACTGTAGAAATAGCTCCATTTCATTTGGCATTTGCTGATTTCAACGGACACTTTAAAGCTCCAAACTTTTTTTCAGTTACAACCATGGACAGAAGAGCACATGTGACAGCTCAGACAATGCATGTGTGTTTGCAGGATGTGTGTGTGTGTGTGTGTCTCACTGAGCTGTGGTTTGGAATCAATGAATATTACTTAAAATGTTACCATATCATGGTGACACATGCTAAGATCCTCTGTCGAGTCATTCTGACATCAGGTCTGTGAACCCTGCATAAAGATGCAAGACATTTACCACTGTGTCATTTTGAGAGGTAAATTTTGCTGACTCCAGTCAGGATACAAGAGGAGCTAAGAGAGGGAGGGAAGAACTAGCAGCTGGGACAGATACAGTTCTAAATGTAAAATCTTACGATACAGCTGAGCTCGGGGAAAAAGCTTAGGCTTTCAGTGGCAGTTTCATTGTTACATTATTTACAAATCAAACCAAACTTCAGTTAGGAGGTAAATTTGGCCTATATACAATGTGTATACAAATGTAATGACTATATAACAAATTTATTTCTCTGTTCTGTTTTATTTAAATTCATTTGTTGCATTTTTGTTTGTTTTAATATGAAATTTAGTGGTCCAGGTTAAAAAGGAAAATAAAAGTTTGTGGCTGGTTTAGGATGCTGGGCAGGTGGAGCACACAGGAAAATGTTACACTGCACACATCATTGGAGGTGTAAAATCTGTGTGTGAAAACCTCATTTCACTGAAGTCAATAGCAAAACTCCTTTTGACTTGAACAGGGCCAGGACTTCATCCTTTCTCTTTTCTTCATTCAACCACAGAAAGATTAAACATTTTGTGGTGAATTATATTGTGGGGGGTTCTATATGTGGTTTTTACATTATTTCTACATTTTTCCAACTCTTTTCACAAGCTCAGACCTTTTCAAAGTTAGGCATATAAAAGGACCAGAAAATGTCTTTCATAAACTTCACATAGCTAGTTGAAAAGTGTATTGAACAGGGTGTTTAGCTTGGGAAAGGGAAAATTTGTTCTCCAGAATAAACTGAATTAAAATGAATTAGAGTTATATCAGCAACCAGCAGAGGGAGACAAAAACTGCTACAAAGCTAAAATATAACTGCAGGCGCACATAATTCTGGTTTACCTTATACTGGGGCAAACCACAGAACTAGAGTTTTCCGGTTAACATGCATTTTGACCATCTACTGCATTCTTCTACAGTTTAGAATATTGGATCCATCCCAAGCAGCCCCAGATGGAATACCAAGGCCACGTCCAGACTAGGTATTAAAATCGATTTTAGATACGCAACTTCAGCTACGGGAATAACGTAGCTGAAGTCGAATTTCTAAAATCGAGGTACTCACCCGTCTGGACGGCACGGCATCGATGTCCGCGGCTCTCCGTGTCGATTCTGGAACTCCGTTCGGGTTGATGGAGTTCCGGAATCGATGTAAGCGCGCTCGGGGATCGATACATCGCGTCCAGACTAGACGCGATATATCGATCCCCGAGCAATCGATTTTAACCCGCCGATGCCGCGGGTTAGTCTGGACGTGCACCAAGAAAGAAGGAAAAGACAACTCCTTTCTTGTGACTTTTTTTATTTGCCCAATTGTCTCTTGTTGGGTGTGGAAACAAGATGTATTAAAAACTGTGCCAGGAAAAGGAGAATGAAAGGTTCACACCGCCCCTTGCTCACCATATAAATACTGCATTTGATGAGGTGCACCGTCCAGTGCCACAAACACTTGCCTCAAAATGGTAGCAAGGATAAACATCTGCTTAAGTGTGTTGCTGGATTGGGGCTTTTGCTCACAAGTTTTTCTTCTCTGACATTCCTATTATACAGGCCCTGGCCACCTCCTGATTAGGTACAGAATGAATACTTTCTCCAGACAGTTTGCAGCTAGAGCTGATTTAAAAAAAATTTAAATGGAAAATTTTTAACAGAAAATGCCTTTTTGATTAAATAGATATTTTCGTAAATGATTCTGTTTTGGTCAAAAATTTTCAGGTCTTAACCAAAAAAGTTTTTTTTGTGAATTTTGGATTTAAAACCAAAAACATCCAGAGGAAAATTCAACAAAAATGAATATGTTTTCATTGTAACTGAATTTTTTTGTGGGAGGGGAAAAAAATTCATTGACCAATTCTATTTCTAGCTACCTAAGAGGCTTGGAAAACTACATGCATATCAGTTTCCTTTACTAAATCTGTCTGAAGAACCCTTTTAATGGCCATCCTTTCATTGAAAGTGCATCTGAAGCAGGTAATTCCATCTCAGAGAAGACTCCTGAAGGGGTCCATCTACAGGGATTCAACTTAGGACCTCTGAAGCTAAAAGCACAAGCCTTTACTACCTGTAAACCTCTGTACGTGATCTAGCAGCCACCCTTCGTTATCATGGATACAACTGGCTTGATTTTGAGAGACTCTCACGAATTCCCAGAAACAATCCCGAGTATCACTTTAATTTCAGATCACACTTCTAAAATCATTTCCTGTTCTACAGGGTCTGAAATGATTGGTAGCCTAACTCCTATTCTGTAACTAAAAGAGCATTTTTTTAAAATGACCAATTTTTGACCTAACTGGCTTGTAGTAACATTCTCTTCTCCTGGCTGAGCTGAAGCACAACAGAAGATTAATTGAACCTTTTGCCTCCATTCACACTGTACCACAATTTGTCAGGTTCTGCAACAGCCATAGCTCTAACAGAGCTTTCATGATTGCATGGTTCTCCTCCCATTCAACGGTCAGGGCCTACTCGCTGCTTGGGCCTAAAGGCTTCAGTTCCCACTGGTCAGGCCCAGACTCTGATTCCAGACTGACTGATTCTCTCTATTGTTTGGGTCTGAAGGCTCTGCTCTCTGTCCCTCCGGCTTCCCAGCTGCCCTCAGTGGCTGATGTCCCCCGGCATCTTGGGCTTGATGATCCCAATGTCTTGCTGGCTGGTTTCTCCAGTGCTCAGCCCCCCGGTAGTGGTCTCCCCATTCAGCACACTCTTGATCCCCCCCACTTATAGATTCTTCTAGCCCCTGGGTCCCAATTCCCCTGCTAGCCCACTCAGCCTGCATTGCTCTCCTCCCTCTCATCTTGCTTCTGTTGCTCTTCTCCACATTGACTGTGACCCCAAGCTCTCAACTGCTCCCTAGCTCTCTCATGGTATGGCTACACTGAGATAAAAAACCTGCAGCACTACGTTTTAGAGCCTGGGTCAGCTGACTTGGGCTATAGGGTTAAAAATGGCAGTGTAGATGTTTGGACTCAAGCTGGAGCCTGGGCTCTACGCTGCTATTTTTATCTCCACAGCTTGACCCCTCTAAGCCTGAGTCAGCTGACCTGACTTACTGCAGTGTAAATATACCCTCAGTAACCTCTTTCCTGGGACTTGAGGTACACCACCCACTGTTGCAACTCCCGCACTCCTCAAGTAAGCCACTCAGACACACATGCCCCACCTAATTTCCCCTTTCTGGACGAGCTGGCGAGTGGATTTTTAGAGCTCCTGCCCTAGGTATTATAATTTCTCAATACATCAACAGCACAATCTCTTTTTTTCCCCTCTACCCTAGACCACTATGAATGGGATGGCTTAATTAACAGGAACTGCCCTGGTAGTAACAGAAGGTAAGAAAGGGGAAAAATAAGGCCCATGAGCGCTGAAGTTACATGGAAAGAATTATTAAACCGAGCGCTGCCCTCCATTATAGAGTTTAATCCTATGAGGAACTGAGCCCCTCTGGACTGGTGCTAAGGGCCTTCAGCTCCCACTGAAGTTGATATTCTCCAGAGGTGCGCTGAGCTCCTCTCAGGATTAGATCCTTATAGAGGTGGTGTGGAAATATCAGAATCCTGTAGTAATCTGTAGTAATCTTGAACGTCTTGCTGGGTGCAAATGTTCTGAGCTGCTCAATGAGATACAGCTTCGTACCACTGCATACAAATGCCACGTGGACTCATGTGCTGCTGCAGCACTCAGCAAGACAAAAAAGAACTATTTCTGGACAGCTGCCAACTGGAAGAAAAGCACACACACACACACATCCCTACCTTGTGGTTTTTGTAAATGCAACTTTCATTTTATAACAACTTTGTTCTTGATCAGATCATGCACACACTTATCAACAGCGGTCTCTCATAATCTATTAACCCCTAGAGCACTACAGCTGATGCACATTCTGTCTCCACTAATTGTTGTATAGCATTTACTGTGCTTCATGAAAATGTTTAAGGAATCTTAGATACATGGCATGTTACCTTTGTTGTTTGGTTGACCACTCACTGAACACTCATGGAGCAGTGAAGAGATTAATAATTAGTCCAAATCCTGTCCACACACCAGCACAAACACAGAGGTGTGAGGAATGTTGTTGATGGTTTTTCATTTCAACAACATGTCATCTGCAAGCAGGCATGGTTTGTAAATTACACTAGAACTGAATTCTCTGCAAGTACTTACTCCTTAGTCAGGCAATATTCCCACTGAAGTAAAGTCCTGCTGTAAACAGAATAAGCATTACATGATTTGGCCAAATGTATAGAGGTAGAGCATTTTGAAAACGGTTAGTTTGCTGCTGGCTGGAGTCTTATTAAAAGCGGTTAGGAGACAATGCATTTTAAAATGATCTGCATTACAGTCTTTTTTAATTTGTTGTTGTTAAAAAGTAAATGGAGGCTAAGTTAGAAGTGAATTTGATTTCAGGGAAACTGAACAGAAATCTGCGACACTCCCAAAGAGGCAAAAATATAAACAAACGCCCCTGTAATTCTAGACCTGGGGGAATACATTCTTCGATCTTATAATGAGAGAGCTGAAGGACAAATGCCAAGAAAAATGAAATAGGAGCCTGTGCCTTTAAACACAACCACATTACAGCAGTGTGTCTATTTGTTTAACACACACACAGAAGACCTTATTCTTTGCCAATACTATTCCCAACTGCTGACTTCTACTGAATAAATGCTGGAATTCCTGAAAGACTGTGCAGCACCAATATAATTTTCCAATCTCCCTTTCTATTCCCCAGTGCTAATAGCAAGGAGGAACTTTATTGCTGAGCATGGCAATTTCGGTTCTTTTTTCACTTTTTTTTTAGGCCCAAGTTAATTACCAAGTAAGACTATGAAAATAAAAGAAATGAGACTCATTCTACCCATCAGTATATCTGAATCCTATCATGTGAGTTGCCAATTGGTTTTCTAATCCTCGCACTCAATATCGGCTGTTAATTTGCTCGCTATTTCAAGAACTTGAATACTGTCAGCAAAATCCACGATGCATTGCAAAACTTATAATTGGAAAAAAATCTGATGCTTTTCTGACAGGGTAAACACAAAGTATTAAAGCACTGATCGGAACAAGGAAGCTGTAACAAACCAGTAGCTATTTGTACTAAAATATAATTGTAAATGCAGTGGAGAAATAAACATGCTCAGTTTCAACTCTTGTTACTGAAATATGTGCAAAATTAAGCCAAATGATGGTGTGAATCCAGCAATTTTACACCAGATTTACACACACACACACACACACACACACACACACACACACAGAGAGAAGAGAGGAGAAAAATATTGTATTTTAAAGGAGATGACTGAACTGTGTGGTGTTGTTTTTCAACCTCTCTTGGCCTTTTCAAGGTCCCATTATCTATGCCAATTAAAATTTTGCTTCCAAAAAAAAAAAAAAAAATAAGGCACTTCCTCCAGAGTTACTAAAAAAAGCAAATGAAAGCCTTTGTTCTCAGAGGTGAGCTATAGTGAGCTGTTTGTTCCTGACCTCTGGATCACCCTATGGATCAAATTCCTGGACATAGGAAAAACCCACTAACATTCATTAAAAGCAACTGGGAGGCCAGCTTTGTGTTTCTGTTCTTGAGACCTGACCAAGCTACTACTTGACAAAGGTGCAGGATATTGTTGAACAATGCAGCTGTTCCTGTTGGGAGGGGAAAGGATTTTCCCAGCTCAGATGCCGGAGAGCCCCAAAAAAAACAGATTTACATGCTGCCCTCTTTACTGGACACCTCAATGTCTGAGGCATATGACTGTGAAAATAAAAGAGTTTTAAGAGTGAAATCATTAAATATCAATTATAAAGTTCAAAGAGATTTATTTATTTATTTTGTACTGGCTAGCTATTAAGACCTAAACTCATACTCCTTGTAATATTCCTGTTGAAATCGTTAGGAGTTTTGCCTGCATAAGGAGCTATACAATCAGATATTTCTCCACTAACTAAACCAGGTCCAGAGGGCAAAGACAGTAGGAAGTGAAAGGAGGCAGATTGCAGAAGTAGATTGTTGTCTACAAACTAAATGGAAAATCTTTACCCATGTTATTTCTTCAAGGTGCATCAACCAGTCTCCTAGTTAGGGTGTGAAAATGGCAGTTACATCCCCAGCCTCTGAAAGTAGGAGTTCAACAAGCAACTTTAGCATCTCTGACCCTTGCTAAGGAGGAGTCTTTCACTTTTTAGGGGCTGACACTCCAAAACTTTCAACATCTCTGCAGCTAATGCCATTTAATATCCCAGACCCATCAGGCTACATTCAAATTTTCTGCACCTCAAAGACTGTTGATATGCTCCACTGCACTCTCCAATTGCAAATACACAAGAATGCTCCTGTGTGTTGTAAGTTATTTTCTACATACAAATTCTACTAAATTGTAAGTTAGGAGGCACTACTTGAATTCTCTTAGGTCTTTAGAAAGCTTTCAGATGTACCATGAGTAATAACATGTAATGAATATGGACTGATATTCCTTTCCCATAGATACACTCAGTTGGCAATTTACATTTTCTAAATAGATAGATGAGTTATAACCAGTTTTCCCAGTCTGATGGCAATTACTTCTTAGAAACCTCTGACAGGTTGAAACCTTCAGAACTGCAGATGCTATTCTTAGTTTGGTTCCTCTTCTTAAATTAAAACCACTAGCTGTATCAGCAAACATGGATTTTTCCCTCTGGAAATATCATCTAAAATGCACACAAATCCAACTTGCGAACTTAGCTCAATTTAGGTTGGAGTGTCTTTTGGTTTAATGCACTTGTGTTTCACCTCTGAGACAGAATTGTGTGTGTATTTTTATATATGCAGGTAAAAACCCTAACTGAGGCAAGCAGACATATAAAAACCCCCAGAGGTTTCGTCCTTTTGGGGTAATCTGAATTTGAACATTTAGGATAGTAGTTCAGGGTAAGGATGGAGGGTGGGGAGAATGCAGTATACCAGAAGAGCATAAAAGCTGAAAAAGTCTTTTTCCATCATTAAGGAGCAGTCTCCTCTCTGTAAAATTTTGAACAACTGACTTTGTGCATCTGATGCACCTTTTCTCTTCTCTGAAGGAGCCACACAAAATGCAGAAATCTAATTGGATTTCATGCTTTCCCAGTAGCTGACACAAGAGGAAAGGGTGAAAGCTGCCATTTCAGCATCAGCAGTCAGCACCCTCCAAACCAAGATAAGTAGACTCCCTAACCTAAAGAGTTACATCAATTTAAAATAGTTATCTCATCTCAATTTCCCCATTCCCATTTGCCCTACACACGTATTTACCACAATTCATCACAGCTTGACACAAATTACAGACTTTGTTCAAGAGAGATTAGAGGAGTGTCCCAGGGTGGATGGAGCTCAGCTTTCCTTTCTGGCAAAGTATCCATTGCCATCCATGCATTTTGCACAAGGAAATCCCAGGATTAATGGGCTAAGGAGTCAGGTCATTATGAAATAAAGTTAAGTGGTTCAATGGCTTGTGCTGCTGGTTAGGAGAACCTTTGTTCCTTGATCAGTTGCCCCTTAATATTTCTTAATAAATTTCCAACCTTCACACATACAATATGTAAAATTTAAAGACTTCTGGATGCAGTTGGAAAAAGTAGGCCATGGGCCACCATTATGGGTTCAGTAAACAAAGGCAAAAATCAGTACATCTATACATGTGCCGGAAGTGTATCATAGAGTCCACTATTGTAAAACACCAAGTCACATGTCCCTCAAGGCCTGTAGACCACATTTTCCTCTCTGGTCTCTCCAGTGGCAATAATCTTAATCTAGGTTAAGTAAAACCCATTTTTACTAATATGAAAGGATGTCTGCGAACATCAGAGGTTGTCTACAAATTGCAAGCTTTCTGTCTAGAGCTCACACACGAGGAAGGAAGCTGTTCACCATGGTAATCTGCAGTTAACATTCCAGAGAGCTCACAGAGCTTTTAGCCCTCCAGCAATAGCCTCAAATCCATGTTACATTACCAAGGCCTTTATGTGCCCTTGTCTTCTTCAGTTAACTACCTATGGTTACTTTAGAAAAAAAGACTTTAAAATGTCTTTCAGAGATGTTCTTTATCTGAATTATGACCATCTCTATCAATTAGCAGACACTGTGAATCTAAGAGTCATTTTTTAAAAACTAGGTAGTGTCAAGTTGATTTAAACTAGAAACGAAAGCCTATGACTTTTGAATTAAAAAAAATCAGTAGCTTAAGTCAGGGGCACTGGACACAGAGTATGTCTATAAATTTCTCCCTTTCCACCTGGGTTGCCTGTAGCCAGCATTGTTGCATGTGGACCGTAAAAGGGACACTGGTAGGAACTTCACCACCAGAGAGTAACTGAGCAAAGGTGCTGCCTATAAATTGCTAAGCAGCACTGTCCAGGTGAGCGAGGGAAGGATCTTCTCAAATATGCATAAGAAGCAACTGCAGAAATGCACATAATGCAGCCCCATTCTCTGGTGCAAAAGAACCCCCAGTCTCTCATTTAAAGTGAATCTGGTATCACTGAGTTACATGATATACATGTATTAAGTCCATGCTAGAGGATGCACACTAATATCTAATCAGCTAAATCAACACAGAGGTTACTATTATAATTCCTACATATTTAACAATTATTAACATCATTGAGACTCAATTTTGTGGCATAGGCATAACAGTTTTCCTTACTGTGCTAACTGAATTCAAGAAGTACCAAGATCCTACATCTAAATAGCCAGGCAATGTGATGCGACAACAGATTGAAAGAGCAGTGGTCAGATAAAGGAGGTGGCATTTTAAAAACTCAGTTCAAGGTATCTTCAGTACAGAACTGTAGACAGCTATAGTCAGCATCTTCCTGAGTTTGTTCAGCACAGGACCTCAACTCTGATCTCTCCCACACTAAGGTCAGTCAAGAGCAACATTGATAGCAATGGACTTACAGTGGTGTCACTGAGGTCAGAATTAGGCTCAAAGTCTAATGATCAAAATTCTGAGAACAAAGAAGAACAGACAAATTTTCAGTATTCCTCAGTAGCAAGATAAAAAAATAGAGATTAAGGCACCAACTTTAAAATGGTCCCATACTGATCTAAGTTTTTACAAGTGTAAATGACTACACAACACACAAGACAGTGGAGACTCAGGTTTTAGGGACTGAATTCTGCCCTTGCTGACAGCTATGCTAGCCCACTGAATTCATGGGAACTACATGAATACAGAGAAGAGCAGAATTTGTCCACGAGTTTCCAGTAATCGAACAGCAGGCAGAATGGATATAGATCACAACTCTTCTTTTCTTGCTCTGCTCACTCTTTTACTCACACAAACAAATAATTATGTTTATCTTGCTGCATAAAATCTTTACCACTACAATTAAAGCAACACTGTCTGTGTTTTCATAGCTGTTCACAATGCAAGGTTTACTGAAAGATACAGTACGGTTCTGCACACCAGCTCAACAAAGCAGGACTCATTGCATTTTCAATGGCAGTAACTCTTGCTGTGGTTGAAAAAACAAATATAAGCACAGAAAGTTTAAATGGGGACTTACCACGGGGCACCGTATATTCGGAATCCTTTAACTGTTACCTCTGAATCTTGCAAGTAAATACTGTTTGTCAGGAGTGACTGAACATTGTCAAAGTCCTCTGGTTTCAATTTGGACACAGAGGGAAAGCGGTAGTAATCCTGTTTAACAAGGTCTGCCATGAATTCCTTATCAAATGTCAGTTCATGATTCCCAGCAATCACTATTTTATATTCATATGGCAGGCTTCCTGAAATAACAAAAAGAGCACTTAATTAGCACATTTGCTTCCCACACCAGCATAGCCGGCAAAATAAGTAGACAGCGAACACTGGCAGAATTAAATACACAGGATCCGTGTGTATCTCCATGGGCAGCGAACGTTATTAATGCTGCTTCTTTTTCTCTGAATGAAATTTTGTTAAAATGTAAAGTAATGTCACACAAAGAAATGTCATAACCAAAGGCACGTACTGCAAAATGAAACAAAACAAGCTGGCAGGCATGCAGACAGATCCTCAGCTGGTGTAAATCAGCTCAGCTCCACAGGATTGAATGGAGATACAACAGCTCTGAACATCTGGCATACTATCTGTTAGTACATGGGACTAGCTGGAAGTCAGCAATCCTGGGTTCCAGTCTATTATGCAGTGAGACATAATGAATGAATGTTTGTAAAGAGCTCAAAGGAAAGGTTCTACACTCTGTATATATTAGGTAGGATTACTTATTAAAGGTATATTTTACGAGAGTTTAAGGATTCCGAAATACCCATTAAGCAATTTATTCCCATGCTCTACCTTGTTCTACACAGTACCAGTCCACTTATGATGGACTCTCATTTTATTATTATTCTTATTATTTGTGTTATGGTAGTGCCTAATTGAGATCAGGGCTCCACCCTGAGACAGATGCTGCATAAGCATATGGTGATACAGTCATTACCCGGAACGGCTTACCAGCCAAATGGACAAGACAGATAAAGGGAGGGAGAAAGGAACTGAGGCACAGAGAGCCTATCTTTAAAATGAGGATAATAGTATTTTCTAAGGGCCTAATCCAAAGCTCACTGAAGTCAATGGGACTGGCCCATAAGGACAGATTTTCAAGGGTTCAGCATCCCCAGTTGGTGCCAGATTTAAAAAAAAACAAAGCAAAAAAAATGTTGCAAATAAGGTCATTTATTTCAGTGCCTTAACAAAAGCTGAGTTCTTTTTAAAAAATCTGATTTAAAGCAGTTCGCCAAAAATCACACAGAAAACTCTTAGAGCTGGGAATTGGCCTCTGATCTCCAGTCCAAATGCAGCGCCTTAACCACAAGCCATCTTTCTTCTCTTATAGAAACTCGTTTAGCTTAGTGAACATTCCTAGTGATCACTAAGGGAATGATTTCACAAAGGTGATTGGTTCCTTACAAATACCATAGATTAGATAGCCCAATAGATAGCCACCTCTTCTTACTGTTCTTGGCCCTATTTGGTTGTACAAACTGTGAAGGAAAGACTAATATTCTATACTTATGAATACTATTCTAATAAGGACACTACAGCCCCAATTCTTTAGTCTTTGCACTCCTGAAACTCGCACTGAAGAAATACAGGATTGGGCTCTATGTTTTCTTGCCAGCACTATCCCCCATAAACACACACAACTTTCCTATTTCAAAATTTGGTTTGCAAATAAAATCAAAAAGCCTACTTGAAAAATAATTAGAGAAATGTTTGTGATAGTCAGACTAACTTTACTCCAATGGGGCTTATGGGGAAAGAGTGAAAATTCTCTTCCTTTCAATATTTATGGCAAGGAAATGGGAGTTCAGCAGGATTTTTATGCAAACATTTCCTGATCAAAATCCGTTAATTCTGGGTAGAAAAATAAAAAGCTATGATGTCCGCTCCCCCCCAAACACTAGACATCTTCATAGATTCCTAATGTCTGAACAAAATGCAAATCATACATATTAATAATTCTCTGTGGTGCAGCATTAGACTAAAAGCTGGGTGAGATGCTACTGGGCATTTGTCACTCCTCTGCAGTTTATGCCCCATTCCCTCCTCCCTCTTTCCCATCTCTGTCACATGCTGCTCTGCAATTCATTTTATTTAAAAACTAGGAATAATAGGTACCTACAATTCCAGCTCTCTGTGACTCCTGGGCACAAGGTAAAATTGCTATTTTCTTCTCTCTCAGGAAACAGAAAAGATACCACTGACATGAAATCTGATACACTTGTCATAATTATCAATCCCCACAAACCAAGCTAGATTTGGTGAAAATCTTAAGAGAGGGTAGGGACACCATTCCTGCCCATCCTGGCTAATAGCCATTCATGGACCTATCTTCCATGAATCTATCTAGCTCCCTTTTGAACCCCGTTATAGTTTTGGCCTTCACAACACCCTCTGGCAAGGAGTTCCAGAGGTTGACAGTGTGTTGCGTGAAAACATACTTTCTTGCGTTTGTTTTAAAACTCCTACCTATTAATTTCATGTGGTGGCCCCTTGTTCTTGTATTGTGAGAAGGAGTAAATAACACTTCCTTATTTATTTTCTCTATACCACTCGTGATTTTATAGACCTCTATCATATCCCCCCTCCTTAGTTACCTCTTTTCCAAGATGAAAAGTCCCAGTCTTATTAATCTCTCCTCTTACAGAAGCCGTTCCATACCCCTAATCATTTTTGTTGCCCTTTTCTGAACCTTTTCCAATTCCAAATATCTTTTTTGAGATGGGGCAACCACATCTGCATGCAGTATTCAAGGTGTGGGCGTACCATGGATTTATATAGAGGCAACAAGATATTTTCTGTCTTATTATCTATCCTTTTCTTGATGATTCCCAACATTCTGTTCGCTTTTTTGACTGCTGTTGCACATTGAGTGGATGATTTCAGAGAACTATCCACAATGACTCTAAGATCTCTTTCTTGAGTGGTAACACCTAATTTAGACCCCATCACTCTATATGTATAGTTAGGATTAGGTTTTCCAATGTGCATTATTTTGCATTTATCAACATTAAATTTCATCTGCCATTTTGTTGCCCTATCACCCAGTTTTGTGAGATCCTTTTGTAGCTCTTCGCAGTCTGCTTGGGACTTAATCCCATTCTTAAATTTATTAAGATCCAACTTTAATCTAGTGAGGTTGTCTGCCCCAGCTACTACCGGGAGATTGTTCCAGAACCTCACTCCTGTGATGGTTAGAATCTTCTTCCAATTTCTAGTATGAATTTATTCACGCTCATTGTGCCAACACTGTCCTTTAGTTTAAATAGCACTTCTCCCTCCCTGGTGTTTACCACGTCCCGTCCCCAATGTATCTATAGATAGCAATCATATCCCTACTCAGTCTTCATTTTGCATACCTATTTTTATATAGTGCTTTTCATCAGTAGATCACAAAGTGCTTCACAATCTTTAATGTATTTGTCCTCATAACACACCTGTGAGGGAGATAAGTAATATTATCCCCATTTTACAGATGGGGAACTGAACCACAGAGAGGCTAAGGTTTGAATCTACAAAGGTACGTAGGTGCCTATCCCCCCAGATTCAGATGCCTAAGTCCCATTTTTAGGCCCCACTGCAATCCACAAAACTCCTGCTCAGGTGCTGCCTAACTCTGCACCAAAACTCACTTGTTTTTGCAGTAGAAGTTCCCTAGGCACCCATGTTTCTGCCTCTGGGCATTTGTGATACTGGCAGACTTTACAGGGATCCCCTGAGTCAGTTATATGCATAATAATTCAACAAAGGCATATGAAGTCTCTACTGAGATCCAGTTACACGCTGGTTGGCATAACCACTGCAACATGTATATAAGGATAATATTAAAGGAGGTTCTTGCCTATACTGGAAAATAAGTTCTTAAGGTGTGAAAGTTAAAGCAGGGCACCAGAAGGTGAAAAGCGTGTTCCTTTCCGATAAGACGCTTATCTGTCTGGTTACATGCAAATTGGGTATCGTATACCTCACAAGAGATACCTATTTACATACTAAGCCCCTCAGCTAATCAACATTGAGAAACTGACAAGAGACTGCTAAAGCTATAGGAAGGAACACACAGCAGGAGAGTGTCTGGTTTATGAATAAAGATCAAAGGACTCTTTTGCCATATCCAGGGTTGCAAAGAGACACCCTGATATCTTTCACTTGGGAAGTAAGCTGACAGTGGGCTTGCTTGCTGGCTGTAATAGGCTGGAAGGATTTGGGGTGAGCTTTTGCTCTTATGACAGAACAATGTCCTATTAGTTAAGTTTAGGCTCTAGTACACGTGCTATGATTTCATTTCAAATGTAACCCTTCAATGCCAGTATTTCTGCTTGCTATCATTTGAATCCCTGTTCTTTGTTAAATAAACTTCTACTTGCTTTCTCTATAAACAAATCTCAGTGCTGTGTGTTAAGCAGAACTGTGTTCTGTACTGTAAACTGGTAAGCTGTGATGTACTGTTCCTTTGTGAACAGAGGAATTCTGTGACCATCCAGTGGATCAGGACCTGGGAGATGCTTGGACCACTCAGGGATTTAAGCGTGCCCTATCGCTAAACTGTAAAGAGATAATGGGGCCTGTGGTGGCCTAGAGGGGAGTGCTTGTGTTGCCAGAGGCTGCTAGAGTTGGGGAGCTCACCACAGTAAGAACAGAAGGGCTTCCTCACACTAAAAGTAAGTACAAGTGAGGTGCATCACAACTTTGAGTATCCCCAGAAAGCATCACAGCATGCACACTGCTACTTCACTCTAGGTGTCTGGACACCTATCTCCTGCCTAAATCCCAGTGCAATCCATGAACTAGGGGAAGGCAGGCATTCCTCTGCTTAACTTGCCTGTGAAGCCTGATCCAGGAGGCACTTTCAAAGGTTGCCTACCTCCATGCAAAACAGAAGGAGGAGAAGCTCACTTTAGCTCAGTTGTTAGGATACTCAACCAGGATGTGGGAGACCAGTAGTTCAAATCCCTGCTCTGCCTGATGAGAAGGGATTTGAACTGGGATCTGTCAGGTCAGTGCCCTACTCCCTTGGCTACAGAGTTTCACTCTTCGTTGCCCAATTATTGAATTAAAGTGTAGCAACTTCAAGAGGAGAGATTGAGGGGACTAACCTCAGTATACACCTTACACCCAGTCTGTTTTGTGCAAAGGTAAGCTGCCTCTGAGAAAGCCTACAGGCTCAGGCCCTTCACATAAGTTAAACAGCAGAGTGCCCGTCTTCCCCTGGGTTTATGGATCTCTAGCAGAGATAGGCACCTATCTCCATGAGAGGGGCAGGGCTTAGCATACATCCTTCTCACTGGCATCTCCACTGGCTCCTCCTCCCCACTGTGCTGGCTTTGTGGATTACATTCTACGGTGCCTATTTCTCCCAATATATTGTGTAGGCTACTTAGGCGCTGTGGATTGCAGTGTTGTTCCTGTGATTTTCTAGTGCTCAGAAATCAGGGATAGTGACACTGAGCATCCCAATGCCTAAGTGTAGTGTACTAAGACTGTATTGTGATAGCATGGACACGGAAATGTACATCCACATCTGACAGTGAAGCAAGCATGCCATGGTACATTGTATAGCACACCCTCAAGATGCTAGCTTGATTAGTAATTGGTTATGGGCCCGGTTGTATTTGCTTGCAGTCTTTAAATGGTGTACACTTCTTTTTTTTAAACGGATCAGGATGAATGTGCTTCATTCTATCTTTAATCATTCATGGGACAGTACTTGCTGTGTGTTAAGTACATTTAAATGCTTAAATATTTTCATTATGTACCACAAACCTGAATTTGCTCCATAATCTCTTGACTTTAGATTCTGCCAAATTTCTTTTTCCTTTTCTGATGGGTAGGGGCATAGAAGGAGGCTCAGAAGATGGGGGGGGGGGGGGGATTTTGCTCTTTAAAAAAAAATAAAAAAAACTCCACCTCCCACCCCCAACGTACATATAACTAAATCTGTTGAAAGCCAGCACAGGCCCATGAAAAGCGGAGGCAGTCCATCCATTGCTTTCCCCTTCCCCTAGGAAACTATATATAGTATTATTCAGAGTAATACATTACCTCTAATCAGATTATGTATTTGTACATCTCATTCAAGTTATCCCCTCCTGAAAGGGCCCCAATCAAGTAAAACATTCATTCATTCTCTGTGATACAACTTCTGAAATATTCTGGCATGTTTTCCTTTGGCAACAGTGCCCTTCGTCTATATTCTGCTTACCTTTTATGTTTTCTATGGAAGCATAAGCACAGTCACACACTAATCTCCTACTCAATGGTATTTTAGTTTTCCTCTTGCCTACATTAATCTTTATGTATCCACATTCCAGTTGTTTGGTGGCTCGGTGCAGGGTAGCACAGTGCAAGCTTTGATGGGCATTTCCCCATTTTTTCTTTATATCACACATACTAATGTAATACAGTAGTTCAGGAAAACAGTAATTCTTCTTATTCTCAATTATTCCATGAAACTGCTGGGTGGGGAGGGATCCATTCCCAAGCTGTGGAAGATGCCTGATGCGTTTGTTGGAGTGAGCACTTCAAAACCCCCAGTCGCAGACTCACAAAGTGACAGTAAAGTCTCATTTTAAACCATTCAACCAATTTCCAGATTAGGCCAAAGGCCACAACTGCAACTGCTGAGTGTATGCATGTGAAATCTTAACAGGAGAAGGATTAAAAGGAAGCTGCTGTCCCACTGGAAAGGAGTTTATGATGGAGATATTCAAACATCAGTCACTCTACAACTTCCAAAATCGAACAGCCATGTCAATGTGCCAAAATATATTACTTGGGCCAATTACATCCTTGAATATCTGCATGCAATGGAAGCTGTGCACATCCCAGGGCAGAATTTAATCCATGACTAGCGAATTACTGTAATAGCTATGAAGGCTTCTCTCTTCCTAAATATGACAGTTCAGTGGCACTCTTGCTCAGAGAAGAACATTACCGTTAAGAGTAAGTCAGTCAGTTTCAGGCTCACAAATAATTTTTTATACTTCCTCCACCCAGCAGTTGCCACCAAAATATGACTTTGGAATTCAGGATTACTTTGAAGATATGTGCCTCTCCTAAAGAAACTGGTTTTGCAAGATTAACTTTAAATACTTAAACAGCAAGATTTTTACTATGTGATTTAGCCAGGGGTTCCAAAACCTCAACCTAATGTCGCACCAAATAATTCTCTTTAAGTTTCTGCTTCATAAGAGCTTGATCCTGGAAGCCCATACTCACCCAAGCTGTCTTTTCTGTTTTCAGTGGGGCTACTCAGAAAAGTAAAGATTTACTCTATATATGGCATTATAAAAGATAGAATGTGATTGGCTATGAGATTTAACTATGCATGTCCTTGTTAGAAGCAAAAATGCCAGATCTTCTTAGTCAACTGTTCAAAAATATAACAATAATTATAACATGGTTGAGAAGTGCAGTGACTCCAGATCTCCACACTGTCATAAAAGCCACACTGCCTTCAACTTCATGCTTCAGGCATTTGGGGTAGTTGCACACTTTGCTATTTGTTGTTCTTACTTTTGACTGATTACATGGAAATGGAGCTTTACTGCTGTCTACAGCTGTAGTACATAACATTGTAAATGTATTTCAGTCACAGATATTTGACTCCTGTCTTCTCATTTTTACAACTCCTTCAGTGCCTTTCATCTAAGGATCTCAACATGTATTACAAGCACTAATTAACTAAGCCACCAACACCTCCATCAAGCAGGTAAGTATTATCATGCCCACTTTACAGATGGGCAAACTGCAGCAAAGACTGGTTAAGGGAGTTGCCTGTGGTCATACAACGAATCAGAGACTGAGACTCACAATTCCCTGTTGGAGCTGCAGCTAGCAAGAGATGTTAAGAGTAACAAGAAGGGTTTCTTCAGCTATGTTAGCAACAAGAAGAAAGTCAAGGAAAGTGTAGGCCCCTTACTAAATGAGGGAGGCAACCTAGTGACAGAGGATATGGAAAAAGCTAATGTACTCAATGCTTTTTTTGCCTCTGTCTTCACAAACAAGGTCAGCTCCCAGACTGCTGCACTGGGCAGCACAGTATGGGGAGAAGGTGACCAGCCCTCTGTGGAGAAAGAAGTGGTTCTGGACTATTTAGAAAAACTGGACGAGTACAAGTCCATGGGGCCAGATGCGCTGCATCCAAGGGTGCTAAAGGAGTTGGTGGATGTGATTGCAGAGACATTGGCCAATATCTTTGAAAACACATGGTGAACAGGGGAGGTCCCGGATGAGTGGAAAAAGGCGAATGTACTGCCCACCTTTAAAAAAGGGAAGGAGGAGGATCCGCAGAACTACAGGCCAGTCAGCCTCACCTCAGTCCCTGGAAAAATCATGGGGCAGGTCCTCAAGGAATCAATTCTGAAGCACTTAGAGGAGAGGAAAGTGATCAAGAACAATCAGCATGGATTCACCAAGGGCAAGTCATGCCTGACTAACCTAATTGCCTTCTATGAGGAGATAACTGGCTCTGTGGATGAGGGGAAAGCAGTGGATGTGTTATTCCTTGACTTTAGCAAAGCTTTTGACACGGTCTCCCACAGCATTCTTGCCAGCAAGTTAAAGAAGTATGGGCTGGATGATTGGACTATAAGGTGGATAGAAAGCTGGCTAGATCGTTGGGCTCAACGGGTAGTGATCAACAGCTCCATGTCTAGTTGGCAGCCAGTTTCAAGTGGAGTGCCCCAAGGGTCGGCCCTGGGGCTGGGTTTGTTCAATATCTTCATTAATGATCTGGAGGATGGCGTGGACTGCACTCTCAGCAAGTTTGCAGATGACACTAAACTTGGAAGAGTGGTAGATACTCTTAGGGATAGGGACAGGATACAGAGGGACCTAGACAAATTAGAGGACTGGGCCAAAAAAAATCTGATGAGGTTCAATAAGGATAAGTGCAGAGTCCTGCACTTAGGATGGAAGAATCCCATGCACTGTTACAGACTAGGGATCGAATGGCTAGGAAGCAGTTCTGCAGAAAAGGACCTAGGGGTTACAGTAGAGGAGAAGCTGGATATGAGTCAACAGTGTGCCCTTGTTGCCAAGAAGGCTAATGGCATTTCGGGCTGTATAAGTAGAGGCATTGCCAGCAGATCGAGGGATGTGATCATTCCCCTCTATTCGACATTGGTGAAGCCTCATCTAGAGTACTGTGTCCAGTTTTGGGCCCCACACTACAAGAAGGATGTGGAAAAGCTGGAAAAAGTCCAGCGGAGGGCAACAAAAATGATTAGGGGGCTGGAGCACATGACTTATGAGGAGAGGCTGAGGGAACTGGGATTGTTCAGTCTGCAGAAGAGACGGATGAGGGGGGATTTGATAGCTGCTTTCAACTACCTGAAAGAGGGTTCCAAAGAGGATGGGTCTAGACTGTTCTCAGTGGTACCCAATGACAGAACAAGGAGTAATGGTCTCAAGTTGCAGTGGGGGAGGTTTAGGTTGGATATTAGGAAAAACTTTTTCACTCAGAGAGTGGTGAAGCACTGGAATGGGTTACCTAGGGAGGTGGTGGAATCTCCTTCCTTACAGGTTTTTAAGGTCAGGCTTGACAAAGCCCTGGCTAGGATGATTTAGTTAGGAAATGATCCTGCTTTGAGCAGGGGGTTGGACTAGATGACCTCCTGAGGTCCCTTCCAACCCTGATATTCTATGGTTCTATGATTCTATGAACTACTACCTAGTGAAACAGAGCTTACAGATATGTAGAAGCAGCACGGAACAGTCTCCTGTAACTACAAAGAGGCTCAGAGATCAGCAGGGAAATCAGCAGATCACAGACATCCTTATAGACAGCCAGTTGTTCCTCTGTGCCGTTCCTTGCTATTGGCAGCAGAGCTCACCCAGCAGAAGGGTTGCCATTGGTGCCATCCCCCTCAATGAGGTGAGGGCAACAAATGCTGTAAAGGGGAACTTAATGTTGTTCTGAGCAGCCGTAATTCCTGGTAGATTGTCTGGTGGAAACTCCACTGGTTTTGGAGGTCAGTGTGAACAGCAGCTTCATCTCTTTCTCTTCTCTGCATGTGGCCATCCCTACCTCTCAAACTCACGATGCCCCAACCACATAATGGGGCCTTCTCTATTTTGAGAGATGGTGGGACAATGCCTCAAAAACTCTGCTTCCTCCTTCCACATGGAATGGATGGATGGATCAGACTCGTATCTGTGCCAGTTTTTATAATACATGCTAGATTCCCCACGCTGAATGGAACAACAATAGTCCTCTGTAAAACTTAGAATCCAAAACAGGATAAAAGGAGCAAACATCTTTCCTTGGATTATACCAGCAATGAAAAAGCTCTGGCTGCTCTCAGAATAAATATCCCTCCCACTATCCCCTGCCCTGCAAAATAAAAAATCCTTTAATCAAATAATTAAAAAAAGAAAATGACAACTATATTGGCCAAACAAGCTAACAGCTTAACACACATTTCTAACCATTCACATACACATTTTGATGACATAAAAAGAACAGAACAACTCACAACAATAAAATAGTTCAAATAAAACATACATGAAAAATAGAAACACAAGGTCCAGGCATAGCCCCAGGCCACTGAAGACAGCCCAAGTCCCAAAACTCTGCAAATCTTCCTGCTGCAAAATATTCCACCAGGTTTTTTAGCCATCAGTTCACAAATGCCTTTTTAAAGCAACATTTGGTTTTGGAAGAGCGTGAAGGGAAAGAATAAAAACACATGGAAAATATATCAAGGTGGGCGAAAGAGTAAAAGTTTAACTGTTTTGCTTTATGCAAAGAAAACATCAGACCACAGTATAGAGAAAAGTGAAGGCTGAGATCCTTGGATTCCTGTGATAAATCTAAAGCTTGTACATAAAAGCTCCCCTTTGTTGAAAAGGTTGTTAGACACCACAGAAAAGAAATGTTATGTAAGTGCAAGCTCTGCCTCTGACCTTTCACTCTGTAACCATCAGGCTTCATTCATTTTCACAAGGCCTGACAGCTCTAGCGTTAATACTCACACTTGCTGATCGAGCCACACAGCAGGTTCAGACTGCTACCTTCTCCTCTGAAATTCATGCATTAGGGTTTCTTCCATGCTGGTAATGGAAAACCAAGTCTAAGAAACATTAAACACAAAAAACTACGTTACAATAATGCCAAGGTTGAGCCATAAACCCACGAAAGCAAGGAAATGCTGAGTGAATCTTTGTCTCATCACCCATAACTCAGTCCTCAACAGCTGAAGCACTGTAGCACTTAAGGCCTTCCACTAGAGTCCACAGCACTAGGAGATGTTACTTGACCTGTGTGGTCCTGACCAGCAGTCTTATGCTGCAGACCAGAGGTGCCCAACAGCAAATATTCCTATCCAGATATCCAGCCCATACAGAAGTAAAATATATTGTACGACAGTGACATGTAACATCACCAAGTGGAGAAGGACCCCTGAAACGGGGCCACATACACTGCAGCATCTAGTTACAAAGGGGCTGATTTAAGGATGCAGTGACAACAGTAACTTGGAAATTCCTTGCTTTTATGCATTTATGTCTCAACCATAACATTATTCTAATGTAACTGTTTGTGATTTATAGCCGGAGTTATTTTTGTTCAAAACAAAAAAAAAGTTAGTATGACAGTAAGATACAATCTCTTGTTTCACCATTGATGCCACAGCCTATTTACAGCTGCATTGAAATCAGTTATTTTTTACCTCTCGAGTTTGTTTGTAAGTTTGTTGGGATAATGGAATTGAAACGGTCTCTCTAATGGAGCCTAGTACGAGAAGGTTTTCACTGGATCTTATCAACTGGTGCACAGTATTTATTTATCCTGAAGTTGGAATACAAATTTGGCATTCTTTGAAAGCCGCAGCATGATTTTGTAGCTCAAAGTACTGCCAGTCTGAGTATTCAAAAGCCATGAGACAGCCCCCCAAAATCATGAGATTGGCTTAAAAATTATGGGATTTTAAAAAGAATACATTTGGAACTCTTTTTATTTGCCTGCTGGTGAGTGAGCCTTTAGGGTTAATGTTTTCAAGCTTTCCTCCAAAATGAGAAGAGCCAGAAAATTACTTTAAAACAGCTGAGATTCTCATATAATAACTCCAGGAGATGGGGCTTTAAGGAAAATAACAAACATCATAAAAGTCACATGAAGTTGCAAGAGCTCGCAACACTGTCCTTAAAGTCTACCTTTAAATTTAGCGAAGTCTGAAGGGCAATATGGTCATTGCGTCTTGCAATAGCTTTTATTGTTTTTTTCATTCATTTTTAAAGTCAATCCTTGTAAAACAAAAATGTAAATGTGCCAATCGTTCTAGGACGTCATACAAACAATACAGGGCACAAAGAGCAGGCCTAACATGATTGCTGAGTGCTGTATGCTTGCTTTTAAAAGGATCCACTGAAATGAAATAGCACTAACTTGGGATAATATAAGGGTTACAGGCCAGATTTAGCCTTCATTTCATCTGTTGAACTGGAGTGGGGCTCCACTGATTTAGGCAGAATCATTCCAGATTTACACCAGTGTAAATAAGATCAGTATCTAGTCCCATATAACATTATCCCTTTGAACCATGGACATAAAACACTAAATATATTAAGATATAACACATTAGAGCTGACATTCCATACAAATTTTGACTCAATGAATGTTGTTTCATATGGCTGAGATATTGAACTTTGGATACAGAGCAGACAATGGAAACAAAAACTCAGCCTTCATTGTGCCAGTGAAGTGAAATGGAAATACTCTTCTAGAACTTGATTAAAACTAAATTGAAAAAGAACATTTTTGGTTAATATTACATTAGGCTAAAATACAGAAATGAATCATAATACTATTTAAATCTAATAAGAAAAAGCCATCTCAATTTCAAAACTTTCAAAGCATTCTCTATAAATGCATCACAGATCCATTTACATGGTACTTTTGCCAATAAGCAAAACCAAATCACAGGTTCCAACTGGCTTAACTCATATTGGAAAGTGCGAAAGCAAATGCTAGAAAATGCAATTACTGCAAACAAACTCCATTTTCTCCACTCAGAAGGGAATTTCAGGGAACATTTTATTGCCATCAAATAATATTTCTAAAGGCATAAATACACAATTCTATTTTCTTTTTGGAGTCTCAATTACTGTATAACCTAATCCTCTATAAGGAAAACCTCCAGATTTTGAACTAATTCATCAGAAGTGGATATTACCTTGTGCACATCGACACCGTGTCAATTTTAATAATTTGCTCTTTGCATCTTAAGAACACCAAAAACCAATCATCAGTGCCTGACACAAATAGCTAATACTTCTAATAACATCCTCTTTCGTTTCTGTAATTTACAATTCCAATTAAGCTTATTTTTTTAATGAAAAAAAAAGGCTATCAGAAAAGGAGGTCATCTTGAGAAACAATTATACTGAATGTAATTAAACTAATCATCATTATCATGGAGGAGAGCCTTGGTATTTTCCTGTATATATATTTCCACACTTCAAAAGGCCAACAAATGCTACTACTTAGAATTTCACGTCAAAAGACAATCTTTGTTTTAAAGAAATAGCTAAGACAACTGGAACCTGATACTTCACCTCTTACTCAGACAAAACAATGCCCTGAAATCAATGGAAGATTTTTCTTGAATAAAGACTGCAGGACCCACACCCAGATGTGGGCCAAAAATCTTTACTGGTTTTGTATAATAATTTGATCCAATTCCCACTGATATCAATGAAGAGACTCTCATTGCTGCCAGTGGAGGTGAGATCTGGCTCTATACGTGAACACCTCTTATTGAGAATCACATCCAAATTCCAAAACTCTCCCTTTTGTTTCCTCCCCCTTATGAATTTGTTCTATTTATTTTGCTGCTAATTTCTAATTCCAGAGACCCATATTCTTCAAGGTCTACAGTTCATATGCAACAGTGTTCACACACATTTATATGTATCAGACCTTACTATTATGTCTGTCATAAACAGATAAGTAAGAGTTAATAGAACAGAAGTACTTCATATCTCTTTTGCCTGTAAAGGGTTAACAAGATCAGTGAGCCTGGCTGTAACCTGACCTTTTGGAAAACAAAATCCTTCTATACAAATACAAAAAATTGCCTTGATTGTTCTGTATTGTACAAAGAAAGATACAATCACACATACAGAGAAGTCTTGTAAGGAATTTTTATTATTAAGAATACTTGCTAGCCATTATTTTTGCAAATTTTCAGATTTATATTTAGAAATAATAAATTTTGTTTTTCAGGAAACAATAAGTTCTTTGGCGCAGCAACTGTCATTGTTTACGTACTGCCTGGAATAATGGGCCCGGACCTGGCTGGCTACTAGGCAGTGCTGCAATACAAATGTTAAACATAACTGAATAAAGTACTAATGAGAATCAATAATAAGCCATAACAACGCGAAGGAACAATAAATACAAGTAAAACACAAACATAAGAAGAAAAAGATACAGCGTAAAATTTGAGAAAGCATCTACGTCTGACTTTCACTTGGACTTTGGCTCCTAAATCACTTCTGAAAATGGGACTTTGGGCTTGTCTACACAGGAACAGTCAGGGAAATTCATCTGAATTAATAAGAGGTGTGAATTTAAAGTGGCTTAGTTGGACAGCACTGAACTCCTGTGTGAACACTCTGAGCTTATGTCTATACTAGTACTTTTGTCAGTAAAACTTTTGTCAATCAGGCGTGTGAAAAAAACACACTCCTGACTGACATAAGTTTCATCAACAAAAGCGCTGGTGTGGACAGCGCTACCTTGGCAGGAGACACTCTCTCACTGAAATAAACTAAACTGACATAAGGCCACTTTAATTCTGAGTAAGAGCATCCACACAGGGGTTTAATGCAATTTAACTAATCAACTTTAAAAGTTAATTCAAATTAACTCCCTTAAGCTACATCTATACTGTGCCGCGGTGTGGACTACAAGGGTGTGACCTGCAGAGCACAGCAAAGTGTTGCACGCTAACTGCTCTGTGTGGAGTAAAAGGTAACTAGTGTACATAGTCCTCTTTCAAACACAACTAAGATTAACAGGAAGTAGGTAGGTACCTTTTAGTTTGTCAGCAGCATCCACACAGAACAGTTAGCATGCAACACTTTGCTGCACTCTGCAATTCACAATCCCACAACCCACACTGCAGAACAGTGCAGATAAGCCCTTAATGTCCCCATGTAGACAAGCCCTTAAGCTCCTAAGCTATTGAGGTACTTTTCAAATTTTTACCCCATATCTTGTCTGTGCATGAGGTGTTTACGTGTTAATATTTGTGTAATAAGCACATTTGTTAAAGAAAATAATATATTTTTAAAATCTTTTTTGAATTTAGTTCAATTTGCTGGTTTTGTTTCTTTGTTCTCTGAAAAGGAGAAGACGAGAAGCTGAACCAACCCCACTTCCAGCAGCTGATCAATACCAACCTGACGGCATTCCCTGATAGCCCTGCTTAATGTATCTGATCTCACAATAAACCTGATGGTTCTTTTCCAGATTTTTCTACAGGGGATGAAAACAAATGACTAGTTGCAGGGAAGATGCTATCCACAGTTACAGTCAATTTAAAAAATATATTCAGGTGCAAGGTGCTTGTGAGCTACTGTTATCCATCATTTATTGCCTCTTTTTACTGCCCAGGTTTAAATTTATGATTTTAAATAAATCTAAACATTCCAGTACAGTCTCTCGAGATGAACCTGGATATCATGAATCTCCTGAGCGTTGTACGGAAATTCCTTTTAATAATCCAACCCACTGAGAGGTTTTTTTAGCTACTAACATGAGACAACCAAATCATTCCAGCTGTTCCTTATTATTTCAGGCAAGCAAATTTGTTTGTTTTTTCAATCCTTGTTTTTATTTATTTTTCTAGCCATCTACAGATGCCTGTGGAGAGTAACATCTCCCCCACAGACATTTTCCATGAAAATGTAGGGACATATAGTAACCGTAACCCTCTAATTTGACATCCACAAGGAGATCTGTACAAAGAGAGGACTGTAGCAGGATGGTCTAAAGCAGAGATCTGTGTTTACCCTGGCGGGCTGGGCCGGCTTGTTTACCTGCTGTGTCCACAGGTTCAGCCAATCGTGGCTCCCACTGGCTGCAGTTTGCCGCTCCAGGCCAATGGGGGCTGTGGGAAGTGTATGGGCCAAGGGATGTGCTGGCCTGGGATGGCGAACCGCGGCCAGTGGGAGCCGCGATCGGCCGAACCTGCGGACGTGGCAGGTAAACAAACCGGCTCAGCCTGCCAGTTTGCTTACTCTGGCGAGCTGCATGCCAAAGGCTGCCAATCCCTGGTCTAAAGGAATAATCATGGCACTGGGGGCCAGGGACTCCTGAGCTCCAATCTTAGCACTGCCACTTCATTCTTGTTGCTGCCTCTCTGTGTATGGCCTCGAGCAAGCGATTGCAATTATTTATATTATGGCAGTGCCTAGAGGCACCAACTGAGCTCAGGGCTCCACTGTGCTAGACACTGTACATACGTATGATTATAGACTGCCCCTGTCCTGAAGAGCTTAAAACCTAAGGCCTTGATCCTGTTGCAAGTGACTCTCTCAGGGCAGGGTCCTATGCCTGCATGGCACCTTAATAAAGTCACTTCCCATACAGCGTTAACTGCAGGATAGGGGCGTAGACAGACAAAGGGTGGGAGATAGTAAGTATTATAATCTCCATTTTACAATGGTTAATCAAGGCACAGAGAGATTAAGAGGTTTTCCCAAGCCCTAGAATTACCCAGGAAATCTTTGGCAGAGTCAAGATAAAACCTAAATCTCTTCTGTTCCAGTCTACTGCCTTAACTACAAGGCCATCTTACCCATCCATTTCTGTCTCACCTTCCTCATTATTAAAATGGGGATAATATTAGTTACCTCACTCACAGGGCTGTTGTGTTAATTAATGTTCACACAGAACACTGAAGTGGTAAAATGCTAAATACTGTGACTATTTCTGTGCATCTGAATTCACCGTTTATTTTAATGAGGTTCTGAAGTAGTTGAGCTCTGCTGCAAATGCCCTTTTCCGTCCTGTATGAAGATTTCTTACACATTCAAAGCCTTGCTAGAAAATATACTTCTGCACCTAAATGCCATTTGTAATAGAGTGTTGGGCAGGCAGCATTTTGAATTTCTAACCTACTGTGTCTTCTTCAATTACTCTTAACTGACCCTATTCACTTATCCTTTTCAGCCTTCGATTCTAGTGTTTTGTTAAATAAAAAAACCAACATCCTATTGAAAAGTGTGATTTGCACACCTTAAACACAACCGAATAGACAAGTACACTCAATCAGAACTGGCAATTAATAATGCAAGCTAAAATGATCACTATACCACCCATTTAAGAAATTTATATCCTATTTATATTCCTTTCCGCCAAGGTTTTCGCCCCTTCACCTAATAGGTAGCCATCACTGTTTTTACAGCTGGTCTCACGGAAGCACTTGTTTATGAATGGTTCTATTGCTTCCACTATAACTTTATGCATGTCCTCTGAAGTCATTTGGTCAAATGCCAGAGTCATTTTAACATCCGTAGGCAGAGTTGTCCAGTCATGAAAGCAAGGCCTCTTCCTTCCACTCAGACTCAATGCTACCCCAATGGAGCAGTCCTGGTGACTAGACAGTATTGTATCTCCCACACCATCACTGTTCACTTTTCCTTCTCTTCAGATTCTGGCTATCTCATCATGGTACTGTATACTTCCAGGTGAACAGCCTTTTCTACAGTAAACAGCACTGCTATTCTAGGAGTTACAGAGTTGTGGTTATTAAGAGATATGTGGCTGGTAAAAATCCTTTAGTTTTAGGGCTATGAGCCTCGCCAAAGCAAATATACTTTATTCCCACCAGCATTGAAAGCTTCACTGGGGACAGAGGAGAGGAGGAATAAGAATGAATCTCCTTAACTACAATTCCAAGAGAAAACTCAGTGGAACTTTCATGTACAAAACTTCATCATTTCCCTGTAGTTCTTCTGCTGTCCCTCAGCTGTAAGCCTTTGAACTCCAACACCATGAGGTATTCAAGGATAGTGAGGCTTACCGAGAGGCGGCAAACTCCAGGAACATGATGTAATACATAGGGAGGGAGCAGACATCTCAGCTAAATTACCAAGCTGACCCTGTATAGAGGTTTGACAAAATATGGACAACTTCGGTGGCTGTTTTTTCTATTAGAATTTCCATTTTTGCATGCATGGAACAGCATCAGAAGAGAAAATGCAAAGTGCCAGGAGAAAGGCTGCTCTAGTCCTATTTCCATCCCAGTTAGAAAGATGTAACTAAACATTTCTGGGGGCTTATCCAAAACAAGTGAGGGTTAACTTGTCACTAGTAATATGCAAGTCATAGGTAGAGAAGGTTTCCAAGTCCAAATGTTTGTATTAAGATGGATCAAAGTGAGCCCTGGGAAAAGTAGGAACATCTCACATTTGACTATTTTTGAGTCCCCCTTTGTCTTCTGTCTCTCTCTGTTCTTTGTAGTCTCTCTCTCTCCATGCCCTTTCCCAGTCTGATGTTCTCTTGTCATCATTTTGTGTTGTCTTTGCATCACCTCACCTCTTTCCTTACATTACTATCTCCTGCTGTGCTGCTTTGTTCCTGCTCTACTTCATGTGCCATCAGTAGTGAGGTTTTAATAACCTTTGCCTCACAGCTAGCATGCAGAGCGGGAACAGAAAGACCAGCACAGCTGAGGACAACCTTATAAGAAGGTGGAGTAAAGCATTTGAGTGAACTGAGTTTCTAAAAATAGAGTCTCCTGACTGAGCAACTTGAGAAACTTCAAGTTCTTAATTGTTTTGGACACAGGGAACATGAGTCCCAAGGTTCCTCACAAACTTAAGAAGCCCATGGGGCAGTTCAATAGTCATTGTGGATCAAATTCTGCTCAAACACACTAGTTTAATTTCTTCACCTTCAATAGTATTATTTCAGATTTATACAACTGAGAGCAGAAGCTGTCTGTGGGCTACCAGCCCAGCTCATCTAGAAGTCTTTCAGAACAGCTATCATTATTTACACCGTCGTTCTCAGAGAGACACTGCAGGATATTAAAAAGCAAATTTCCTCTTTCAAAAATAGTAAATGGTGGCATCTCGTTTCTCACTACAATGAGCACCATGGATAAATGACCAAACTGCTAGTATTACTATACCTTCCCCAGAAACACTGCTGGAAATCAGGTTTTCCTTTTCTAGATCTCCCAGTAAAGAATTTCAAATAAATATTCTACATCAGCGGTCGGCAGAAGTGCTGTGCCGAGTCTTCATTTATTCACTCTAATTTAAGATTTCACATGCTGATAATACATTTTAACGTTTTTAGAAGGTCTCTTTCTATAAGTCTATAATATAACTAAACTATTGTTGTATATAAAGTAAATAAGGTTTTTAAAATGTTTAAGAAGCTTTATTTAAAATTAAATTAAAATGCAGAGGCCCCGGACTGGTGGCCAGGACCTGGGCAGTGTGAGTGCCACTGAAAATCAGCTCTCGTGCCACCTTTGGCACACGTGCCATAGGTTGCCTACCCCTGCTCTGCATTGATCATCTATACACTCTCAACACAACCCCAGAATTAATTACATGGGTTTTCTTTTCTGAATCTGATATAAAAACGCAATGCAACATTTGTCAGCGTTCAGATCCTGGCTTGTGGCCCACTGGAAGAAGAGGGTTAATTAACAAGTCACATAGGCTCGTAATATTCAGTAGGAGGCATGGCTCAAAAAGCTGCCCATTTTTCTGGCAATAAAGAAAATAAAGACAGTAAGTCTTGGAACATTAATTAACCCCCCCGTATTGGTAATTACCATAAGATGAGAGTCTGCCAGCCTTGTATTAACATAAGTTGCTGCAAGTTGCTTTTGAATGGTACAGTAATGCCCATGATACTGTGAATAAATGCTAACATTAGAGTTTTAGGACTCAAGCCCTATATCCAATAAATGCTTTTAACAGACCTTCACTCTCACTGGTTGCTTGACCAGAAGAAATTCATTTCATACAAACAAAAAAGCCAAGGGGGCATTCCATTGAGCAAGCACTTTCTTTACTCATTTTACAAATAATCTCCTGTATTCACCAACAATTTCCTAAATGAGTAGAACTGTGAGGAGAATTAAGAAAACCCTAAGAGCCCTTGCACTCTTTGCCACTTAAACGCTGGAAATAACAGAGTGGTGATTTAAAAAATAAAGGCCAAAAAAAAAAAAAAGTTCTGTAATAGGACACTGATGACCAATTTTAAATTGAATTACACAGCCTGCTAATTTTTATGATGAGATAAAATTTCTTTGGACACTACACACTAAAATCTACACAGAGCTTTCTCCCCCACAGCCCCAACCCCTCCCTCTGTTCCAAGCAACTCCTCCTCCCCTGAAACAATTGTTTTTACTAAGCAGGAACTTAATGCTCTACTAACTGAAAGACTTTTTTTTTAAAAATTAAGTCCGGTTAATATGGTGCAGTGAAAGATTCAGTAGAGAGGTTTACATCTATGTTGTTTGTAGTTTGTTTATTTTTGAGGCAATGCTTAATTTGGAAGCTATATATAAATCAACGGTATACAAAGAGTATATGCGCTAGGACTGCTTTTCAGTGAAACCATTTCCAGACTGAGTTTTGTAGCAGTAGCAGCAACA
Organism: Gopherus flavomarginatus; assembly: GCF_025201925.1. Taxonomy (NCBI): domain Eukaryota; kingdom Metazoa; phylum Chordata; order Testudines; family Testudinidae; genus Gopherus; species Gopherus flavomarginatus. Next base: position 68,227,294 of record NC_066621.1, on the reverse strand, counting down.
CTTGAAAAACCTGACAGCAGTGTTTGTGGAACTTATCTTTCTGTTTGAGTGACTTGCGTTTTTCTCATGGCTGTTCCCTCAATGCTCCTACTTTGTTATATTTTAAAGTGGATATTTTTTTTGAGGGGTGGAGAGGTGACTTGTGATTATTTAGTGCATTTGTTTTGGTTGTGGTTTGATTAACTATCCCAGCTTTAAGTAAGGGCAGCCCTAGCAAGCAGATCCAAGAAATGACAGAGGAATTACTGAGATGAAAAGTCACAACCAAAAATTGTGGAATATTTTCTAGTGCTCCCCTGCTCCTTTCTTTCAACGAAAATTACCAGATTAATTTATTGAAATGATTTCTTTATATTAAGTCTCTCTGGAGATGTTGTCCTTTCTGAAAATAAGATTAACCGCAGCCAAGTATTCTGTTTTCAGATGTCATCCTAAAATTTACATTGATTTGTTTTAAGATGAATTTCCACACTAATGCTTGGTAGTATATGAGTTGTACAGGTGTCATATACAGTATATTTCCAATAAGTTACAGACTGCAGAGGTGACAGACAAAAAGGACCAAAGCTCCTTGAACAGACAATAAAAAATACATGCAGTTCCTTGAGACTTTTTTGTTAAATTGCTGGGGGGAGGGAGGGAGAGGGAGGAGATAAGATACCTATAAAAGTTTAACACACTTACATTTATCCACATGGAGAATTTCCACTGAAGTCAATGGAATTTTTGCATGCAAATCAATGGCAGGAAAATGGTCCCTTCTACTCTATTTACAAAGTTATACTTCGAGGGTACTGTATTCTACACAGCATATAGCAAGAATTTCAGCTGACATACAAAGTAGTAAAATAAAATATCAGGAAAGAACTGGAATGAATATGGCATGGAGAAAGAATTTTACATTTGTTCTTTGAATTTTTTTATAAATTGCTAGATGAAGGGGGAAATATAGTTTCTTATTTTATGATGCCAAGTGCTTATTGATATATTCACCCATACTTTATAAACATATCAAGATGCAACATTCACACTTGTTTTGTATTCCCCTAAACACATTACAAGTTAGAACACAATTAAATATGAGATTGGACTCTCAAACAAAGATACAAATATTTTTACAAGAAGCAAAACAAGATAATCCTTTTAAAAGAAGTTTAATAAATACTCAAGAGAATTTTAAAAAGTATGAATTTGGATTACATTTTGTTAATTGCACTGATGAATTTCATGCTTCTGAAACTGAGCAGCTAACAGCAGGTGCCGGTAGCCATAAAGGCAGACACTGTGGAAGTTTGCCTATACAGCTCTGTCAATGCATTTCAAGACCCCTACTTACCATCCTACTTCTGAACTATGCTGCAGCAGTCAGCTAATTTGGCGGGATCCTGAAATCCTCGCTTAAGCAAAGGGATCACAGAAAGCCTTCTCCTGCTCCCACTGACCCCAAGAGAGCAGAACTTGTCCCAATGCATAAAGGAAGAGTCCTACAGTATTAGAAGTCAGTCACTGAAGAGGTAGCTTTTTCTAAAATGAGACTAACAAACTTTTCTGGAGCTTTCTTCCCTCCTCCCAGAGCAGCAGTGCAGAACTCAAACACTCTTAAGAGGATTTAAATCAGAACAACATTTTCTTTCAATTGCAACTATTGAATGCATTCAAAATTTGTTAGAAGAGCTAAGTGCAGCAATATGGTATTTCATAGTTAGTCACTTAATTATTCATTCTGGGTGTAATGAATGGAGCATGTTTAAAACAAGTTCCAGATGGTAAGAGCAGAAAGTAAAAATAAATCAAAATTTATAAAAATAAAAAGAGATTTCTTTTTGTTGCCATAATTTTACTCTATAATATTTTGAAACTGCCTTTAGATTTTAAATTATCTCAGAGCATTTTGCATTAATAGCCTTCTGAAATTTTGGCAATTTGGAGTTTATTGGGTTGTTTTTCATAAATAATCAAACATGTTTATATTAGTTACATACCAAACACTGACCAAATTCTTATTACAAAGGATAATATTTTAAAAGGAATACAATGAAATGAAGTCCTGAAAAGTCAAATGTTTGATCACAGTGAATTTATTATCTTAAATGTGCCTAAATATGTGAGATTAATGCTCAGTGCTGCATGCCTTGCTCAGAAAAAATTCCCATTTACTATTCCTAAGTAAGTAGAGGATTGGGTTCAGAGACAATCCAAGTGTGCAACTATAATGAGAAAGAGTGAAGGAGGAACCTAACCAAAAAGGAATAAAGAGATGGTTGGGAAGAAGAGCAAAGGAGCAGTCCTCTCTGCCCTTCTCTCTCCCACCTCTCCCAAAAGTAAAGTGACCAGAAGAGCTATTCAGGAATGTAACCCTGAATGTTGGGTTTTTTTACGTGATAAGAAAATGTTCCAAATCACATTATATTGTTTTGTTCCATTTGTCTGCTTCAGAATAAGTTTGGTTTTTAAGAAGCAAACAGTATAATGGCAGACATCCAACCTACAACCGTGTGCTATACTTTTAGATATTGACAAGGGCTCATGTGGACAAGCTAAGAGTAGATTAGAACAGGTCATCTGTTCATACTTCCTACAGCAACACCATGTTATCACAGGTCTTCCAGCCTTATCATCTACTCAACATTACAGTCAACAGTTTCATTTGAAGCTGCTACTTTCATTAACTTAATCAAATGTCACATACCAACATGACCCACAGTAACTTTTCTGCTTAGCGTAAAACAAGCCTTAAGAGAACTACCACCAATACACAAATAAGCACAATATAACTAGCCAATCACCAAATTTAAATATATACGTCCTCTGCTTTTATTTCTTTCACTAACACATTGGACAAATTAAATATACTGCATATAAAGACAAAATTCTTCTTTCATTTACACTAGTGCATTTCTACTGGTGTAAATGAAGATCACACTGGTATAAGTAGAAGAATTTGACCCTAATCCAAAAATCAGACTTGTCTCACTATGTCACATTATTCACGTTTCCTCAGCTTAACTATATCATGCAGCAGCAATAGAAAGAGAAAACCCTAAAGGTACATCTACACCGTACACCACTTACATCAATGTATAGAGTATACTCGCTGCACGCCCCACAGCATGGGTATAAACAGAAGCATAGATGGTGAGACACTTCTTAGGCCTGATCTCTGTGGGTATGTACTGTGCACATCCCTCTACACACCCAAGCAGTGCCTCCCCCCTCTACACTGCTAAAAACAATTATGTACAGTCCTGCTGTCTCCCCGCTACCAGAGTCTTTTCCTGCTGCCTCCCTCCTGCCAAATCCTTTCACTGATGCATGTAGCTACATGTCTCAATGTGGATGCAGTTGCTTTTCATTGCAGCATGTAGCTACACATACCCTACATGCTGCCACCAGCAGTGTGCAGTGTAGATGTACTCTAAGAGGAACACTATTGGCAATGAACATGTAAGATGAAAAGAAGAGCATAAAAGAACCACTTTGCCCCTTCCAAACATTTCAGAAACAATAAGTCAAATTTTCTATTTTCAGTTATAGTGATGTATATTTGTGGTAACTTCATCAACTTCACAGGAGTTATTCCAGATTGAAATCACTACTGCCACAGACCATAACTCAGACCAACTCATCGAACCTGCACACCCCATGGAGGAGTTGTGCCTAAGTAAAAACAGAACAAGCATTTCAGGAAATAAATAGTAGTAGCAATTATTAAAAAAAAATAGGTGAAGAACTTCAGCTGATGTAGAAACAGATCCTGCAAACAGTACTTCAGTCATGACACTATTGAAATTGATGCAGACTACTCATGTGAGCAAGAGTTTGCAAGATCAGGCCCCATCTGACAGGATAAATATACCTTCAGTCATTACAGATATATATTATGTAAATTCAGCTTTGCGTTCTCTTTACTTTTGCATTCATGACTTATTCAGTCACTTCCCAGCACCTGGGAAAGGACATACTGTATATAGTCAACCATGCTATAATTACATATTCTTCTATTTAATTTTCCATATATGATTCAGTGTGATGGGAAGGGGATAATGCGCACTGTAATATAATACACTAAGTATATTTGGAAAGAAGTATATTAGCCATAGCATAATATCTTAATTTTTTCCCAGCCCAGCATATGATGCTGTGTTTACTGCAAGGTCAGTTAAGTTACTATAAGGGATTGTTAATGAAAACAATTATAAATGTAAAATAACTGTGTTTAAAGCATTTAACAGCCACCAAGGTCAAGTGATTACAGCAGTTACAAGACCCATGGGACATGTTCACACCAAAACAAAGTGAATAAATTACCTCAGCTGGCATGTGTAATCACTAAATGACCACAGAGGCTATTCAGTGCACAAGCCCAGAAGAGTTTCATGCAAAACCAATAATGAAAAGTTATCAGTCAAGGGAAAAAAGCAAAAGAATTAGCAAAAGTTATGCTATAGACTACATAACTATAGGGAGCAGAAGACATGATGTGGAAGGCAGAGTTTGATGAATGGTGGACCAAGACTGAAAAACACAACAGGCATAGGAAGAAGAGCTGACATTAATGAAACACGGTGGGAGAGATACTATTGCAGTGTTTCTCAACCTTTTTGATACCAGGGACTGGCTTGCTGCCTTCCTAAACTGTGTCCAGGGAGACCTCAGGGACCAGCATTGGTCCATGGTTCAGTTGTTGAGAAACACTGTTATATTGAACCAATTTCTGCTGGTGAGAGAACCTGAAGAAGAGTTCTGTGCAGGCTTGAAAGCTTCTCTCTCTCTCTCTCTCTCTCACCATCAGAAACTGGTCAAATTAAAGATACTACCTCACCCAACTTATCTCCCTAATATCCTGGGACCAACACAGCTACAACACCACTGCATATATTAATGACGCAGATAGACAGGGCCCAAACCTAAATACCTTACGCAGCCAAAACCCCTACTGAATCCAGCAGGTATTTCAGGTGCACAAAAATTAAGAGTCATAAGGGAAAACGAAGGACTCAGAGTCCTGCATACAAAACTCTTAATCAAGTACAAATGGGGTAGGATATTAATCGCTTGACTTTGGCTTTGTTTTTTCTGCCAAAAGGGTGTGTTTTTACAATAGGATAACCAATGTACATTAGCAATCCCTTTAAAATCCTAGTGGAGCAGTGCCCTGTAGTTTTACCACAAGGTAAATTAGACCAGGTCAACCACAGGTGGGAGTATACTGTTGACCTGACCTAGCTACCTTGCCGTGAAAACTACAGGTGGCTGGTTTCACACCAGGATTTTACAGCAGAATCACTAACCTGCATTAGCAATCCTGTGTGCAGCAAGGTTTTGGGAACAGGCCCTAACTGACAGGATGGGATGAACAGCTAAGACAGAATGAGAGACCAAAGGAATACCACTGTGCAGAAGTGAGAACAAATCTTAAGAATAGGAAACAGAAGAGGATTTGCTCACCGCTAGCACATGTAGATATTTCCATGCCCCCATTACTTCACTATCTGAGCAACTCACTATTTTTAATATATTTCTCCTTACAACACTTTTATGAGATAGGACAGTGATATTATCCCCATTTTACAGATGGCGAACTGAGGCTCAGACCAACTAAAGGAGTTAGATGCCTAACTCTCATTGAAGCCATTCGGAGTTAAGTGCTTAAATGCCTTTAAAATTCTGGCCCCAAGTGACTTGCCTAAAGTCACATTGCTCTAATTCCAGGAGAGGAGAAGAGAAAATTGCAACAGGTCCACACCGGCAGGACATGTAATGGAGGAGTCCCACCTATATGGCACCCCCGCCCTCCCACCCTATACAAGTACCTTCGTGGATGCTCGCTATAGAGATGGAGAGGGGCAGGCGGGGCAGTGCTCAGGGCATGGCCTTTCTCCATGGTTTCATGGTGATGACATTTTTCACAGTAGCCACAGAGGGGAGAGGTGGCTACACACTAGGCAGGAGAGATGTGTTGCCCAGTCACTCTTCCCCCACCTTCTTCCACAGGGCCATTCAGTTCCTCTATGCATCATGTAAATAAAGGGGAGTGTACAGGCACGTCCCAAGGAGAGTAGGGGAATTTCATCACTCTGAGGTATAAACAGAACTCAAGACAACAGATCACCTAAAAGAAAGCTAAGAATAACTGCAACCATTATATGGTGGGAAAAAATCATTTGCAGCCTCATTCTAACATGCAAGCAGAGTGGCAGGTATTGTTTTGTGTATGAAGTTACAGGTGGACTCTATGGACTACCAAAACCAGAATGAAATACAATAGAGATCTCCTTAAGACATACGAGGGAAATATAGACGTGCAGGGCAAATCATATGGTCCTCCCACTGCCTAAGACTAGAATCTGGCCTAGTAGACATATATGCCACACCAACCTCTGCCAGCCGTGTGTGTGTGTGTGTGTGTGTGTGTGTGTGTGTGTGTGTGTGTGTGTGTACATATACACACACATATATACACTAAGAAATCCCTTAAATAAATATTGGAGCTGGATTCAATGAATCTATTCAATGAATGTAACTTATGTAATTAATGTTAACCACAGAGCAATATGAATAAAGGTACTAAACTATACACCTGTAGCTCCTGCACACATATACTAAGCCTCATACACCAGGGGCTTATGTGATAAAATCGAATCATAATAATTGGTTGTTAAATAAAGGGGTATCTTTGATACATAAAATTCAATATGGAACAATGGAAAAATTCACTTGTGCTGGCTTCATGCAGCGCAGATTCGCATCTTCAAATAAAGAGCTGTAACTCAGCACTATCCTTATCAAGATATTACTATGGTATTTTGGAGTAATGACTCAGTATTTAGACAAGCCACTGAGTTCCATCCATAGTGAGTACTTGGGTCTATGGGCTCAGGACAGCAAATCCTTCCAGGAGCAGCCTGCCACACAAGGGGTCTGAAGACTGAACCATCTTTAACAATAGTGCTCCCTACTTCCCTTGTGGAACTGTCTCATTTTGGGGGGGAACATATTCAATCTCTTTTGAAACCATGTATCCCCAAGAGTCCCTGCACACGTCCGTGCATAAGGACTCCAGTTTTGACAGGCCTTTGAGGAGGCTGGACAAAAAGTGTGGAAGATGGCTCTTCACATGCTCTTCCTCCTATACTCCCACATAAGCTCCTGTCACATTCTGAGCCTGTACTAACACTGTTGCAGAAAGGGATGTGTTTTGAACCATTTGAATACACTAGGACTTTCTACTCATAAGGGTGGTGAGGCATAATTACAGCAGGATGGTGGTGAGGGATACTAGAAGCCATTGTAACCAGTATACAACAGCCAGAGGAGGGACAAATATTCTTAAAGGAAGACAAGGAACTATGAGACACTGAAAGCAAGTGTGGGAAAGAGAGTAAGGAAGTATAAATGCACAAGACAGGGAGAGGAAAAGCAAGGAGGAGGGTGAGAAAGGCCAAGGATGTGGAAGGAAAGCTCTTTTGTTTCTTTTTATGAACCAAAAAAAAAGTCCCCTCTCATTTCCCTATGGGCCAGCCAAGCGAATCCAATGGGATTTAATGATGCTATTAGAGATGCAGTCATCACACAGCAGCAGCTGAGAGAGAGAGCAATGACTGGGGCACAGTGCAATGACTCAGCCACGCTTTTAAAAGTTTTTATATAATGATGCAGATTTATTTTGAGAAGGAAGAGATTTTGGAAGACCTGCTTGGTCTGTTGGGTCATGGCAACACATAACTGGCCTCATGATATCATGTGTAACAATGATGCCTGGCACATGGGAAAATCCATTCTCCTGAGTATAACCTACTCGCTGCAACCTGCCCCATTCTTGCAGAGCTGCTGTCATTCTCTTAATGACCCACAGTCATTGCTAGGACACACCTGGCAAATTCACCAGTGCAATAGGTGCTTCCATCTGGGAAATTCCAGAGCATAGCAAGAGTCAGCAGTCAAAGGGTTAAAATGCCAGCTCTCCTTTATCTGAAAGGTGCACTCAATTCAGTAACCACAACCACATATTGCCTAGTATAAGCCCTTCGAAGCTGCCCCTCCCAATGGTGAGAAAAGGGTTTTTTTGGCTGCAGACCCAGAGCTGCAGAAATGCCAGCTGCCAGTGGGACATACTGTGTGCACACATCCAGTCCCACCATGACAGTGCACACTCAGAGCTGCCGCATAGCTCCTGTACCCTTGCCTTGGAACGACAGAGGTCCCTACCCCAAGATAATGCAGTGATAAAGCAAAATATCTCAATTCATCTTTAATTAACACAATCATATTAGACAGAGCACATCACACAGGAACAACTGAAGCAGAGTTGTGGAGATGGGGTCTCCAAGGGCTTTAATTCAATTAGAAAGCAGCGAGTGACACTTGGACAGAAAAGGTTAATTGGGGTCACCAAAACGCAATAATTCCTTACCTAACCAGTCATTAAACTTCTTAACCTCGGAGGGCAGTCCCAGCTCGGTGAAATCGCCTGTGTGGAGAAGGATGTCCCCATAAGGCATCTGGATGCCATCTGTTCTGGAGTGTGTGTCTGAGACGCAGACAAATCGCGTGTGGCCCGTTGGTTTTGGAGTGTCATATGGGATAGGGTCGACCCTAAAGCAGACACATAACAGAGCCCATAACAGTTACATGGGTTACAACCCTTGCATGCTTTACCTTAAATATGAACATAAATCTATACACAAAGTGCTTAGGGAGAAAATTGTGGAAGATCAGAACTGTCCTGTTATCTAGGACTCCATAATGCAGCAGAATGAACAACCCAAAAGGTAAACACTTTCTTGAGAGGAAAACAAGATGGTCAAAAATTATACATGATATGGCCTGCCCAGCACCAAGTCCTTTTATTAACATCAATGAAGAAATCAGAGAACATGGATTCTAGAGATGTATAATCCAGTCAGACCTTTTTCACCCAACCAATAGATGCTACCACATATCTTATTAAATGACTAAGTGCATGGGCCATTAAATAATATCACTGCCAGCTGGGCCAGAACAGTCTCCTACTAGGCTCGATCCTGCAAGAGACTCAGCAACAGGATTTCAGTCAAGCTAAGCACTAAGCTACATGCTTAATGTTAAACACATGAATAGCTCCATTGACCTCAGTAGGACCAGCCACATGCATACAGATAAGCACACGCTTAAGTGCTTTGCTGGTGCTCAACATCTTGCAGGATGGAACTGAATGAAAGGAAAAAGAGTGAACAGCCAGCATAAGAATAAAATTGATTTGTTTTTAAAAAATGCCTTCAGTTTTAGTAATGTGATGTGTTATCTGTAAGAGAAATAAGACAATTCATAAGAAAACAAAGCCCAGCAGTGTTTTGTTTTTTTTAAATAGGCATATATACCTATTTATGTCCTGACCTGTGTGGCGACCTCCACGCTTAAGTCCAAATTCTTTGCTGGTGTATATTGGCAGAGCATTGTTGAAGTCTATGGGGGTGGTGCCAGTTTATGCAGGCTGAGAATTTGGACCACACAGTGAAAATGTTACAAGAAGAGCTGACAAATAACAGAACTGTGTAATATAAAACAAGATACATGGTACAATATCCCACAAGATCATATCCAGAAAGTGTAACAGAACATTCTACTGAGTCAAATACTATATGGAGCCAAAGGATCTTGTACAGAACTCTGAAGATTTTTAGGTCTTTATTCTCACTACTGCTTCCTAATCCAGACTCAGGTGACGTGTGTGTGTAAAGTGTGGGTTTGTGTGTTCATTAGCTGTCCCTCCCCATCCTCAGTGAAGCATAAGATCAGTGTAAACTAGGAAAAGTTGCAGCAGTTTAACTATGCTGATGTAAACCCCTATCTTTGATATTTAAATAATCCTCATCACCGACTGCATTTAGACTCACAACAACCCTGTGAGTTAGGGAAGCGCTATTACCCTACTTTACAGGCACAGCAATTAAGTGACTTGCCCGCAGTCACACAGGAAGTCTGTGACAGATTAAAGGATTGAACGTGTGTCCTTCAGGTCCTGGAGTACTACCCCAACCACTGGACAGACCATATTCTTCCTTTCTTAGGAGCAACAAACCATCCCAGTGCAAAACAGGGCACGTACTAGTGCAAATTACCCTGACAACCTATTGGGATAAACTTCAGTACTGCAAATCTCATTTTACACTGGTGCAGCCTATTTACATTTGGGGTTTGCACCAGCGTAAATACATTAGAGCAAAGGACAAACTGCTGTATAGACAAGGCCTTAATGGAAGAATACTCTAGCTAGTATTTTTTTTACTACCAAGAATTTATTTACTTTATCACATATACTACAAAACATTTCCTGAATAGTGCCCAAGTGCTACAAAGGTGGATGTGCTAGGAATGGATAGATCACATTGCTACATACTAGTATCCTACAAAGCACAATCATAAATAACTAGGCCTAAACCACAGTTCACTTGTCATATAAATGAATCGAGTTTTTGTTGCATTTGTTCACTTACTTGCTAATTTGTAAAATTCAGTCATTCATAAAGTACCTTCCCAGGTACTGGTACAAATCAGTGAGGGTCAATTGTATTTAGTTGAATTTATTTGCCTGGCCTTTATTTTGCAAGTTGGGTGAGGTAGGAAGGAGCTGTTTGGTATGTAACTTGCACATGTTCCTGTATATTTTTGAATACTGCAAATATTTGTTTCCCCAAAAAATAAAATAATGAGCAGATTGTATGATTATATGGGCCATATAAATGGTTATCACCGTGGGTTTAATTGGAAACTCAAAAAGAAATCCTAACTCCAACACACAATTAATGGTATTTTTGCCACAAGGGTTAGAAATTAATAAGGTTGTTACCATAGAGAAAATCCACTGATCCACTGAGATCACACTGGCAACATGGGCGGAACTGTGATTATAAGCAATAGTGCTTTCTTATTTGGCATCTTCCTTCTCATTACTGAGGCTAAATTGAAAACTTTGAGATATATATTACCAAGTAAATACATGGGTCTCTGCAGCTATGGTCTTATCGACATCTCTTCTTCTAGGAATGGTTCCCCAAGACAATACAAGAAATGAACGTCTGCTTTCATTGCTGTAGCATACTTTGTTCGAGTATGTCTGCATTAGGGATGAATAGCCTCATCGGATCTTGTGGCACCCACTTATGATTGTAAACATTTTTCCCTGCTCCCTCTAGCTCATTCCCAAACACGCTGGTTGTTTCAAGATCTGCTCTGCTACAGGCAATCCTATCAAAGCATGTTATTGGAGACTGGCTTATGGTTACACCTCTACCTCAATATAACGCTGTCCTCAGCAGCCAAAAAATCTTACTGCATTATAGGTGAAACCGCGTTTTATCGAACTTGCTTTGATCCACCGGAGTGCGCAGCCCCGCCCCCCCCCCAACATTGCTTTACTGCATTATATCCGAATTCATGTTATATTGGGTCACGTTATATCAGAGTAGAGGTGTATTTTCTATGCACGCAATAACTAACCTAAAGAGCATAACAAAATCCAAATTCATTAAGAGCTTTTCTTCTCTTTGTGAGTGCTATGATGTTGCTGCATAGCTTTTCCTCTGGATTCGCGCTTAATTTCCTCTGTTATTAAGCAATACTAGTTTAATAAATATCTGAAACTAAACCATTGCAGGTTCTTATACCCAGCCCATCAGATCACCTGACAAGCTGAATATTTCAACATTCTCTTCCGCCAACAGAGGCTTAGGAAAGACGGTGTATTGCTAGTCCTGGCAGCTGAAGTTCTCTATTTATCCACAGCTACAACATAAGCCGCAGCAATGCAAACGTCCCCTACATCACAATGCCAATGAAACTCTCAACTACCTCCTGAGTAAGAAACTCATCACACTCCATATCCATTCAGTCCTTGGTCTGTCCACTGATGTGCACACTTGTTCATTAGGATCTGCACTGAAACCACTTGTTCACTTCACACTAGCCACTCAGGGCATGTCTACACTGGGACAAAAAAACCTATAGTTGGCCCAGGTCAGCTGAGTCAGGCTTACATGGCTTGGGCTCCAGGGCTGTAAAACTGCTGTGTAGATATTTGGGCTCAGACTGGATCCTGAGCTCTGAAAACTTGTGAGGGTGAAGGATATTTTATTCCTGTGTAGACATACCCTCAATGGCCGTAGGATAATAGATTTCAGGCTGGGATTTTTAAAGGAACCAAGGGAGTCACGTATCCAATTCACACTGAAATCCAGTGGGAGAGGGGCATTTAATTCCTTTAATCATAATCATTACCAACCTGAGCAGATTAGAACCAGGGACTGAAAGGAGAAAGGGTCTGTTTTCCTTTAACAATTCCCTGAACCACTCAGCACCCTGTCCTGCCCATCTCCAGGTTTTGAATAAAAAGATCCCAGCTGGCAGAATAAAACACTTCGAAGACTACTCCACTGTCACATCTGGAAGGGGGGAAAGAATGGTAAACACATTTCCAACTTTGTGAACTATAGCCTGACACTGCATGATTTTCCTAGGCAGCCGTAGCTTTCTTTTAACAAAAATAAAGCATATTATTTTTTTCACACGTGCATCTATTTTGATTAATATGGTAACCAGGTAATGGAAAGCACTGGCTGTGACCAAAAGCAGCACTGTATTGACACCCTACACACTACTGTAATTTTATACAAAATATGCCTTGTGAGGTATCATTTGAAAACTAACACATCAATCATCAATATTCTTGTGTAATGTATGTATGAAATGCATATTAAGAGTTATGAGCATAAGATGAAATTATGAGTTCAGACTGTGGAGTGAGTCAGCCAGTTTCTCAAAGACAAAGGACCAGCTGACACCACTATCCAGCTGTTATCAAAGTTGCAATCACCTGTCAAGTGGCCATTCTTTGGCAATGGAGGGGGCAGGAACAGACTGATATGCATTTCAGAATAATAATATGGGATCTCTTTCACCACAAGACTCCATGTCTTCTTTCTCCCAGCTGGAATGAACTTAACTAGGGGTAACCCTCAAGAAACTGACTTTCAAAAGGGTGAGTGGACTATAAAAGTGAGGGGCAAAAATACCCCAGCACATCTCTCTCTTTCTCTCTCTCTCCTCAATTCTACCTAAAACAACAAAGGAACTGGCCCTTTGTCTTTGTGGGCAGCTCCCAACCTGAGCATTTGGTCCGCTATGTTGCTAGGAACATGTGGTAAAGATTTTACCTTGAACCAAGTCTAGCTTGCTAAGTGTTAACTACTAGGAAGCATTTTATCTTTATTTTTCTTGTAACTGTTTCTGACTTTAATACCTTATATTTGTGCTCACTTTAAATCTCTCTCTCTCTCTCTCTCTCTCTCTCTATAATTAAATAAACTTGTTTTATTTTTAATCTAAACTAATCCAGTGCTGTTTGGTAACTTCAGTTAAAAGTATCGAATTGTTGAATATTGACCCTTTACTGGGGTAATGGACCTTTAATATCTGAACTGTCCAGGAAAAGGCAACGAACAGGTTTTGGGAAAATTCAGGACTAGGAGTGTGTTGGAGTCGCTTTGCAAGTAGTAACCAAAGCTTATAGAAGCCAGAGTTATGACTGGAGTATTGCTGACAGGCTGCTGAGGTCACAGTTGCTGGACTAGGGTTGCAGCTATACACGGACTCAGGGTATGACCTGCATGCTGGTAGGCTGCTTGTGAGCAGCTCTGGTTGGACAGTACAACAGCAAAGCACTGAGAGGCACCCAAAGGTGCAGGGCAGGCGGTGACACAACCTCTCACTAGTCTGGACTGCATCCCAGAATGTGACACTAGGGTAAAAATTTTAAAGCACCCTGGATGTCATAGGAGCCTACGCCCCATTTTCAAAAGTGGTCTCATAAATCTAAGTGACTTAAATGCTTTTCACATTTTTTTTCCTGAGAATTCTAGAGTGCTCTATGCCCAATTAATGATCTCCTATTAGATACCTGACCATCAAATGCTTTCTAAGATTAAGAAGAGTAATGATAAATTCTGCACTCTCTGGGGTAACACATATGCGAAATAAATTCTATGACAACAGAGTTTACGAATCAGAAGCAATAGGGGGTATGTATATTATGCACAGACCCTGCGCCCCAAAACAACTGCTCAATTTAAAATAAGGTGCTTTTACCATCAGCTTTCCAGCTCTAACCTCCTGCCCTATAGAAGACCCCTTGTCTAAAGGCTCCTCATTACACTAATATATTAGCTTGAGAAGTGTGGAAATGAGCAGAGGTGTGGGTGGATGGGTCCATCACCATCTATAAAAATCTACCTCCACTAAACCAATGTGGCAGCTCTGAGCAAAGCACAGTAGCTTATGGCACTATATTGACAAAAGGCCACATGGGGGCTAGGAGAGCTAAGTGTCAGTGTAAAGGCAGAGTCTTCAGCATATCTCAACACACACTGCAGCAAGGTGAGACTAGCTTCCACAGCACTAATGCAGCTGACTAGAAATTCTATGGTGGCTTCATTTACATTTTAAAAATTAATGTGTTACTAAAAATGAAAATAAATACTGCAATCATTGCAACATCCCCTGTGTAATGATTTTCATATTAAATTTCATTTATTTTGCATTGTTTCCACATTTTCAGTTTGGGATATGCCACAAATATTTTAGTGACAATGCACAACTGCGCTGCAGAAGTTATCAAGGGGGAAAGCTAGAGGTTTTGGCAGCTATGGCCAGAGACAACTGGAGCTTTTGGCACATGGGGAGGCATGAGACATTGAACACTGGAATAAGTACATTAGCTGGATGTTTCTACTCAGTAGTGAAATAGTTAATGTTGATATGTAGTCATCTCTCGATTTCAGACCAATGTCTCAGGCCTGGTCTACACTACACGTTTAAACCGAATTTAGCAGCGTTAAACCGATTTAACCCTGCACCCGTCCACACTATGAGGCCCTTTATATCGATATAAAGGGCTCTTTAAACCGATTTCTGTACTCCTCCCCGACGAGAGGAGTAGCACTGAAATCGGTATTGCCATGTCAGATTAGGGTTAGTGTGGCCGCAGATCGACGGTATTGGCCTCCAGGCAGTATCCCACAGTGCACCATTGTGACCGCTCTGGAAAGCAATCTGAACTCGGATGCACTGGCCAGATAGACAGGAAAGCCCCGCGAACTTCTGAATTTCATTTCCTGTTTGCTCAGCGTCGAGCTCTGATCAGCACGGGTGGCGATGCAGTCCCAAATCCAAAAAGAGCTCCAGCATGGACCATACGGGAGATACTGGATGTGATCGCTGTATGGGGAGACAAATCTGTTCTATCAGAGCTCCATTACAGAAGACGAAATGCCAAAGCAGTTGAAAAAATCTCCAGGCTATGATAGACAGAGGCCACAGCACAGTGCTCTGTGACAAGCGTAACGGAAAGCCAAAGAATTAAATGGACACTCATGGAGGGAGGGAGGGGGTACTGAGGACACCAGCTATCCTACAGTCCCCGCAGTCTCCGAAAAGCATTTGCATTCTTGGCTGAGCTCCCAATGCCTGTAGGGTCACACACATTGTCCGGGGTGGTTCAGGGTATATCTCGTCAATTTACCCCCCTCCCGCCCCGTGAAAGAAAAGGGAAAAAAATTGTTTCTTGACTTTTTTCAGTGTCACCGTATGTCTACTGCATGCTGCTGGTAGACATGGTGCTGCGGCACTGAACAGCAACATCCTCTCCCCTCCTCTCCCCTGTGGCAGATGCTACAGTACAAAATGACTGATAGCCATCCTCATCATCCTGTGAGTGCTCCTGGCTGGCCTCAGTGAGGTTGGCCAGGGGCGCCTGGGTTAATATAGGAATGACTCCCAGTTATTCCCAGCAGATGGTACAGAACGGCTGGTAACCGTCTTCATCATAGCAATTGGGGGCTGAGCTCCATCAGCCCCCCCTTTCATGTCTAAAGAAAAGATTCTGTACTGCCTGGACTATCATAGCAGCGAGAGGCTGGGCTCCTCTCCCCCGCCAACATTTAATGTCCTGCCTGGACTATCATGGCTAGCGGGAGGCTGCCTCCCCCTCATTTTATCTCACTAAAAAGTCTGTGTTTCTTACTCCTGCATTCTTTATTACTTCATCACACAAATGGGGGGACCCTGCAACGGTAGCCCAGGAGGGTTGGGGGAGGAGGGAAGCAACGGGTGGGGTTGTTGCAGGGGCATCCCCTAGAATGGCATGCAGCTCACCATTTCTGAGGGATCTGACACAGAGCGGCTGTGCTCTCTGGTTCTCTGGTACACTGGTTCTCTAGTACACTTGCCTCATATTCTAGGCAGGACTGACTCTACTTTTAGATACAACACAAAGGAGGGAATGACCCGGGGAGTCATTCCCATTTTTGTCTTTGCGCCCCTGGCCGACCTCAGCGAAGGCCAGCCAGAAGCACCCATGACAGCAGCAGACGGTACAGAATGACTGATAACCGTCATCTCATCGCCAATTTACAATGGCATGGCAGACAGTGCAATAGGGATGGTAACCATCTCTGCTACTTTGCAAAGGCAAATGAATGCTGCTGTGTAGCGCTGCAGTACCGCCTCTGTCAGCATCATCCAGTATACATACGGTGACAGTGACAAAAGGCTAAATGGGCTCCATGGTTGCCATGCCATGGCGTCTGCCAGGGCAATCCAGGGAAAAAGGACGCGAAATGATTGTCTGCCATTGCTTTAATGGAGGAAGGAATGAGTGATGACATTTACCCAGAATCACCCACGACACTGTTTTTGCACCGTAATGCATTGGGATCTCAACTCAGAATTCCAATGGGCGAGGGAGACTGGAGGAACTATGGAATAGCTACGGGATAGCTACTCACAGTGCAACGCTCCAGCAATCGACGCTAGCCTCGGTACATGGACGCACACTGCCGAATTATTGTGCTTTGTGTGGCCACATGCACTCGACTTTATACAATCTGTTTTACAAAATCGGTTTACGTAAAATCGGAATAATCCTGTAGTGTAGACGTACCCTCACTGAGATGAATGGGGCAGTCCAGATTTCTCAGAGCTACTGTTGCAGGCTCTCTGCAGAATGAGGCAGAGAGCACTGCATCAGTTAACTTCACTATCAGGAAGGCTGCCTTCCCTCCTCGTGCGCCCCTTTTGGTGTGTGGAGAAGCCAATCCCCAAATCCCCTTCCCACCAATTATGGAAGATTTCCAGGAACACTGCAACTTCTGCCTGGCAGAACTTCCAATCCTCTCACTGGGAACACCCCACATAGGGAATCATGCAGGTAGGTAAAACATTTACACGCATCACACACACACATTTTATTTGTCCTCTCAGGCATTTTTTAACATAAATTTTAGCAGCAATATTATTGTGTACAGTCTACTGTTCTTAAACTGCCTTGTTGGTTTTGCTACAGGGGATCAACTTTGGGGCCACCATAAAGGATCTTGAAATTTTACCCTTTTCCAGATCTGCTAGCTGTAGTAATGGATATTGGCCATGCCTTTATTATCTGTTCTTTGTCACCTAACAATGTTTTCTCCAGTGGAGTATGTCCACATCTGAATTTTTAGCCGTGCTTTAAATACTGCAATTGTAAATTCTGGTGTACAAAACTGTCTGTTACTACCCAATCTAAACTATAGGTTACAGCAACAAAAATTAATGCCTAGCAATCAGCAACACACGTGTCTCCTGGTACAAACATTTGTGTAATATCTATACTAGAATTTACAGTGGTATTAGTCAATATGTGCTAATCATATGTTAAAAGACAACAACAAAATTCAAGTGTCACCTTCGTAAGGCAAAAGTAACGTTCACACATGTTATTTCTGTGGGTCATTTAGAGGGGCAATAAATTAAATATCATATATTAAAACATAGCTGTGTTATTAATATTAACTAAACGTTTTAATCATTTACTTTTCACCATTCATACTTTTCACCACCAGTCGTGATGAATTGGGTTTGGTTTTATACTTTACTGTCCTCTTACAGAGTGCCCTGTTACCCCTATTTCAAATTTTGTAAATTAAACACTCTGCAGTAAAATCAGTATGCTCAGAAATCCTCCTCCCTCCCCCTGCAGGAACAAAGTACAAATATTTCCAGCAAATGCACTTAAAACAAGCTTGGTTCTAAGTGCTGATACCTCCCCAACTCGTCTATGGCTTTAAGAAAACATATTTGTACTGGATATACAAAAAGAATAGATTTCCCGGAGCATGGCCCCTTTCTCTCTGTGGGCATGAAACTACACACACACGTGCACATAGATGGGGTTTATGAAAAATAAAGGGAGGACATTTCTGTGAAAGCGCCTTCTTAAAATATTGACTACACATCATCAGGGTTTCCAACTCTTGTGATTTTATCATAAGTATCGTTGTATTTGTTAATTTTCTTAAAGCCCCAGTTCTGGAGTCACATAATTATGTGAGAATCACAGCTTTCATGTTAAAAAAAAAAAAAGAAGAAAGAGTATGTTTCTCGCTCTCCTAGTGCAGAGAAATGCATGAAAATATGACCTGAGTGCACCCTGAAGCCTTGGAAATCAAAAGGCAAATAAAAAATACCAACATTTTTTATTTATTTTAAATCTCATAATTAAGCCAATTTTGCGATATGGGGAAGCTCGATTTATAATTTTGGAATGCTTTCTGTTGGCAATACGGCATTATGGTCAAATTCTGAATAAATACCTCCAATGGGTGCACATGCACATTATTTTGGAAGCAACACTTCAGCATCTGCCTTTAAAAATTGGATCCAAAATATTACAATCATTTTTCAAATGAATGTAACCGTAAATTGACATGCTACTAAGAACTGTATCACGGGGTGTACTGGCGTAAACACACCAGTAAATGGCACATCCCTCCAAAAATAAAAATTGGGTAAGGGTATGAACATTCGGCAGTTGTGCATACTGAGGGAAAAATAACTTAAATGACATATATTCCAATCCCCCAGTTACCAGATCTGTGGACATGGAGAAAAGGTTAGCAACATGTATAGCTAGTTCTTATTAAAAAGGAGTTGTGATCCACTAGTATGCTCCAGAAACCTTACATTCATCATACAGGACACCTGCTTCCAAAATGATCTGAATAATATTGCTGAGTAAAAATGTGAGGTCCCGAATTCATTCTACTGACCTCAGTGATTACATCATTTCACCAAGTTAAATAAAAAATTCCTAAGAAACCTTCTGCAGAATTTTTTTTAAAATTGTCTTAATATAATAAAAAAATTGGACAATTGATTAACTTTTCAATATTTATAATTGTTGCTCCCAACCTTGAAATGGGAACTACAAGCACATTGGCAAATGGACAGACAGGTTGTCTGGTAAGTTCTCTAAACATATCCATTACTGAAAGGAAGACTAGTTAGTAAGCAACTTCGTACAGCATTAACTCTCAGTGTATCACAACCGATATCTTGAGATCTCCAGCAAGAGAATATACTGACAATGAGAATATACACTGGAAAATGACAACGTTATACCGTGTTAACTGATGCATTAAATACTTAGTAGCACTCACTATACACAAGACTGTTGTGTATGAAATCGTGTTAGCTGTTTGTAGTCAGGCTGCTATATCCACAGTAACAAATATTCAACATCATGTTCATTAACAGATGTTATAACATCATGCCAGTTCCCACTGTAGACAGGCCCCCAAAGACACTTTTTTCTACCCTGTCTAGAAAAAGAAGCACACCAGGGTAATAACACCTTTCTTATTCTTACTATCAGATACTAAATTTACACATATGTCTAAGAACAGATTATCACCAAATATTTAAAACATCAGTTTTCATCCAAAAATCTTTATGCACTTGTAACTTCCATTGAAATCTCTAGGAGTTTTCTGTGGGACTGTAAAATGGAGCCCTAAATGTATTTGAGAGAGGTGATATTTGTGACCCAATGCAAAGCCTTTGAAAAAACTGCATTTATCAAACTGTAAAACGATTCTGTGCATGCATTTCTACTCATGCCAGTGTTTCCAACAATTATCATTGCAGGGAAATTTCGGATTCTGTAATCATAGGTTCCAACTCCATGGGTGCTCCAGGGCTAGAGCACCCATGGGAAAAAAATGGTGGGTGCTGAGAAGCCAGCTCCTCTCCTTCCTGCCAGCAGCCCCACCGATCAGCGCCTCCCCGTACCTCCTACCTACCGCAGATCAGTCTTTTTTGCAGTATGAAAGAGGTGCTGGCGGGGTAGAGGGAGGAGTGCGTGGGGGGCATGCCTGGGGGAAGGGGCGGAACAGGGCAGAAGAGGCGGGGCGGGACTGTAGCGGGGTGGGAAGAGGTGGGGTGGGGGCTTGGGAGGAGTGGGGGCAGGAAGAGGTGGAGTGGGGGTGGGGACTGGGGCAGACCCGAGGAGGGGGCAAGCACCCCCTGGCACATTAGAAATTTGGCATCTCTGTCTGTGATACAGTTTATGGAGCTGCTTACTCCCAGGGATAGCTATGAGGTTAAATAGAAAAAAGATTGACTAGCTATCTGCTGTTACAACTTGTGTAAAAGAAAATAAACTTCAAAAAAACTGTCCTATAAACAGTTTTAGTAACAACTTCCAATCCTTTACAAATATTAACAATTTAAGACCCAAGCGTTGGTTAATCCTCAAGCTATGACTGGAATAGAAGCACAGAGAGGCTGAGTCAGATTTTCAAAGGTATTTAGATGCAGATAGATGCATAATTGGATTTTTAAAGGTGCCTAAGTAGTTAGGACCTAACCAGTTTATCTGCTTTTAAAAATCCCATTAGACTCCTGACCAGATGTATAGATGCCTAAATACCTTTAAAAATCAAGGTCTAACTGACTTGTCTAAGATTTCACAGGAAGCCAGTGGCAGAGTTGAGAACTGAATCCAACAGCCTTGACTCTGAGACCCTAAGTGGGGTCATGACACTAGCAGATGGGGTCGCAGCGATCTCTAGAGCGCACAGGATGCCATTTTGCTTCACACAACATGACCTTGCATGTATAGTGCATATGAGGTCACAAAGCATGGAGGATGCCATTTTGCTCTACACGATGGCATCCTCCACAGAGCATGACCTCACATGCACCATACATACAAGATCAGGCTGTTTGGAGGATGCCATTTTGTGGAGCAAATGGTATACCCCATGCAGCATGATCTCACACATATTGTGTATGTGAGGTCACACTTTGCAGAGGACACCACTTTGCTCAGCATCCGCCATGCTGTCTGGAGTCCTGGAGGAAATATTTCATTAAAATGGGGTCATGCTAGCAAAAAGAGTGGGAACCACTGCTCTAAAGCCAGTTCTACACTAGAAACATTTGCCAGTATAGTTATGTGATTTTTAACATTTTTACACCTGCAAAAGACCTAATGTAGATGCTCGTATATTGGCAAAATACATGTTTTTACCAATACAGCTCATTTCATTTGGGGCTATATCAGAATGTCACACCACAGTCCCTACCTGGAGGGCACACACCCCACCCCCACGCAAGGCGACAGCATGACAGGTATGCCAGGCTCAGCTGCACTTTTTAGATTCCCCAGTAACTCCATGCAAGCTCTCTTGACACAATAATATCTTTGGGGCTGATTTATTATAAGACATTGTGCAAATGGTTCAAAAATAAGCCCCAAACACGTTTTCTATTTTTCTTACCTCATGTAAACAGTAATTTATATCACCTGACATCTTCATCCCACAACACCCCAAATATCACGCACTGGCACCTCTGACCATGACCAGACTCTCTGTCAGTCCTCCTCTGTCCTTATACCCAGACAGCCACGCTAACCCTTCTTACTGTAAACCCTGCTCTTCCCAACAACTACCCCACAGCCTGTCTGCTGGGAGATAATCTTTACCAGGAGAGTATCCCTTACTCTTCCTGGCCCTCTCATGATTCTTCTGGGTCCAGCTCTCTGGTCCTGGAGATCTTTCCAGGTAAGCTTCTCTGCTGCTCCCCTACCTTCAGCCCTCTCTGGGCCTCAGCTCTCTCTCTGCTGCACCTGACTTCCGCTCTCTCCAGTCCTGGCTCTCTGGTTTGGGGATGCCAGCCGGCAAACCCCTCTTGCTGTTCCCCTGCCTTCAGCTTTCTCCCAGGGACCAAATATACAGTCTTTGGTAGCTCTCATCTGCCTTAACTCCCACTCAGGCAGCTCTGATTCATAAGGTCTCCCTCAACTCACTTGGTCTCCTCCAACTGACTGGGTCCTCTCCCTGTCTCTGATTCTTCCTGGTCCCTTATAGCCCACAGGTACTGTCACACCATCTTAATCAGCCAAACAAGAACACCTGTTCTGGCACAGGGTCACTGGACCTACTTCCTTCACAAGGGCCAACTCCTGCATGACACAGCAAAAGCACATTTGCTGGTACAAATGGTGTCTCCACTAGAAGGGTTTGTCTGTATAGCTATACCAGCAAACCCTTTCTAGGTTAGGCAAGTCCTTAGACTCCTGCTATATAACCATTAGGCACACTGCCTCCCTAAATCTATTTCAGTCAGATGTCCTGGAATCCTAAATTCACAACTTTGCAGATCATTCAGATGCCCATTTAAGGGCACTGAAAGTTGAAACGGCCATGTTTTTAACCCTTTCGAAGGAGGATGCCAAATTCATCCCTGGTGTAGCATCCCTGGTGTAGCTCCAATTATTTCAGCTGATTGCCTGAGAAGGATTTAAAAGAATGTGCCATAGATGGTGAAGGAGGCATTATTGGAGAGGAAGAGATGTTATTATGCGGTGTAACCTCCCCCTCTAACTTCCTGCTCCTCCAGGATCTCCTCAGGAGGATCTGAGTCTCTACACAGAAATAGTGGCTGAGGCTGAATGTCTCACAGTCTCTCAGTATGTAACACTAGATGCCCGGGAGGCCTGGTGCCTATAGGCTGCCCAAGGATCCCAATAGGGCCACTGGGGTGATGAAATGGCATGGGAGGCTGAGACCATGGTTGGTCATATCACGGGGGGTAAGGTCCAGACCTAGGGCATGACTGGGAAGGTTTGGGTTGGTAGCGGGAGGAAGTATAGTGAGAGTGATCAGAGAGGACCTTTTCCTGGTCACGATCCGATTCTCCAATGGAAAACAGTGGAGCCAATGCAGAGATGTGAAGTGCATAGCTCAGTGCCAATAGTGAGTCTTGGGCTCGAGATGTGCCTAGTACTGGGGCCCCAGAACAAAACAGAGGAGGCTCTGGTACCTCAGATACTGTGCGTTCTTTAGAGAATCTATATTCCTGCAGTGCCACAGTAACAGGTACCATCAGTGGTTGGTGGTATTGAGTTGGCAGTACCAAGGGAGCTGGTGAGCTTGCCTGCACTGAGCAGTTCAATGAGGGCTGCTTTGAAGTTGTCTGTACCGAGGGCATCGGTACAGTCTCCACTCCTGTCCCTGACCAGCAGTACCACTGCTTCGGTGCCTGTGTTCATGGGATCCTTATAGGAGCCAGCTGTATCTGTTGCTCCGGACCCACACAATCTATGGGTACTGTGCTTAGATGCCTTCGGTGCCATTGGTACCAAGAAGACCAGACATGCTGGGGATCTCCTCTGGCTGGTTCTGGGCTCACTATGAGGGCTTAAAGCTTTCTTTTTTGGAGGTCTTACGTGGGGTGTCCAAGGATTTCTTCCTGGATTCACTGGCTTTGGAGGAAGAAGGCTGCAGAGAAGACTCACGTCACCTCAGAAACCTCTGGGTGCAGGTCAGACGCAGGCTGAAGAGCTCCCTATATGATGAGCTGCCATAGTTTCAGTTCCTGGTTTGTTTGTTTGGGGGGGGGGGTTTGAGGGTGGGTCTGGTGTTTAGCTTCTGACAGACAGTACACTTCTGTGGATTGCAACCCTCCCCGAGGCAACGGACACAGCGGGAATGTCCGTCCGTTACCAAAATGGACTCCTTGCAAGAAAGACATCGCTTAAAACCGGGCAAACTGGGCATACCCCTTACTGGGGGTCAATCCTTAGTAGTTGGGGAGGAGGAGGAGATAAATAATTTATTTAGTTAATTTTTAAAAAACGAGAAGAGAAAAAAACTAAAGGAAATTATATGAGACTAAGAAGAAAAACACTAAAACTAGCTAAGAATGACTTTCTAAAGAGTAGAAGTATCCATGAACGGACAGCTAATCACTGCGTTGTTTCTAGCCGGGGTGAGAGGAGGCGACTAAGAAGGAGCTGAGGGTGGTTTGTCCATGCAGCACCAATTAGCCTGGAGGCAGAGCACAAGGAGGGGAGAGCCCACGTGAAGGCCAAACAGACACTTCTACCAAAGATCCCTGATCAGAAGCGCAGGGACACATATACACTAACAGTGGGGCACCCATAAGGGGGGCACTACTCAAACTAGAAACAAACACTATTTCAGTTTAACAAGTAGACAAAGCTACCTAAGAAAACAAAATTTTGACATCCTCTCTAATAAAGCACTGCATAGTACAACTCTAGAAAGAGTAACAGGACCTCCCCACTTTGAAACTGCACACCTCATACATTTTAACCTTTGTTGCTGTTATTTAAACTTTCCTTCTTCCTTTGATGCAGTCGTGCATTTTCTCCAATAGCTATTTTTATGCAACAGGTCACTGAACCCCTTTTGTACAATAGCACCATAAAAACTATTTTCTGTATTAATTTAAAACAGACACCAATTAATATTTTTGTTACTTCACTATCATAACTTGTCTATAGAGTTTATATGAAACACATATTGCATTTAGGCAAACAGCAATATGAGAAGCACTGCTATATGTAGCATTAGGAGGTTTCATCAATAACGTAGCTAATAAGCAGAGGTTTTGTGGTCAACACACTATGTTATAGGTTATCTGAGAACATTTACTTTTGCTTATCTTATTTTCCATCTTAAAAATTAATGAATTAAGAAATCCTCAGAGGGAATATCTGGGACATTCACATTTATCACAAATGTTTCTGACTTCTGCCATCAACAATTATTCTTATAGTACTAAATTTATTTTCAAAGATAGGTACCACAAAAAAAAATCAAATAAATTCTAAAAATGGATTATGGTCAAGATAAAGATCTGCCTTAGGAACACTTCTAGAAAACTCAATATGAAAATACATTTACTTTCACTTTTATGCCTGTAACAAAAATTAGAAAAAACACAGACTGGATGATAATGTTTGCAGTTCTATTACACAAGTTAATTCTGTGGACAAAAATGCTGAAAAACCACAATATGTTACTTTTATATGCTCATGAATGTGAATAGTTTTAGGCATTACTACATAGTAAGCAGAAGTCATCACTAATGATGCAAGCCTGATTAGCAATCGCTTGTTATGCAGCAGAACATGAGATCTTGGAAACTTGGAAATCCAAATGCTCTCCAAATCAACACTTCGCAGAATTGAAATCTTGGTTTGCATAGCAGATGTTGCCACACATTGGAGAACAGCTATTTCCATGCTTAACAAAGAAAGCGGATGCATTCTAGCTTTGAAATGCGGGAAAAGAATGCCACCATAAGAAGCTCTAGGGTGGTACGGAAACAAGCTGCATCCCATAACATTTTATGATACAAAATGAGATGCAGGCAATGTAATTTCGCTTATGTGATTCAGTTACAAGCAGTGCAAATGTTATTTCGCTGGTTAGGCTTTAAAACAAAAGACTGAATCTGCTTGTTTAGCAACCAGTGCAACAGACATATAAAAATCATGACACAACATACCTGCAGTAGAACAAATAGGCACCACTGGTCTGACCTTTTAAACACAGCAAAGAATCCTGTGGCACCTTATAGACTAGCAGACGTTTTGGAGCATGAGCTTTCGTGAGTGAATACCCACTTCATCGGATGCATGTGGGTATTCACTCACGAAAGCTCATGCTCCAAAATGTCCGTTAGTATATATGGTGCCACAGAACTCTTTGCTGCTTTTACAGATCCAGACTAACATGGCTACCTCTCTGATACTTTTAGACACATTTTGTAATAATCTCAATGGGTGAAATTCACTCCATTATAGTTGATGCAGGCAAGGAACAGATTAAATCCTATTTAAACCTTTAACCCAGGTTGTAAATGGTGCATTGGAGTGAATTTTACCCAACGTAAATATTACCAACCTAAAGTGTTTAAAAATCATGTGTCAGGCCTCAAAAATCACAAGATTAGCTTAAAAACATGAGATCTTAAGAATAATGTTTTGGTTCTTTTCATTTGCTTCCTCGTTTTCTACAGTTGTCAACACAGGGAAGTTATCCTGGAATAAAGTGGGGTGTGAATTTAAAGCAACATAGCAATTCCAGAATAGTTTATTCCACAACAGACATTCCAGTCCATTTCCCCAGGCAGATAAGCCTGGACACTTGGGTCACATCTTTAAGCTTCTCTTTGCAACCAAGGTGGTTAGAAACTTCTTTTTTTCTCAAATGAAAGCTGAAATTCTCATGTAACCAGTTACCTTTCGTAGCTGGGACTTTAAGGACAACACCAGTCATTGTGAGACACTTAAAATCACAAGAGTTGGCAACACTTACATGCAAACATATGTTAATGATATTTGGCTGCAACGCTATTGGATTGTATCAACACAAGTAAATTTTAGGGGGAGGGGAGTTGCTTTTAATAATAAAGTTTGCAAAATTCTATCACTCAGTCATACAGGGTAATTAGGTTTTTTTGACATACAAATAAGGTATCGGTTTTTTTCATTATCATCATCATCATCATTGTGGCAAGAGTAGTGAAGCATTTTGTGCATGGGCTGGTAAAGTTTCATCGTAACAGGCTATAGTATCTTTTTTTTTTTCATTCTCTATGACCTTCCAGCAAAATGATCATAATGCATTTTGAAAACACTGAATAACTAAGCTTCTTAATGCCCCTGAGGAGACACAAATTAAGTGACCTGCCCGAGGAGACACAAAGTCCAGTCCGTTAAAGATCTGGGAACAGCTGTCCTTTACCCACTCTCTCCTCTAAACATGGAACTATTTCTCTCAGGAATTCTATTCTTTTCTAAAAAGAACAGGAGTACTTGTGGCACCTTAGAGACTAACAAATTTATTTGAGCATAAGCTTATGTGGGCTACAGCCCACTTCATCAGATGCATAGACTGGAACATATAGCAAGAAGATATTTATACATACAGAGAACATGAAAAGATGGAAGTAGCCACACCAACTGTAAGAGGCCAATCAATTGAGATGAGCTATCACCAACAGGAGAAAAAAAAAACTTATGAAGTGATAATTGAGATGACCATAGAAGTTGTGAGGCTACTTCACATGGGGAAATAGATTCAATTAGTGTAATGGCCCAACCATTCCCAGTCTCTGTCCAAACCTATATTAATTTTATTTAATTTGCATATTATTCAAGTTCAGCAGTCTCTCGTTGGAGTCTGTTTTTGAAGTTTTTTTGTTGTAAAATTGCCACCTTCAAGTCTGTTACTTAGTGGTTAGAGAGGCTGAAGTGTTCTCCCACTGATTTTTGAATGTTATGATTCCTGATGTCAGATTTGTGTCTTCTGTAGCGTTCTTTACATTTCCACAAGCAATTGTAATCTGGCAATGTGACCAATGTTGCTACTAGCACATCATTAAGGCCAGGATCCTATGCTAATTGAAGTCAATGGCAACAATCCCACTGACAATGGTGAGGGATCAGGACCTAAGTGATAACATTTTGTTCACCTCAATGTACCAGCAGTTGTTTAGCTGAAACTGTTGTAACCTCTGTGAAGTAGGGACAATTTTTTTGTTCTGTTTCTATAGTTTGATCCTGGTCCTTGAGTAGAATAATACAATAATAAATAGAATAAGAATAATTGCAAAATGAGTTGAAGTTGAATTTTCAGTTCTGTTCATTATGGTTAAAAGTGACCACAATTTTACAAATTTTTACATTCCAGACATATTCAGCACCAATAGCAATGCATCTAAACAAAAGCTAGGTGAAGTCTCTAGACTTGGTCAAAAAAAAAAACCATATGCAGTGATTCACAAATATTTTCATGTCTAGAAAAAGCAAAGCTGGCTTGCTGCTATTGGTGGTGTTACCATTATCCATGAGAAAATACAGTAAGTACCAGCAAAGATGTTCAACCATTTTGGGTCAGATGATTAGTACTGAAAGTTATTTGTTATTCATTATTCTCCTCTTTGAAAAATTTCAGTCATCTAATCATGGAACAAAAACAAAACCATGTGACTTAAGTGACCAATCACACACCTTGAAAAACAAGTCCACAAAACAACCAATAGGCTAACATTTTTCACAAAAACTATTAAGCAAATACGAATAACAAATAGACCCATAGATAGGGAGTTTCCAAGCCAACCTTCAGAAGAAAGGGCTAAATTGGCAAGAAATGTTATTTGCAAACTATAATTCACTCAGCTCTAGAAATTGGTTCAGTACTTGATCATTCATTAATATAAACTAAGGTTCCACTGTCACTGTTTGCAGCAGACTCTATTCTACAAGCTGGGAAGTATTCTCACATCTGTTGACTTCCCAGCAAGTTTAAGGGGTCTACCTCCTCAAAGGACATGTTGAGCAACTTGCAGGATTAGGCCTGGTCTCCTTAAACTTCCAGGAACAGTTAGAAGCTTCAAGCAAAGCTGCCGCATAACATGGCATAAATTTCTGGTGAAAAGTGGAATTTGTCTAAAGGTGCCCATTGCAAGGGGAGGGGACATTGCAACTGGCTCTCTAGCGCAGCTGCTTCAATCACATAAGAATGTGAATCCAATGCCTTACACTTTTCAGATGCATTCTCCACAAAGGAGGGGGGATGGGTATTACAAAGTCTCCTGGATCCTGAAACCCTTTTTCCATTGTGTACACCCTCCACAGTTGTCATCAAGGATAGCTCCAAACACAAATTAGCTAAATAAGCATCTGTGTAGCCAGTTTGTAAACCAGCTAACTAAAGTGTGATATAATAGTCTACAGCAGATCCGATAATTGCTCCTCTAGAGGGCAGTGGTATATAAACAAATCTATATAAAACCATATGAGCTAGTTCATTGCTTTGCCCTTGACCTCTGATAAATAACCATGACCATAGCATAGCATGCATGAGTCACAGACTTGCCATCTAGTTATTCCTCAGTCTGAGGAGACCTGCCATTTGTATCATCAGACCTCAGTGAATCTAGGTTTGTTTAGCTACACTCAGCTCATTCAAGCTTTAGATGGCATGCAACCTCATTGGAATTTAACATGTAATCCTACTTGGGGCATGTTCCACTCAATTTTCAGCTCCCAACCTGACGGTAAAAATGCAATTCCAATCCAAGTGTGATGGATACATGCACAATTTTTGGGAGGACAACTACAGTATGATACAAACAAAATTCTGCCTTAGCACGATCTCTCATCAGCTAACCAGATGTCAAAGTTATGAAGTAAGGTGACTACAAAGTTGTACCATTTTTACATTTGAAATTAACCACGGTAAATCACTATTTACTGTTCAAACAGTCCAAAGGGGCAGGACAAAGGGAAGACTTATGGTGACCTGATTGCTACTCCCTGGATTTACCCCAGCAGTTCCCAAACTGTGATTCCATGTTCAACAATGGTTACAGAATGCTTGCTGATGGTCCATGTAGTGTCAGCTGGTCACATGGTCCTGGCTCCTCCTTGTTTCCAGCTGCTAAATCACATTAAGAGAAGCTAAATATACAATAAATATTACCCTATTACTCTTCCATGTGAGCAACTGGCCCATTGTTGCCGAGAGATGCTACTCGGCCACCAAAGGTAGGTGAAGTAGTCAGTGTAATCAAGAATGGGAGTGGAGGTGCTTACAAGATCAACTCTCTATTAAGATGTGGTCCACACCATGAAAAAGTTTGAGACACTCCCTGCTCCCCAGTGCAGCCTTCGTATTTTTATTTTGCTATTATGTACAAGGACAGAGCACAAAATTTACATTGGTTTGTCAAGCTCATTAGGCTAAATTCTCTTTTAATCTCAAAGGTAATTTGAACTTGCATCATAGCTTTTAAACCTCCAAAGATCCATTTTGTTAGGGATGCAGTTAGATTTGGGTCTCAGACTTCCCAACCAAACAGACTCAAAAATATTTTCCCCATAATTTACTTTCTTTCTTTCCCTCCCCAGGCTGCTGTCCCACCCTGTAAAAAAGAGAAAATTTAGCACTTGTGAGATTGAGGTTTTCATGGTATAATTCCTCACTCTGAACCTTAGCGTCCAAAAGATAGGGTACCAGCATGAATTCCTCTAAGCTCAATTACCAGCTTAGCCCTTGTAGCGCTGCCACCAACCAGGAATTCCAGTGCCTGGTACACTCTGGTCACCCCAAAACCTTGCCCGGGGACCCCCAAGACCCAGACCCTCTGAATCTTAACACAAGGAAAGTAAACCCTTTCCCCACCGTTGCCTCTCCCAGGCTTCCCCTCCCTGGGTTACACTGGAAGATCACTGTGATTCAAACTCCTTGAATCTTAAAACAGAGAGGAAAATCCACCTTCCCCCTTCCTTCTCTCTCCCCCTCCCAGACTCTCCCTGAGAGAGAAAGTAATCCTAACACAGAGAGAAATTAACCTTTCTCTCCCCCTTCCCTCCTTTCTCCCCACCAATTCCCTGGTGGATCCAGACCCAGTCCCCTGGGGTCTCACCAGAATAAAAAAACAATCAGATTCTTAAACAGGAAAAGCTTTTAATTAGAGAAAGAAAAAACAGTAAAAATTATCTTTGTAAATTTAAAATGGAATATGTTACAGGGTCTTTCAGCTATAGACACTGGGAATTACCCTCCCAGCCTAAGTATACAAGTACAAATTAAAATCCTTTCAGCAAAATACAAATTTGAACTCCTTCCAGCCAAATACACATTTGCAAATAAAGAAAACAAACATAAGCCTAACTCGCCTTATCACCTAGTACTTACTATTTTGAATTTATAAGTACCTGTATCAGGGAGATTGGAGAAAAACCTGGTTGCACGTCTGGTCGCTCTCAGAACCCAGAGAGAACAACAGCCAAACACTAACAGCACACACAAAAACTTCCCTCCCTCAAGATTGGAAAGTATCCTGTCGCCTGATTGGTCCTCTGGTCAGGTGACAGCCAGGCTCACTGAACTTGTTAACCCTTTACAGTCAAAAGAGACATGAAGTACTGCTGTTCTATTAACCCTTTAACTATCTGTTTATGACGCCCCCCAAATTGCTGACAGCATGGAACCTCACTGGCAGTGATTTCTCCCTAGAACTTTAGAATAAACAGATTAATAAACACATACACCTTTACATATACTACTAACTATGTAAAACTACAAGATTCTTTACATTGTATGGACAATTTTTAACCAGTTGATTTTGGGAAACTTTCACGGGAGAGTGCATCAACTCCTTGATCTGTTGCTGCTGCAGACGTTCCCGGGTTGTGGAGAGGTTCACCTCTTCCACGCCACCGTCACTTTTTCCTTCATAGTAGACACCGTCAGGCCACTCAGCGTCATCTCTTCCCGGGGCTGTAAACTGACAAACTTGTAAGTCTCTGGAATAAAAGGGCTTGAGAGAATTAACGTGGTACACTCTGGGATTTAGGGAGGAATTGGGAAATGCTACGAGGTAGTTAACAGCTCCCAGGTGCTCTTGGATTGTGAATGGCCCTTCCCATGATGCTTCCATCTTATGGGCCTGTTGCGCCTTCAAAACCATAACCTGGTCTCCTACCTTGAAGGAACGCTCTCTGGCATGTCTATCATATCAGGCCTTTTGCTCTTTTTGAGCATCCTTTAGGTTTTCTTTAGCGAGGGCTAAAGAGTGTTGGAGTGTGTTTTGTAGGTTGCTTACAAAGTCCAAAATGTTAGTTCCTGGAGAGGGTGTAAACCCCTCCCATTGCTGCTTCACCAACTGTAATGGCCCTTTAACCTCGTGGCCATACACAAGCTCAAACGGTGAAAACCCTAAACTGGGATGTGGTACAGCCCTGTAGGTAAAGAGCAACTGCTGCAACACTAGGTCCCAGTCATTGGAGTGTTCATTCACGAATTTACGTATCATGGCCCCCAAAGTTCCATTAAACCTTTCCACCAGGCCATTGGTTTGATGGTGGTATGGGGAGGCAACCAAGTGATTCACCCCATGAGTCTCCCACAGTTCTTTCATGGTCCCGGCCAGGAAATTAGTCCCTGAATCCGTAAGGATGTTGGAGGGCCAACCTACCCTGGCAAAAATGTCTGTTAGAGCCTGGCACACAGTTTTAGCCCTGGTGTTGCTTAGAGCTACTGCTTCCGGCCATTGGGTAGCAAAGTCCACGAAAGTCAGTACGTACTGCTTTCCTCTGAGGGTCTTTTTTGGGAAGGATCCAGAATATCTACAGCTACTTGCTGAAATGGGACCTCAATTATGGGGAGTGGCTGGAGAGGGGCCTTGACCTGGTCTTGGGACTTTCCCACTTTTTGGCACACCTCACAAGACCGGACATACTTGGCAACATCCTTGCCCATCCCCTCCCAGTGGAAGGACTTCCCCAACCGGTCCTTGGTTCTGTTCACCCCAGCATGGCCACTGGGATGATCATGGGCTAAGCTTAAGAGCTTCCCCCGGTATTTAGTTGGAACCACCAACTGTTTTTGTGGATGCCAGTCTTCCCGGTGTCCACCAGAAAGAGTCTCCTTATATAAAAGCCCTTGTTCTATAACAAACCAGGATTGGTTAGAAGAGCTGAGAGGTGGTGGGGTGCTGCGTGCCGCCGCCCGAGCTTTCTGAAGGCTGTCATCTGCTTCCTGCTCAGTCTGGAACTGTTTCCTGGAGGCTGGAGACACCAGTTCTTCCTTAGACTGTGGACTTGGGCTTGGTCCTTCGGGAAGCGAGCGTAGGTGATGGGGCTGTTTTTGTGGCTGGTGAACCACTCTCCGCTGGTGCACCAGGTGGTATTTCAGGCTCTGGCTGAGCCTCTTGGGTATGGTTGTCTGCTGCTTCTGCCAGTTCAGGTTCACTGGCGCCCTCTGGCGTTGGGGTTGAAGATGCGTTTGCAAGCGCTGGCATCAGTGCTGGCAATGGTTCTGGTGCTGGTTGTGTTTCCAGGTCCGGTTCTGGGACTGGAGGTACTGTGGCTCTTGCAGTCGTAGGCAGGGGATCCGGGTCCACTACCTCTGTCTGGGTCTCTGCTAACACAGACGGGGCCTCTGTGGACGGTTCAGGAACAGGGATGGGTCTGGAGGCTTGCCTGGCTTGGCTGCATGTCACCATTCCCATCCTCTTGGTCCTGCTTTACCTGGTTGGCCAAGTCTTCTCCCAGTAGCATGGGGATGGGATAATTGTCATAGACTGCAAAAGTCCACATTCCTGACCAGCCTTTGTACTGGACAGGCAGTTCAGCTGTAGGTAAGTCTACAGCTTGTGACATGAAAGGGTAAATTGTCACTTGGGCCTTTGAGTTGATGAATTTGGGGTCCACTAAGGATTGGTGGATAGCTGAAACTTGTGCCCACGTGTCTCTCCACGCAATAACCTTCTTTACGCCCACTCTCAAAATTTCCCTTCGCTTCGAGGGTATTTGAGAGGCATCTGGGCCTGGGGATCTTTGGTGTGATGGTGGTGTAATGAACTGCACTCAGTTGGGGTTCTTGGGGCAGTTGGCCTTTACATGTCCCAGTTCATTACAATTAAAGCATCGCCCAGCTGACTGGTCACTGGGCCGAGGTGGGTTACTGGAGATTGGTGAGGTGAGAGAATAGGGAGTCTGGGGCTTTCCTTGGGTTGTAGGTGGGGTCTTGGGTTGCCCTCGGTGATAGGGTTTGTTGTCGGTGTGACCCCTGTGATATATTTGCTCCCCTTGATAGTAGCTTTTTTCTTTTCTGCCACTTCCACCCATCTGGCTCCAACTTCCCCTGCCTCAGTTACAGTTTTGGGCTTCCCATTTAGGATGTACCTTTCTATTTCCTCAGGAACACCCTCTAAGAACTGCTCCAATTGTATTAGGAGGTGCATGTCATCCAGAGATTTAACATTGGCGCCTGATATCCAGGCATTATAATTCTTTCCAATGTGGTAGGCGTGTCGGGTGAATAACACATCTGGTTTCCACCTTAGGGCTCTGAACCTCCAAGGGGCATGCTCAAGTGTTAGCCCCATTCTGATTCTGGCCTTGGTTTGAAAAAGTTTATAATCATTCATGTTCTCCTTAGGCATTTCAGCCGCCACCTCTGCTAGAGGTCCACTGAGCAGTGGCCTCAGCTCTATCATGTACTGGTCTTCAGAGATGCTGTACCCATGGCAGGTCCTTTCAAAATTTTCTAGGAAGGCCTCAGTGTCATCACCTGCCTTGTAGGTGGGAAATTTCGTGGGATGTGGAACAATAACTGGAGAAGGGTTGTTAGGATTGGCTGTGTTCTTCTGCTTGGCCTGTTCTAACTCCAGGGCCTGCTGGTGGGCCTCACTCTGGAGTTCTATCTGTCTTTTGTGGGCAGCCTCTCTTTCTCTCTCTTCCCTCTCTCTTTCTTTTACCTCCATCTCTCTCCTGTGGGCAGCCTCTCTTTCTCCTTCTCTCAGCTCCATCTCTTATTGTTTTATTTCTAATTCTTGTAGTTTCTTTTCCATGTCTCACTTGTGGTCTGCATCTTTGATTTGTTCCTCTGCCTCCAGTTTTGCCCATTCCTGTTTCAGGGTGTCCTTGGTAGTCATGGTTTCTGCTTTCTTGTGTTGGGGCACCCTCTTCTGTTTACTGCCTGAAATGCTGCTTCTCTGTTGCCTCCTTAGGGTTGCTTAGCAACAGAGTCTTTTTTTAACTCCTTCTACCTAGCTATTCCCGACAGAGTTAGAAAGAAAAAAACCCATTCATTTGCAAATGTGTTTTGCTGGTGTATGGTGACTCACAACTGGAGTCCCTTTGTTTAACAAAGATCCTTGTTAAACCCTAATGCCTTTGCCTTCAGAGTACTCAGAAGGGAGAGACCAAAAAAGACTTGCAGACCTTTGCTTTTAAAACAATCTCCTCTAGCCTGCTTTACACACAGCTAGCAGGGAAAGAGAAAGAAAAAATCCTACTGGCTTTTGCTTCTAAATCCAAACCTCAGTCTGCCTGCAGATAGCTAGCAGGGAGAGAAATAAAAACCTCACTGGCTTTTGGATTCTGTCTTATCCCATACGCTGCACACCATGTCATGGTATAATTCCCCACTCTGAAAGTTAGCATCCAAAAGATAGGGTACCAGCATGAATTCCTCTAAGCTCAATTACCAGCTTAGCCCTTGTAGCGCTGCCACCAACCAGGAATTCCAGTGCCTGGTACACTCTGGTCACCCCAAAACCTTGCCTGGGGACCCCCAAGACCCAGACCCTCTGAATCGTAACACAAGGAAAGTAAACCCTTTCCCCTCACCGTTGCCTCTCCCAGGCTTCCCCTCCCTGGGTTACACTGGAAGATCACTGTGATTCAAACTCCTTGAACCTTAAAACAGAGAGGAAAATCCACCTTCCCCCCTCCTTCTCTCTCCCCCTCCCAGACTCTCACTGAGAGAGAAAGTAATCCTAACACAGAGAGAAATTAACCTTTCTCTCCCCCTTCCCTCCTTTCTCCCCACCAATTCCCTGGTGGATCCAGACCCAGTCCCCTGGGGTCTCACCAGAATAAAAAAACAATCAGATTCTTGAACAGGAAAAGCTCTTAATTAGAGAAAGAAAAAACAGTAAAAATTATCTTTGTAAATTTAAGATGGAATATGTTACAGGGTCTTTCAGCTATAGACACTGGGAATTACCCTCCCAGCCTAAGTATACAAGTACAAATTAAAATCCTTTCAGCAAAATACAAATTTGAACTCCTTCCAGCCAAATACACATTTGCAAATAAAGAAAACAAACATAAGCCTAACTTGCCTGATCACCTAGTACTTACTATTTTGAATTTATAAGAACCTGTATCAGGGAGATTGGAGAGAAACCTGGTTACACGTCTGGTCACTCTCAGAACCCAGAGAGAACAACAACCAAACACTAATAGCACACACAAAAACTTCCCTCCCTCAAGATTGGAAAGTATCCTGTTGCCTGATTGGTCCTCTGGTCAGGTGACAGCCAGGCTCACTGAACTTGTTAACCCTTTACAGTCAAAAGAGACATGAAGTACTCCTGTTCTATTAACCCTTAGCTGTTTATGACAGAGGTAAATAGCAGCATTGATTTGTGCCAGCATTATTTATTATGCTTGGGCACCAGGTTTTGCAACTTTCCTCATCAACTCTCCCAATGCCTCTCAGTCCTTACCTACTCGGCTATTCCAATCCTGTGCCTTTTTTGAGGCTAGACTGTGACTACTACACCACCCACCCCTCCCCCCTTTTTCTTTTTTACTTTAAAAAAAGTATACAGCTATATTGTAAATGAAAATTCAAGTTTGCTTGGCAGCCTTCGTTCACAGGATTTTTCTCACAACCCTTGATTTTTTTCCCAAGGGACACTGAATGCCACTTGAACTGCCAAACCTGAGAAAGGAACATTTCAATTAATTTCTATAACTAAGCCCTTATCTACACTGCCACTTTACAGCACTGCAACCTTCTCGCTCAGGGGTGTGAAAAAACACCTCCCTGAGTGCTTCACGTTTCAACGCTGTAAAGTGGCATTGTAGACAGCGCACCAGTGTTGGGAGCTCTGTTAGCTACTCCCCTTTTACAGAGCTGGGAGAGCTCTATAAAAAACCCAGTGCTGGTGCCGTGACTACACAGCCACGTGTGGACATACCCTAGGAATCAGACCTCCAATGTCCAAATTGCATCTGAAGAAGTGAGCTTTTTTACACATGAAAGCTTAATAAACCTGTTAGTCTTAAAGGTGCATGATTATCACTGTTGCTTCTTATCTTATGGCCAGTTCAAAGGTCATCTGCCATGGTCAGATAAAACTCAGGCTTGAACTATTATGTTAAGTGAACACTTCTTTCCACCTCTTCTCACTAAACTTGGAATGAAACTGATCACTCTTGGTTCAGATAATGCAGAGATTGTTGGTATTCTGCTGAATTAAAAAGAAAGTTACAGCTTAAAAAATGCCATAAAGATGCAGGTTTTCAGCAATCACAAAGGCATTTCTGGGTGTAACCATCTTCCCCAGGCAACTGGTAAGTATTTTCTATAACACATCCAATGACCTTTTGAAACCTTCCTTTTAGTCACAGAAATGAAGACAGCAGACCAAATTATGTGCTCAGCTACACCTGGATAAGTAGGAGGGAGTGATCAGGCTAACTATATTTTAACAGCATTGAAGTCATTGGGAGTTTGCCTGAACAAAGAACTCTGGATTTGTCTGTTAGGGAGGTAATTATGAAACTTCAGACAGCATAGCAGTGTTGGTGAAGAGTGTGATTTTTTTTTTTTTGGCCATATTTTTATACCAGCTTTAGCACAGATGCAGTGATACAGGCATAAAAGCACTTTGTTGGTATAGCTTATTTCACTCACCAAACCAGTACAAATATTTTTGGTATAAGCTGCATCTATCCTAGGAAGGTTTACTGCTATGGTTACACCAGTATAGCTATACTAGCCAACGTTTTCTTGCGTAAACTAGATCTACTTCAATTTTCCTGTGAGAGGGGATGATCAGTCTGGAGGACAGAGCTAAAAAGGAGGATATCACCGTATGGTTCTCAAGGGAAAGAGAGAGAGAGATCAGGACAGGTGTTTCAAGGCTCCTTACCCCTACCATGTTCCATCAGCACAGCTCCAATGGAACCATGTTGACAGGGATCTGGCAGCTTGCAGCTCAGCTCTGCCACAGACCCTGGGGATTCCAACCTCAGAGGAAGCCCAGTGGAAAGGTATTACAGTCTGCGGCTGTCTTATCTCTCCATCTTGAGCTCTGCAGAGTGCTTAATGTTTGAAATCTGACATGTATCCTTTCTCTATGGCCAGTCCACTGGAATCAACGGGAGTTTGCCTGAGCAGAGGCAGATGATTTGGCCTCATAGTTCTGAGAAAAGCTGTAGGTGCCCTGGTTTCTCCGACAATGAGCAACGCCACAACCGCCACATGTAAAAGGAATGAGAACAGGCATTTAGAACGGGATGTTTCTTTTCAACATTTGTCTCAGGTACTTGTGATTTCACTGACTCTGGCAAAGAAACCAGAGGGTCTGAAGCTCAGATCTCTCTCTGCTTTGGGGCCTGTCCTGTTCTCATGGAAGTCAGTGTTAAAATGCCCACTCCGATCTCAACAGGTGCAGAATCAGGCCTTCAAGGATGTGGTAATTGTCTTGCATGACAGAGTCCTGATTCCTGCAGCTTTGGACAATGGTGGGAAATCCTTCTCCTTGTTCTGTAATTTTACAAAACAATTTTGGGGGGAGGGATAGCTCAGGGGTTTGAGCATTGGCCTACTAAACCCAGGGTTGTGAGTTCAATCCCTGAGGGGGCCATTAAGGGAACTGGGGTAAAAATCTGGGGATTGGTCCTGCTTGGAGCAGGGGGTTGGACTAGATGACCTCCTGAGGTCCCTTCCAACCCTAATAGTCTATGAGTCTATGAATTCACTATCACACTGAATGTTGACCCCTTTGAACCACCAATCACCATCACAAACCACGTAAACCCATAACCTAGACATAATTTGCAAGAGCATCTTGTTTGATACCTGTAAAGCTAGCTGTAAACTATACACTAGTGACCAACTGGAAGCTATGAAATTACCAGTTAAGGGCCCAACCCAGCTCTCAAAGGAAGTGAATGCAAAGGATCCCTCTGACTTCACTGGAAGTTGGATTGGGCCCCAAGTAACCAAACAGTATAAAAAAATTAAGACACCACATCACAAAATGCATTTCACTCTTTTTAGAAATGTAGTACAATATTCCATAGCATCTTAAAGAACGAGGAGTACTTGTGGCACCTTAGAGACTAACAAATTTATTTGGGCATAAGCTTTCGAAAGCTTATGCCCAAATAAATTCGTTAGTTTCTAAGATGCCACAAGTACTCCTCGTTCTCTTTGCTGATACAGACTAACACAGCTACCACTCTGAAACCCATCACCATGGCATCTTAGTAACTATTATGCAGTGTATTTGAAAGGATAGCGAAGTCTTGGGTCCAAATCCTGATCCCACCAAAGCGAATGGCAAAACTCCATAGTATACAGAGGCTGTTTTACATTTAAGTCTCTCCTGATTAGTGGTAAGAGACTGCCCTTTTGGTATTATGTGTATTATGGGGTGTGTGGGTTAGCTACAGTACAAGTTAATGAGGGTTGAATGTATTTTTTATTTTCACAAATATTTAGGTTAAGTGCCTCAGTGCAGTATCCCAAGATGCATTTCTAGATTCTCTTGAAACACACGGTCACTCAAGAGCAGTTACTACCTTCAAAATCTGTACCCATGACTGGGGAAGCAGTGAAATGAGAAAGCAGGTGAAGCTGTCAATAAATCAGAGTGAGCGGTATGATTTATTCCTTTTAACCTCTGTAGAACCTTATTAGTCCTTTCTAGATATTGTGTCACTATTAACAGCAAATTTACTAGAAATTATAAGTCAAATAATATATTAGCCAAAATAACACCAATAAATTGCTATGCTGCAAGGCTTAGCATAAAAATGAAAAACACTAATGGAACATAGTGCAGTTTGTACAAACCATGTGCAGTCTAGAATCATGCATAATGTAACAGTGCAACTGCTAACAGCAGGCTCACACAAGATAATTTACACTTGTTTTTATGGGCATGAGGAACTGATCTTTGAAGTTGTCCCTAATGAGATTCTGCTTGGCCCTAACAGCATCCTGAGAGAGTATGCCGGTTTTCTCTGCTGCATCCGGTGTAGATTTATAATGTAGACTACAGACTCATTTGAATTGTTTCCAGAATTGCTGTAGCTGTGTTGGTCCTATGATATTACAGAGACAAGGTGGGTGAGGTAATATCTTTAATTGGATCAATTTCTGTGTAAACTCAAAAGCTTGTCTCTTTCACCAATATAAGGTCTTCTTCACCAACAGGAGTTGGTCCAATCAAAGCTACTACCTCACCAACCTTGTCTCTCATTTAAATGGGACCTGAATATTGGTGTCTCTCTCTCCACCCCATTTTAAAAGGGGATTCTCACACTGGGGGAATACTCACTAATATATCATACTTTACACCTTACAAGTTTTTTTTAATATTGCCTCTGCCTCATCTTCTTCATCAAAAGATATATTGGGGGTGGTTAATAAAGTTTCTCTCTCTTACAGCCCATATGAACTTTCAATCTGATTCTGCTGTGATGTCTAAATGCTAACTCTGCGACATCCCAGTCATACTTTTAACAAGCAATTCATCTCTAAAACACAACACTATGGCTTCCTCACAGGATCCAGGAGATGTGATGCTGGATAAAGAAGCAGAAAACTTTCACACAAACAAAAATAGTAGCAGAAGGAACACAAAACTAGTGGAAAAGTCAGTTTTTGTAAACTGTAAATAATATTTTTTTAAATTTCCCATCACTGTGATGGTTCTTAAAATTATGACCTTGCCAGGAGGACCATTTAGCGAATGCTACTTACAAAATCTCACCTTTGACAACCCCTGCAGTAACTACAACACCTTTCACTTCTTAGGGGATACAGTGGTTGGTACCCACAACCACTACAGAGGAGCAAATGTTGGGCTTTCAATGACACTTGTAAGCTTTAAAACGTGCAAAAAGTTAAGCTCATTGTACGTGTCTTGGACTCTGAACTACACTAGCTTAACCCTAAAGATCCTAAAGTGTCCTGTCGTATCTGATGATGATATAACTTCCATATGAGAAAGTGGTCACCCATAAACGCCCGCTTCAGTTAATTAAGTAATATTAGCACTGTATTTGCACTATTCTAAGTATTTCCTTAGAAAATTAGGGAACAGTACATAGACTATCTATCCATCAACCTAAGGCAAAACTAGCAAACTTTTAAAGGTGACCACTTTATGTGATGAGGGCTACAAGGAAATCTTGTTTGTTTAGGGAAAAGGGGAAATTAATCACCATATGAGTCATAGTAACTCTTAAACTGGCTCTGTTTCATGTTGGAAAATAAAAAGATGAAATCCGTAAATTAACTGGAAACATCTTGTTGGTCCAGTTGAGACAGCCTTATGTCCTAGGGATATAGAGTATATTGCACAGAAGTAGATGGCTTGGGGAATCGGTAATGGGTTCTGCGGTTGTTCACTTAGATCACTGTTTCTGACCTTAAACAAACAAACAGAAACAACAACAAAAACCCTTACAATCAGATGGGTTGTTGGTAGCCTGCCTGAAACAAGTTAGTGGCCTCTGTCTGCTTCCTCATGGATGAGTGTCTGCTTTGCAAATGCAATCACTCCATTTGGCTTTCTCTGAATCTACTCTTTCAATCCTGAAAGAAGTAAGAGATGAGGGTCATTTGTTGGACACTATGAAGGAAGCTTTAATGGCAACTGCAATAGCTCTGTAGAGAGTGGGTTTTTCTCCCAGTGCATTCAGCCTGGCACCTTTCACAAGCACACTAAGCTTAATAGAAGAAAAATTGTAAAGAATAAAATAATAAATAATAATAATAATAGTGTGTCTTTAAAGTGGTTAGGCTCTGGGCATGGCACTGAAAGGTTTAAATGACCTTGCATGAGTATGTGAACATACAAGCCCTTGTTCAGCACTGAGAAATTCCCTTGTGAGCAACTACGAGACACAAGACTAGAGGCTTAAGAGCTGAAAAAAGCTTTTGTTAAGGAAATAATAAAACACAAACAACTTCAGATTGACTCTGGTATTAAAGCTTCAGTAATAATGTGTGCCATATGCAATCACTATATTTCATGCTAGAGCAGGAATGCCTTCAAACTCATATGCAGACAGTAAAATCCTGACACACAAAGCACAGCTGCAGGACATGGAGAGAGAGCTATACTTAATTCCAATATTTTTTTCCTCTAGTTGCCTGCTGGTTATTTCAAATCATTTGCTCATCTTTCATTTTCCATTTATTCTGTTCCCTGCCTAACATCATTGTGTTTTTCACTTGCTATTTTCCTGCATTCCTTCTGTATTTTATTAGACAGGAGGTGTGGTGGCCCTTCATACTGTGTCTAAGGAAACTGCATTATTTCTTTATAGGGTGACTCAAGGTAAAATCTTCCCTGCAAATTATCATTTCTTGCATGAAATCTGCTAATGGCTCCCAGTTCATGTAGGGCCTGATTGCAAGCTCATTTATGTCACTTGAAACATTTCCATTGACTTTCACTGGATCAAACCCTTTAATTCTATATTGGATAAAATAAACACATCATAAAAGATGGGCAGCTAAAGCCTCTTGCCATTCTATAGCATGTTGTCTTAAGCTTCGAAAGGAAGAAGTGACTGGAAACAATGGTTCTTGCACGTACAATACATAATTACAGCACGAACAGACCATCAGGAAAGCAACATAATGCAAAGTTAATTTTTCACTTAAATTGGGATTTCTTTTTAATCTAGACCATAGCTGAATTGCAAAGGTTCTTTACAGTAAAAGCCTCTCAGTATTAACGGGATCTAGCTGAATCGGTTTGAAAAAAAAAACCCAGAGCATTTAATTTCCTTGAAAGCAATATCATTAGGACTCCCTTTTCCTTTTTTCCCCGAAAAACTGAATGCTCTACTTACATACACATTTCAAAACACACCCTTTTCTCCAAGGCGTTGAATTTACGATACCGGATAATTAACAACAAATGGTAAAAACTCCAAGAGTTAAAGGTCTTAGTTTTGTTGCCAAAATGGTGTCTCAGATTCCGAAATAAACAACGCCTGTGCCTCCTTCCATTAATACCGTGGCACTGTCAAGATGTGGCAATACAAAATAGTCTGGCAAAAATACCATCAAAGGACACAGTGAAAAAAAACCCATTATAAATAATACCTCTATTGGATTATTATTTTCTCTCTCTCTTTTTTTTAATTCTCACAGGGTATCTACAAACTTGTATTGCTGTATTTGATCTGTGCTGCCTCATTATAATGATAACATTCCTAGTAGACAAAATAGTCTAGAAACTTAGCACAAGCAAGTAAAACAATCTCCAAAAGATCCAGGAGGTTGCAATATGGATCAGACCTCAACAAGTGAAAATGTTCTTCTCAAGCTATCGCTATATACCGATCTTATCACTATATAGGTTCTGCATATAAAATGGCATTCTTTTCAAAACCACAAACATCTCTTCTTCATATGAAAAGAGGAAAATTGAGGTAGTATCTAAGGGGATACCATTTATTTGAAATCTAGGCTTTTTTTAAAATAAGTTTAAAAGTAGTTTCAGAGCTTGCACATCTCTGGGTTTCCCACCCAATTTTTGTGGTTTTACAGTCACATTAATTTTTTTAAAATGTATTCTCTCCCCTCTTGGTGCTAGTTTGTCACACAGCAACAACAGAGGAAACAAAAACTGTCTGAATACATTAAGGAAACAACATGGCCTTGTTTACACGCAAGGTTGTACAACTGTATATATATATATAGTTAAAGCAGAACACCCCCCTTGTATGGATGCAGTTATATTAGTATAAAGATGCTTATATCTGTTTAGTATAATCACCATGGGAAAGGGAATAAACTATACTAGTATATAACATCTTTATGTTCTTACAGTTTAGTCCATACTAGCTAGGTGTTGTTCAGCAAGAAAAAACACACCCTAAACCAACACAGTTATACTGATACAAAAACTGTATGCAGTCCAGGTTTGAAACTTCCCATACATTAAAGCAGATCAAAAAAATCCCAAAATGTTGATACTTTCCGCAAAATTTTGATCTCAAACGAAATTGCAAAAATTGTTTCATTTTTTGACCAGCTGCGCTATACAACTGCCATCAAATGCACATAGAAAACAAACTGAAAATGGGGACTCTCCTGCATTCAACCCAAATATTTGCTAGTTATGGCAAAAATAGGTGTTATTTTTAACAATCACAGGTAAACGAATTCCACTAAACACTGTGACTGATAAGTTGATGATTCCCTTTAAACTATTAATACTGCTACATAGCCTGTTAGAGGCTGGTTCTGCTCCTATGAAACCAATGAGAGTGTTACCACTGACTTTAAAGGGATTGGAGGACAGAGCCCTGAGTTACAACAAACTCTGAATTACATGAA
The DNA here is from genome assembly GCF_025201925.1 of Gopherus flavomarginatus. Classification (NCBI taxonomy): domain Eukaryota; kingdom Metazoa; phylum Chordata; order Testudines; family Testudinidae; genus Gopherus; species Gopherus flavomarginatus. The sequence goes on along the minus strand of NC_066621.1, from coordinate 68,183,216 downwards.
ATTTGAATTTCAAGTACACTACTGTTTCTCCCAAAATTCATACCTCACCATTTATTGCCTTGCTGCATTTGAGGATTCACAGAAGGGTTCTTTGTTTTCTAACTGTTGGTCAAAAACAAACATGACATTCAAAAGATGGATATTCTAATATAATTGAAACCTGGTGAGTTTTTGCTTTGTGTCCTCTAACATGGGCTTCAGGGAAAATGTACAGTAGTAGCACCACTGCCTCCCTGCAAACTGATAACAGTAGCTAAACATTTAGGAATAATGTACTAACCCTGCAGCTCTGTCACTGCACTCAATTCCTTACGCCACAGAAACTGTAAATGTGGTAACTAGCAAGTTCCTGGCTTATAAATGCATCAGATAAGGTCCCTCTCTCATACACATTCTCTCAACCCTTCCCCAGCATGGACAGAACTAGTCTACTAACTGTGTGCTTTCCAATCCAATGTACTAGATATAAGGTAATGCCCAGTACAATAAGTCAGGGCTCTGCTACAAAGGATCCTCCCGTACCACCTCTTCTTGTCAACATCTATTTGGGCCTTTGTAGCCCTAATGTCGAGCAGCATACAGAGAAGAAAGAACTTGGAATAAGAAATACAAAAATGGAGATAAAAATAAATCTTACAAGATAGCATGGTTCAAAAGGGAAGAATAATCTCTTGGTAAAAACAAGGTAGGGTTTTGGTTTTCTTGTTGTTACTTATTTTATCCATATACATAATGATATATGTTTAAAATATGCATATTATAAAAAAAGGGTAGAAATTTCTTCTGTCAGTGAACAGTACAAAACATGTCAGCACTGACTTTTCCATGAAATCTAAAATTACACACAAGAAGTGTGTCTATGGAGAAAACGTCTTGCTCCTCCCATTTCAAAATATTTCCTCAAATTTTCCTTTGAGGAATTTTTTTTATCTAAGGATCTCCAAATCCTTTACAAAAGGACACCCCTGTGAGACAGGGTGGTATCGTCCTAACTTTAGACATGGGAACAGGAAGAACAGACAGAATGTTTGATACAAGACTATCCATGTGTTAACAGGTAAATGGAAGAACCAGGAAAAGATGGTAAGATCCTGATTCTCGGGTCCAGCTGAGCTTCTCAAAGCATAAAGAGGGCTACCTATATTCTGGGGCCAGCTACAGGCTAGTCCCGTCCCTGAGTGACTCAACATTCCAGCAACCAAGAATAGTCAGATCACATCCACATGCATCTTGCTCAACCCATGCTCCCCTGCCCTAGCAGCTGCAAGAGAGATAGATCTACTATGCAAGGATAGTCCCCATTGGACAGATCTGTTGGTTTATGTCCCCCTACTCTGCTGGACTGCATAAAGGAACTCCTAACACAATGATAACTCAGGTCCCCAGGAACCTTCACTTTCAGTGTCCTGCTTTAAATTTTGGTGAAGTATATCTTTGCATGCTGGAGCTCTATTGTATTAGATTCTATAATCCTGTTTTGCAATGTCCACTGAAATAAAACCCTTAAAGATCTAGTTGTGTTTATTACACAGCACTTCCTCTTACAATGTTTTAAACTTATACATATTTTCCCTTTTGCTCACTACCTCTCCCGAGGACTAGTACAAAATTCCAAAATGCTGCACAATAAATAAGGTGACTGTACTGGGTATGTCTTTGCCCTATAAATAGAAGCAACAAAAACACAGCAGACTACCTTTCTACTGTTTATTTGCATCAGACAAACCTTAAGAACTCAGGCCTTGTCAGTTCTGCATCAAAATTTAAAAAAATTATGGCAAGAATAGGGTACCCAGTGTCCTTAGCCAAAATGTACCCTCTTTATCTGTTGAGCAGTGAGTTATGTTCAAGCCGGTTGTTGTGCTCCACCTCACAGGTGGCTGCATTTCCATGGTGTAATATGTATATAGTTAGTGAAACACTTTAGGATCTTTTGGCATTAATGCTGCTAAGTACATTTAAAATATCCTTAGTCTATGCATTTTGTACAGATCTGCACAAAATAAAGGAGAAACAAAAGAAAATCGGGGTGGGGGTGTCAAAATCAGGCATGGTAAAGCAGGACCAACATCTCTGATATAAATGGGATTTCCCCTTCTTATATCTCATTTGAATTTGGCCCACTGATTATATATGCCAATATTTCAAGGATTAGAACATACTGGAATTCTTTCTAAGGACTTGGAAAAATCTGGTCTAAGATTTACAGGTGAATTAATTCACCTTATGACACTCAGGAGATTCTCTGCCTGACGCTGGTGCTGACTTTTTCAGCTAGCACTTGTCATTTGTGACAACACAGATGGCCCCTAGGCCAAATTTTATTATGTCTCTGAATAGGTAACTTTGCAGCATTCTGATAAGATACATGCTTTAAAGAAATTCCCCTGCCCTGTGATTTTTCTATCATGTCTGAGAAGCTTTATTACCTAGGGTCAACATATCCTGAGAAAGACATTTTACAGAATTCAGAAATAAGCAAAAACGTTCAGGTACAATTTGAGGAGAGAAAAAACATGCTGCCCTAAATTTCTAGGACCCTACACCAGAGCTCCTGCTCCACAGTTGGCTCAGCAGTGAATTGTTTGTTTTAACCTCTGTAAATGTTGGTAGCTCAAGATTTGAAATCCAAACGTGAGAGTCATTGAGTAAAATATTATTTGAAACTGATGCCTGCACTAATGTTTTGATGTTTCTGAAACAGTCATGCAAGAAACAAGCATGAAGGCTATGTTCAGTTACATTACAAACATACACTCATTTGCAGGGCTCTCCTTGAGTCTCATCTTAGTTTGCTTTTCTAATGGAGAAATGCAAACAAGGACACATAAAATAGGAGGCCGGGATTCACTGCTGAAGTACAGAGCCTCTGCCAAACTTGGAAGATCCAAAGCGTGCAGGAGTCAAACTCCCTTGTCGGTTCCACAAGGAGTGCCATCTCCTCCCTACCACTCTGAGGAAACAATCAGGCAGTAGCTCTAAACATGCAGATAACAAAAGGTCAGATTGTACCTGCCTGATCCCACTCTTCATGCATGAACGGAGGGGAGGGGTCTGCTGCCTTCACAGCAACATCCCTGCCTTCCTGGTATTTCTGGGTTCTATGCTGGGGAGGGGCTTGGAAGTGCCACATTCAGTGGGGATGAGAATACTGGTCCCATGAGGCAGTCAACTTTTCTACTGAGCCCTTTCACAATAGCACCCCTTTTAATGAGCTGTTCCAGGCCCTGTTCCACAGGGACTATCAACAATCTGGATGGTGAAATCAGCTGGTGCAAAGCACATATTTGCTCTTGTCTCTTATAAATCTTAATGGATCAGCAAAATCTGTGGGTCAGACTAATGGTTCCTTTCATACACTAGTTTAAACCTGCAAGTGACCCAGGCCCCATGCTGCAGAAAAAGGCGAAATCCCCCCAGGTCTCTGCCAATCTGACCTGGGGAAAAATTCCTTTCTGATCCCAAATATGGTGAACAGACGCTGAGCATGTGGGGAAGACCCCCTGGGCAGATACCTGGGAAAGAATTTTCTGCAGTAACTCAGAGCCCTCTCCCATCTAGTGTCCCATCTCCAGATGTTGGGGATTTTTGCTACTGACAGTCGCCGATGCCATCACAGGCAGTCTCTTTATAAAGCTGTAATGTTAAAATTGATGTGAAGTGCCTTACAAACAGAAAGCAGAGGGAATTCTTTTTTAAAGAGAGTTTAGCACAATATACTCAATTTAACAAAGGGTGTAATCCTGGCCCCACTGAAGTCAATGGCAAAATTCCCCCTGATGTCAAGGCGCCAGGATTTCACCCTTAGGCGCCAGTCCTGCAAACACATATCTCCATGCTTAACTTTAAAGCATCTGAATAGTGTGAATGACTACAGATGTTTTTAACCTTCTCCACATGTATAAGTGCTTACAGGACTGGGATCCCAATTTGAACTTTAATAATGAAATTCAAATCTCTGAGCTATAAATAATAATAATATGAATATTCTTCACTTCTATGGCACATCCCAGTTCAGGATCTTGAGGTCCTTTACATACAATGAATTAAACCTAACAGTGTCCTTGTGAGGCAGCTAGCACTGTTATTCTTACTTTACAGATGAAGAATTTTAGGCACAATGAAATTAAAGGAATAATGGCAGGTCCCAAACTTTGATTTTATAAAATAAGTGATTAAAAATTTAAGAGTAGTAGTAATGCTTCCATGACTTTTAAAAAAACAACAACAGTGAAACAGATCGCTTATAAACAAGTAAAAATGACCATATTTGCAGTTCAAATCCCATTGTTCTACTATATGAGCACCAGAAAATGAAACTGACACTGACTAAATAAAACTGACTAGCCTGTTTTCACTGCCCTGATTTTGCAAACACATTCAGGTGTGCAAGCCCTGGTCTACAATAAAAACTTATGTCGGTATATCTGTGTTGCTCAGGGATGTGGAAAATCTGAACTATACCAAACTAAATCCCAGTGTGGACAGCATTATGTCAACTGCCCTCGGGGAGGTGGAGTAACTTATGCTAACAGAAGCCACAGAGCTGTAAGTGCAGACAAGCCCTAAGTGTTTGCAGGATTGAGCCCTAAATGTAGTGTGTTCGCTCTTCTATTATTTTGGATTTTTTTTAAAAAAAACTGTATAAATACTGAAAAGTAAATACTAAAAGGCAAATCCAAGCAACAATCAGGCTGACTTCAATAGGAGCTCCAAGCATGAGTAACTGTTGGATCAGCTCCCTATAAGAAGAAAAATGTAAAAGATCCTACTTTCTAAGGTTAACTCTCTCATAATGACTGTGGGTTTAACAATTTAGCATCCCAGTGTAAACAAAAGTTTTCCAGCATAATTACATTGCCATTGTTATACTGACATAACTTCCCATGTGGACACCCTTATTCCAGAATAAAAGTGCCTTTTTTTCAGTTTACCAGGTGTCGCTTTGGTGGGAGTATATGCTAAACATAAGAACATAAGAATGGCCCTACTGGGTCAGACCAAAGGTCCATCCAGCTTAGTATCCTGTCTACCGACAGTGACCAATACCAGGTGCCCCAGAGGGAATGAGCCTAACAGGTAATGATGAAGTGATCTCTCTCTTGCCATCCATCTCCATCCTCTGACAAACAGAGGCTAGGGACACCATTCCTTATCCATCCTGGCTAATAGCCATTAATGGACTTAACCTCCATGAATTTATCTAGTTCTCTTTTAAACTCTGTTATATTCCTACCCTTCACAACCTCCTCAGGCAAGGAGATCTGCAGGTTGCCTGTGCGCTGTGTGAAGAAGAACTTCCTTTTATTTGTTTTAAACCTTCTGCCCATTAATTTCATTTGGTGGCCCCTAGTTCTTATATTATGGGAACAAGTAAATAACTTTTCTCTATTCTCTTTCTCCACACCACTCATGATATTATATACCTCTATCATATCCCCCCTTAGTCTCCTCTTTTACAAGATGAACTGGAAAAAAGTACTCTTAGTCCAGAATAAGAGTGTCCACAAGAGGTGTTATACCAGTATAATGACAGCAATATAATTATACTAGTACATTTTCCCACGTAGACAAGCCCTTAGACAAGTTTCCATCAATTGCTGTCGTACTGAGATCGCCACCTTCCTTATTCCTAAGTGGTGAACTGTCCTTAAACCACACCATACATTTAACATACTAATCCTTAATGCTTATATAGCACTATTCATCTTCAAAGCACCTTAAAAACCATGACCCCATTCCTGCAAGCTATTTTGCATGGGTGGACCTTTATATCTGGGTAGAGCCCCAAAAAAGTAAATGAGGATCTGTCTACATGAACTAATTTGCAGTAGCAGAACCTTCAATTAACAAATCCTCTCAACACTGTGGAGTAAATAATGGGGCTGGTCAAAAAATGGTAAGTATTTCCCATGAAAAAAATTAAAATAAAACAATTGACTTTTTCCTCAGAAAAAAGGGTTTTCCTGGAAATTTATGATTTTTTTGTCAAAACTAAACAAAAAAAATGTATTTTTATTAGGCACTAATTGAACATTTCTCACTTTTGGATTTTTGCTTTCTTCCCAATTTCACATCCATTTACTCTCTTTTCAAGATGAAAATAAAGGCGGAGAGGAGTGAGAGGTCTGAACCCAGAAAATTAAAAAAAGTTCCAGTTCACTTAAAATAACAATTTTTTTGTTTCAAATCAAAACATTTTTGATTCATTTCAATGAAAAAATTAAAAAATGAATATTTCTGTGAAAGTTTTCATATAGTTGGACAATTATTATTTGTTAATCAAAAAGACTACCCCTAGTGAATAAAACTGAGGAAAGGAGATTAAAGGTGGCCTAGAAAAAGTGGGGTGGAGGTGGGGGAGAGGAGGCCTTTTTTGCTTTTCTTTATTATTACTGCTTGTGTTATAACAGCACACAGAGGCCACAAGCTAAAACCAGAGCTCAGAAGTGCTGAGTGTTGTATAATCCTTCACTTAAAAAACAAGTTCTGCCCCCAAGACCTTACACTCTACATAAATGGTGCATGTATTTCATGTATTTAGAAGTCTTTAAGGTCATTTTATTTTTTAAAGATTTTTTTTCTTCCACATTTCTTTATCACATTAGAAATATTCAGTACCTTGTTTTTCCAAAATTATTCTATGGATGACTGGAGAACTGGTAATGAAATCACAATTATCAAAGAAGTGAAATTTGTTTGAGAAGGAAAGTGATTTTTATTCAGTCTGATTACAGCTATCTGTGCTGCATTTGTTTTTTGGTTGGTGTTCTGTTTTGTTTTCTTGGCTGGCCAGCTGGGTTTTTTATACCTATTTAATTCAAATGCTTAGTAAGCAAATGAAAGGAAAGTTATCTTCGTCAAAGTTTCAATTAAGAACTATGAAAGATTTCAACCTATTTCTCAGAGTCCACCAATGAGACCTCCAGCAGAATCAGGAGGGGGAAAAATATATTCTTGATACTTATAACATAAAATGAGGAAACAGAAAAATCTGGGGGGAAAGTGATCTTTCACAGCTTCTTTATACATTCTTAAGAAGCAAAAAGGGACACAAATGCAATTTGTGGTTTTTTTTCCTTAGAAGTTTCCCTTTAAGCATGGTACAATCAGGTAGTTTAGTCCAAAAATATAGAATGAATGGATTTTACAAAATGCAATAGAAATATTTTAATAAATTCTTTAACGTATTAATGAAAAGAAGTATTTTTGGTCTCATGGTATTTGCAAACCAATCACTGCAGCACTGTGCACACATACAGAACAATCAGACCATGAAAAAGTGAAATTGGCCTTGTGTCACCTGCTCAAAGTGAAGGCAGTGCAAACATTAAAAAAGCATAAATGGGGAAAATTATATTAGAGTTGTACAATTCTTGCAGTTTAGTAATTAAAGCTGCTATGAGTAACAGGAGTAGACAAATGTGGGTTTTGGTTGGTTGGGGTATTTAATAAATGACTTTTCACTTGACAGTACCCCTTTAGAGTGCCTCATCCACAGCCACAGGAAGTGTCAGAACCAGGATAAGAACACAAGAGAAACTGTTTTCAGAGTAGCAGCCGTGTTAGTCTGTATCTGCAAAAAGAACAGGAGTAATGCTCTGTTCTGTGCTGATTACACCATGCATCTCAGAGACATCAAATGGAGGAAGAGGAAGAAGAGGTGGACAAAGTCTAAGGAAACAATAAGCATGTTTCTGATCTCATGCTGCAGTTTTACACTGATAAGTTTCCACTGATTTTTAATTTACACCAGTGTGAGATCAGAATCAAGCCCTATGAATGCAAGAAACATGTACGCAGCTCAGTCAATCCAGATTAAATTGTATGCAATAGTCCTTTAAGCCTTGTTCCCAACCCTTGCCTTCACACACAGAGGAACACACATGCAAAGGAGAAACTGAGATGCGTTCCACACAAATATGCACACAAATAATTTTGAAAATTCCTTGAGAAGAAAGCTTGGGTGCTAACGTGACAGCTTGGCCTTCAAACTGAGTTCTACCTTAGACTATGGTGTTTAGAACAAGCAAAGCAATATAGCAGTCCATTGGCATGGGCTTGTATACTCTAGTATGCTCATTGCTTGTATACTCTTTTGTTCGTTTATCAACTTCCCAACACTCTTCTCAGGCTGCACTGTAACTTTCCATTAACCGGAAGAAAGAAGTTCTTCGAATTCTTTATAAAGAGGCATTAACAAGATAGTGCAATAAGAAAAATAAAGCTGCATAAAAGATTGGCAGCTTCAGCAGTGTGGCATTAATGCAGAGACTGAAGGGTAAAAATAACAGGTGTGCTTTTACAGAAAGGTTTTTTTGGTTATTTTTCTTTCCCAATTTTCTTCCCCAGATTTTTTTGCCTGCTGATCTCCCAGCTCCTGTGTATGCACATGGCTTCCATTATAACACCCTGGAAAGGCAAATGAGCACCCTTTTCTGAAGCTCTCACTTTTCTTTCACTTCTCCATGACCAGAGACAACTGCTCTGTCCTGATTATTCACACTCACAACTCTGATGACATATTTACCTCATCACTCACCTCTGCACCCACATCCTGTCATTTCTTCCTCTATAGCTTCTCTAAAATCCAGCATTTGCTCCCCATTCTTAATGCCAAAATTTGCCTCAACTTCTGCAATCTTTGGCTTTCTGCACTTCAGAACTCACCTCACTCACTCTCTTCCAGTTTAGTCAAGATTTTGGTGCAAAAATCATTTCGTTCTCCCATCACTCCATCCCTTTATCATGTCATACCCTTCTTTTATGCATAAGTGTTGAAATCAAAGCAGCAACATTGTAGTTAAGGGTTTGTTTTCCTTTTCATTATGTTGTAAATTACAACCTCAGTTTTTTAATTCAGACTAGGTAGTTTTTCAAATCCAATGAAACTAAGATATCTGCCCAACTACTTCTGGCTTAGAGATGCACAAAAATATTAAAATTAGAGATCATCATTATTATTACTGCCTATTTCTAGAACAAATCAGAGATGCATTTTGAAAAGTAAATTTTTTTTAGTCTTTCAGCCATTTTCAGGACCTTCTGAAATCCACAATAATTTCCTGTTGCATTCAATAAGAGTTAGAAGAGGCCCTTCAAGAACAAAAATTCTCTCCAATCTACAGTCTGGATCTTGATGGGTTACTCTGAACTCATTCTGTACATAGAAATTCTATTGATATTGATGGGAGTCAGCAGGGCAGCCTGGAGTGCAGAATGTGCAATGGAGATCTGCACTGCTGATAAGAGATCCACACGGTGGAGCAGAGGGGAGAGTTTTGCCCTGAAAGGAGAGTAATATGATCTTTTCAGCTACAACCAAATTTAATTAAAGTAAACATTTTCAAGTTTGGGAAGTGGCCACTCTTCTGAACTTAAATCCTTTTAGAAGCTCCATGGATGGTTTATGATTTTATGAATATTGTTACTACATGAAGTCCCAGGAGAAGGTGCTCAACTGTTGGACTGTCAGCCTTTTGACAGGACTCTGCATAGCAAAAATGCTATGAAGTGGCATGCTACTTTAGCACTTACACTATGCAAAGGCCCTATCAAATGCAATAGCGTGACAATGTGCAAAATCCTGGTTAACACAGGGGGCCTCTCTGAGGTCAAGAGCCGTCCCTTTTGTTTTATAGTTTAACATACATTTGAGACTATTAAGAAAAAAAGAACTTAAATAGAAATAGCTGATAAGGATCTGACTTAGCCAAACAATGGGAAGGAAATTCAGAGTTAAAGCTAGCACTTAGTTCTTAGCAGTCCCCATTGTGCCTAGATACTATGATTTTACAAGTCATACAATACTAAGGCATAACACCATGAGGTAAGGAGCCTTGGATCTGAATTTTGTTGGTTTAAGTTCAGGCCATGAACAGTATTTTAACTCGGTATTTGTATTTCTTGGGTCTAATTGTTCCACAATTTCTGAATCCTTGTTGTGAGTGGAATACAGCATGCGGCACACATTCTACTCACAACAAGGAGGACAAAAGATTCAGTGGTCAGAGGACAATTAGTCCCAATTAGGCCTATTCTGCAGCTCAGTGTAAAGCGTGGGGGAAGGGTGCTAAAATTTTAAAGAAACAGGTCCCTCCGGCAAGTTACAGTGAGATCACTAAAGTTACAAGTGAACTTCAGAACCTGGCAACTCATACACAATACTACATTCTGATGAGTCTACAGTAAAAATGCTACAGCGGCACAGCTTCACTGCTGCAGTGCTTCAGTGTAGAGGCTACCTACGCTGACAGCAGGGATTCTCCTGTTGGTGTAGGTAATTCACCTCCCCAAGAGGTAGCTAAACTGACAAAAGAATTCTTCTGTTGACCTAGCACTGTCTATACTGGGCGTTAAGTCACCTTAACTACGCCACTCAGAGGTGCAGATTTTTCACATGCTAGAGCAAGGTTGTTAACCCAACTTAATTTTCTAGTTTAGAAGAGGCCTAAGCTCTTGGAGGGCAAAGTCAGTAGCATCTAGAGGTGATGGAGCACTATTTGTAAAATATAGTATGTAACAAATATTGGCAGCTTTTGTCAACTAGTTTAATCAACAAATCACTTGATCTAGCTTTCAACCAACTGTCCTATTGAGAGACTTCATTTTAAATTAGCTTCAAAAATCAAGGTTAATAATACTTACATATGTACATGTGGAGGCTGGAACCTGCTCTGGTTGATGTTGTAGTGTGTAAATGCCTGGGTTGGATTTGAGCTGTATTCATCCACTGTTACAGTAACTTTGCCTTGTGAAGGAATTCCATGAGCCATCCTTCCTCCTTATAGACATGAGCAATTTACAACTTTCCAGAGTCAAGAATGGCGGTGGGCATTGTGTTCCAGCCAACTTCTGAACCCAAGGATCTCCTCATCAACACTAAAGACTTCTACAAAAGGAAGAAAAATAATACAGACACAGTGTTTAAAGTCCTGAGATGCCAAAAAGATCAAATTATGGCTGTATTTCAATCTAGTCCTAAATTGATATCCTTTGGAAATTTCTATCTATATATTTCTAATGTACCCATTTATTTGAGTATCTAGCCACTAAGCGTTAATTATATCTGCATCTTTTTTTAAAGCTTCCTCACTTTGCGCTGTTTTAAGTACTGTTGTAGTACGGATTGCTTAAAATAAGACTTTGTTTACACTACAAAATAATCTGTGTAGAAAGCCCCAGCTAAGTGCCCTATATTTACTATTCATCTTAATTTTAAATAAACATCTAGTGCTAATTACAGCTGTGAAAGTTAATAACTAGGCCTAACTTCATGAAGGTCAAATGGCTCTTGTCAAATGCCTGCACCCTCTTCGAAGCACAGCTAGCTTTACAAAGTTGGTTACATTTCGTCAGATCTTCTGCCAGCTGAAAATAAGACAGCCCATCTTACAAAGCTGTAACAAAAGGTGAACCACTTTGGTTCAAAGTATTTATATGTGTCAGAAGGAAAACTGGCATTTAAGCAGCATTACCAATATACTCATTCTACCTGCAACAAAACTAAGCTTTCTACACACTTTACATAATCAAATATTTGTGATTTATTTGCTACTATTACCAGTCTTCTCTCAGTGCACATATATAATTCTATTAACGAGAATTCTACATACATATACAAATAAAAGAAAAACATGCTCCTCTGCCTATACACACACATGCCTGAGTCATTCAAGTTACCAACACCTTTTCTGGTGCACCAGACATCATCAAATTCTCGTACACGTACGTACTCACATACAGAGCCATCATAAAGAATATTAGCATTCAGAGTGGAGAAGCCCAGCCCGGTGGTCTAGCAGTGTGAGCACAGGACTCAGAGCCAGGAACTCCCAACTTCTAATCTTAGTTCTGACTCCTTCATAAAATCATTTCTCCCCCACCCTCCCATCTGTAAAATGAGGATATCAAGATGACCCTGCTTTACAAGGGTATTGTGAAAATTGATCAGTAAAGTGCTTTCAATCTCTGTATAAGTACTATTTATGGACCAGATCCTCAGCTGGAGGACCTGGCCTTAAATTACTAGATGCAAGGAGCAGGTTCTTGTATTTATATGTAAGTTACAAAAGTAAATCTCCATTGCTGAGATGAGAACATGCAAAACAGAAGGGAGGAGAATGGTCTGAACCTCAGGCATCAAACTATGCAATATTTTTCCTACAGTGATGCTCTTAGACTACTCTTAGCTCCCAAACAGAAGTATGTTTACCACATGCAACATTAAAATTTTGAAATCTTTGCTTTGTAATAAAACTTATTTAGATTACAAGACTAGTTTCCAGTTTGGCATAAAATATTGAAAAAATGCCCAGCAAATGGCAGATGGCCCGCCATAGGCCATTTATTTTATTATTTTACAACCTCAGGCCTACCTCCGCTTCCGTATGTTAGTTGGGCAAAGAAATGCCACAATCTACATTCCAGGAATCGGATTCTCTCATCCATTTCCAATATCAGTAAAAAGCAGACAAAATTAAACTAAACCTTAAAATTCTCACCACAAGAGAGAGTTACTTGTGATTTTGTATGTTTCAGTGAAATCACTGTCTGGTCTTTATACTAATTTGCCCTCATAAGAATAGTAAAGGGTCTGAGGGATAAAATCAACAAGGTAAGATTTACTAAATCAAATCTTTGCTCTGTTAAGTGTAAGATACATGTAATAACTGCTCACGAATCATAATGTGGTAGTTTCCATACCAAATTTGCAGCTGTTTCCTTAATTTCCCTCACAATTATATTTTACTGTTATTTTGCATAACAGTAAAACACAACACCTGCTTCAAATTGCAGTCCTGTTCTAAGTACTGTAATTCTTTTGAGATACAAACTATTAAGAGTGTGCAGCGTAAAAACTGCATAATTGCACTGCACTCAAAAGTAAATACAAATGAAAACATCTTCCTGTTAGAGAAATGACTGTCATTACAAAGAATGTTAGTTATCAAGGCTTGAAGGGGCAAAAACACACATTTTTATACAAGAACTTTAGGGTTTACATAAATTGGGGAATAGTGTGGAAATTACATGCCCAATCTTATTTTTTTGCAATCAAAATCTACTGTGCAAAACAGAGAACATTCAAAGCAACCACAACCAAATTTTTGCTCAGACTTTTAGGAAGGCTACGTACTTCCATTAATAGTACGAGCAAAAGTCAGAACATTACATTTCCTATTACAAGTAACTCTGAAAAAAATTAATTTGCTCATTAAAGTGAATTATACACAAAGAAAATATTAAACATCATTTTACAGTGTTCATAAAACTATTAAAATATAAATTTCAGCTAACATAAAACAGAAGTACAAAGAGGATACTGGATAGTCATAGAAAATACTTTTAAGTTGTTTCATTGTAATATTTAAAATAAAAACTTCCCATAATATTTAATCCTAAATATATACCTTTATGCTTAACTAAGACTAAGTGAAACAAAGCAATGAATTAAACTGAAAGGTAACAACAAATATCCGACATGGAAAAAAGTCAAATATATGCCGGGGAGGCTGATTTTAATTTCATTTTCCTAATTTCTCTTGAATGTTTTATATAGCAATACAGCTCACCTATCAGAGGTGTTGGATTATTATCTTCTTTAATGTGGAGTTCTTTGAAAACAATGCCAAACAGAAGCAAGTATTTCAGAACTTTCATAAACAAATTTGTATTAGACCCAAGGAAAAACAGGCATATTTTTCAGCACTATTGTTCTTCTCACCCCCCTGACAGTAAGCACTCACTGAGATGATGAGCACAAAAGAATAGTTGCATGTTTTTTCATAGCTGTCAGGTGCAACCTAGTATGCAATATTTGCCATTTCTTACCTGATAATTTTTAAGCAAGAAATCTAACTATGAAAAGGATATCCACTTCATTATATCATGTTTTACTAATGATATGCCAGAGGTTATTCTGAGAATGACAATAGCCATCTTTCAGGGTGTATTTATGATTTAGAATGTTACAAAGAGATACCTTCATGCATGCGTCTGTTTGTTCAGTTTTACATCTACAAAATGTACAAGGCTGACACTTCTAAAAACAAAAGGCAGACAATTTTATACTACAGCCTACTTTTCTAAGGAGTATTCATACTAAGCAGCTTTTACAATTTTATTTTAATTTTAGCTGTAATTAAAACATTAGACATAATAGCTCTTTGGACTTGTATAGCACTATATTAAAAAAAAACTCCCTCAAATTTAAGCACTTGTGTGACCTCAGTTTGAGCAATCAATGCTTTTTCTCTTCTGACCGGTATTTAGTGGGAGAAAATGTCGAAGTCTGTCAAAACTGCAGAGGGAAAAATGGGGTTAAATTAGATGTTAATTTTCTTTTCAAGTAAGCTTCCAATAACTGTTATATCAACGTTGATAGAGTAACAACATATTAGAAAAATATTAACACAAGCCCACCACAATAAATGAGATAGCTTTTGGTCTCTCATAGGATATTGCAGGATGTGCTAGTGATTATTTAACAATTTGCCTGAAATCCCTACAATGTTGTACAGTACTATACTTTTTCATACAACTCCAACTTCATACTATTTATTAAGAGTGGTGCATATATCAGAGTGACACCGCATATAGTAAGTGTAGACCTGTGTTTTAAAATTTCATTTTAGACAACACATTACCCACTCTGCACACACGTCTAGATAAACGCTCGCAGACTTCAAGAGAGAGCGGGAGGCATGAAAAGTTAAATCAAACTAGTGATGCCCACAGAAGGCTTATCCAAAAAACTATGCACACGCACCATGAGTCGCACAGAGAAACAAATGCAACGCTGTACATTCATAAATACCACCTCCCTCCCCACCCAATACACACACCGACCTCCTCTCCCTTCATGTGTCTGTGGAATAAAACCTCGTGGCAAGCCGATCCCTCAGTATAAATGATCCAGTTGCCAAAACGGTTAGCTCTGTAGCACTCAGTACTAGGCGGAAAAGGCAGAAGTGGTACCAGTCTGCACACACTACCTCCTCTATCAGTCAGTCCATGCCCGGCTGCCGCCTCCTGCTCTCTGGGCACCCTCTGTGCTGGTTATTGGGAGTGTGCTGGGTGCTTGGCTCACTCCCTCTCACCCCCTTTTTTCCCCAGGCTCGGATCGATTGATCACAATCAGTGGCCAATGGCTCTGACACCGCACCATCCTGCCTTTTGTACAACACCCCCCTTTTCCCAACGTCATTCATCCCATCCGATCTTCCCGTTTCACTAGGCGACCTGGCATTATAGCCCAGATCAAAAACACACACACACAGCCAGAGCCCCCGGGAAGCACAAACCCGCCCTGCGAGCTCCTGATTTTGCAATTGCTCTTGTATTTATTATTTCCTCGGGGGGGGGGGGCGTTCCTGCATTTTTTTAAAATACATAAAGTTTCCATCCTCCTCGCTCTCTAAAATTAATGCATGTTATTTTTCCACGCCCACATCTGCACTAAAACTGATCTGTTGGGTGGGGGGGAGCGATATATTCAACCAACAAGAGAACAAACCCTTTTAATTGCAGCTGTGTCATTTCCACAATTCTCCTTCCCCCCCCCACCCCCCGAAAAAAAATCCCTCCTCTCTTTCCAAGTGCCCTAGGCCTCTGGGATCAGGATTTCAAAGCATGTTTTAAAATGTAGTTGCCTCGCATATAAATAAGAGACAGAAACTCCAGCTCTGAATATAAAAGAAACCAGTTTGCAATCGGTACTTTTCTTGGAGTCTCGCTTCGCTCCGGTTGCCTGCTTTGATGGTGGTGGTGGTGGTGAAATTCCCCTTCAAATGCACAAAAAATCGGAGCAAACGCTACATTTCAGTTTGAATGTAACTGTACTTTGCATTTCGCCCGCTTGATCTGCCGTTTCCTTGGTCTCTCCAGCAAGCAAAATGCTCCCTGGCCTACCCTCCCCCTGTCGTGCTCTAACATTATAACCCCGATCACCCGAGACTTTCTAGTAAACAGCCAGGAAAATTCATCCCATTTCTCTCTCTCTGCTGCCAAATCACTTCCACCACTACCTCCCCCCAGACAAGAAATAACGCAGTGGGGGATGGACGGGGGGCTTGCATGGGGTGGAAGGAGGGAGACAAGACACACAGCTCAACAAAATAATTAGCTTCTCACTGTGCAAAAAATAACCCCCAAACAAATGAAAACCAAACCATCCAGCTAAATGATCATTCTGGTGAACGGAAAATAAGCAGTCAGTTCTATTCTTATTATTCTTTAAAGCAGCCTGGCTCAGGCGCTGCTGCGCTAGCCCCTGTCTGATCCCCTTCTACTTGTACATGACAAGGCACCTCTAACCCGAGGCTTTGTGTTTTGTTATTTTTCCATTTGATTTCTCTCCCCTTCTCTCTAATCGGGGTTGATTACCTTTCTTTTTCTGGCTGCTGCTGTGTGTCCTAGGGATGCCTTCAGTGCTGGGAGAGGAACCGATCCATGGGGGATTTGAGAGAGCTGGTTAAGAGAAAGGCTGGAAGGTGGAGGTTGGTGTAGGCAGGGCAAAACCTTCGACCCTGAGGGTCCCCCGGCTGGCTGGAGAGTGGAAATGAGAGACACAGAGAGAAAGAATGAGAGCAGAGCCTCGATCTGGGAGAGAGAGCGAGCGAGAGAGACAGAGGGGAGAGCGAGCGAGAGCAAAGGAGGGAGAGAGCAGAGCCGTGCAGTGAGAAGGGACTGCCACTGGGGTCAGGGAGCAGAGCACCAGGAAACAGGGCGGGCAAGGAGCTCTGCACATACACACACAGCCAGCCAGCTCCTCCTGCTGCCTCTGACTTCACTCCCCAAGCAAGGGGGGCAGAGCTCTTCTGCCAAACTGCTGCAATTCCCCCTCCCATGGAGCCTGGAAGAGAAAGAAAGGAGAGGAGCTGTGTTAGTTGGGTCAAAGGAGGAAGACAGACTGAGCATCGCTTTTGAAATAAATAATAATAAAAGGCAGGAAATTCAGGAGACTTTTCGGATAAGGGAGCACACAAACAAACCTGCATTGTAACACCTCCCCAGTCCTGAAGGGGGAAAAGCCCTCAGCTGGGGCTAGGTGAGAACAAAGTAGGCATACTTTATGACTGAAAAAACCCAACTCTGTCTCCCCCAGATTTCTGCACTTCTGCTTTCCCTGTGAAAAGCACATTTTCTGTAATGCAGGAGGTACAAATACTATGGCTGGTTGAAATGTGTTAAATGTTCTACAGCAAGAATTAACCTCAGTGCCCAGAAGAAAGCATAATAAACATTTTTTTTTTTAGTAGAGTTTGCTGGGATTTCCCCCCACACACACCCCTTTCCTCTTAAGAAGCCTATAGTAATTGTGTCAACAGTCATATCAGAAGCAAAGTAAACACTGGAACTGCTTGTTCTTTTTCTCTGAAGACAACAAATGGAAGAAAAGACTTCTAAAATCATACAAGCAGGGGCAAAGGGGGGAGAGAAATGTCAAAGAAAACCCAGAAAATCAGGCTGATAAAACTATTTCTATCTGACCTTGAAGAATGATGCCCAGTAGGGTCCTATGCATTTAAAAGTACTGCTGGCTTTGGCCAGCCTTAGGATAAGCATGGTAACCAGACTAAATTTCTTGTTGAAGACAGCCTCACAGATCTAGACTATCATCAGGTAGAAATCCAGTATGAGAGCAAAGGCAGCAGCGTACATATGCAACAAATTAACAGTTATCTCACTAAGCAGCCTAAAATATATTAAGTTGCAGGAGTTTTTTCACGGCTGGTCAGAAGGCTCTTCTGGGCTTTATTTTAGAGTGATCATTGTAAGGCCCCAAAGAGATTTCATTTGTTTTGCCAAAAATGGTCTTCAAACAAGCGAGTCTTCCGTCTCACCAAAAAAAGGCGTTTAAAGTACTGAACTTCAGAGAAACATATTCCACCACTGGAAAAAATATTGCCCTGAAGTATTTGGATAGGGCACAGGCCTGAGAATCAGAAGAGACAGGTGCTGTCTATTCCTGGCTCTCTCACTCATTTGCCTTACCTAGGGCACTTCTTTGTTCCTCAATTTCCTCATCTGTAAATTGAGGGCATATATTTACTCCAACTTGCAGATCACTTTGCTTCCACCCACACATTTCAGTCTAAGTGCTAAGTCATTACCCAGTCATCCAGATCACCATTCTGAAAATGTTTCTGAGAAATGCAGCATTTCCAGTCAAATGGGGACACACTGGACCCCAAATTCTTTTAATAAAATAATTAATTTCTGACAATTCTGGGCCTCCTAGGCAATTCTCTCATATGCACAGAGGAGTGGCAAGAATTTTTATTTAATCATTAGTCAAGTTGACAGTACAAGGAAGGAGGAAGGAATTGGGGCCAAAATGTTCTTAAGTGATCACTGGTTAAAAATGAGGCCACTAGAGATCACTGGCTACTCTGGAAGGATGTGAAACAGGAATAGATGTGGTCTTGAGATTGTTCCAGCACAGCAAATCTTCTTAGATTGATTAAAAAGTGTTTTGGAATACAACTTCCTATTTTATTTTCCCGCCATTCTTCCTTAATTGATAAAGAAGTGTTAAGTTCCTGAAAAAAATTAAACACAAGAATGCAAGATAAGCAAGAATAGAAAAATTGTGGTAAGTCTCTCTTTATTCCAACTGGGGACTTTGATTTATAAATACAAACGGTGATGAGATTATCTAAGGGCATACATTTGGGAATAGAAAAAGTAAACAAGCGGTTTGTTGTGAATGCCACAAGTTTGATTTTCTGGTTGGATAAAATTAAAAATGTTCTTCAGGTTCTAACAAACATAAATGCTTACATAAATGCTTCCTAGTTCTAATGGGAAAAAAAGATCTATGTAACCATGGTTTTAGACTCTAGACATTTTTTTTACATTACATTAATTTAAAATGAACTACAAGAAATACACAGACTAGGCTGATGCCTATTAAAAGTTTCATTACGGATTTCATTATTTTGTAAAACAAATAGGATTCTATAGAAGCTCCCATCACAGTCCCACTGCTTAATACCACTGTATTTTATCTCTGGCAAACAGAAGAAAGAAGGGTAGGATTTTCAGAAGTGCACAAGGAAGTTAGGGATACAACCCCCAGTGAAAGTCAACGGATTTGTGCACATAACTCCATCAGTCACTTTGGAAAGTCTCTAAATCATCTGTAAAACTGTACAAGAAAAGCATTTTTAAAGTCTTTCTTTAAGGATGGTTTCCCTAAAGAAAGAAAAGTTTTGCACATCTTCCATAGGGAAATGAAGAAATGACCTCTCAGACTCTGACTTAAATCATAGTACTGGGAGGTGTTTGCAGTCCTGGATAGACATACATGACTACACAATTCCTGGCCAAAGGAGCAAACAATCGACGGGTCAGATTATGCCATCCTTACTCAGTGCCTTACTCCATGAACAGCGCCATTTATTTCAATGGGACTATTTCTGCAGTAAAGCGCTACCCAGCGTGACTGAAAGTTTCTTCTGGTTTGGATGCAACACTAAAGAGATACTCTGTACATTCTGTATTGCTTTAGTGTTTACAACGTTTTGACATTTTAAGGTTAGAGAGTTAACGATTCTTGTTTGAAGAAAGGTACGATCTGGGAATCTGGTTGTCCCCAAGTGATCATTAATTAGTAGCAACATATTCAAGTAAGAAATCTGCAAGTAGAACTCTCCAACAAAGACCAATGGTCTGATCGCATTCACACAGAGGTCAGTGGGATTTGGCCATGCAGGCCCACACATCTGGTAAAAAGGATATATTTTTAAGTAATTGGGGAAGAGAAGACAATTAAAGCAATCACTAACCCATTGGATCAGTCATCACACCCGAGAGAGAAGATCTAATGTTAGATCTAGGAAGATTTCTACTGGGTTTTGGTTTTTTCCACATTTTATGGCCTGAAAATGTGCATATTGGATAGGCAGTTTGCTTGACTATATGAATACCATTAGTACATACGGAATAAGGTCAGAAGTCAGAGGGTTCAGACTACAAGCTATCCAGACTAGCTAGAAAGCTCTTATTACAGTGCTTTCAACTAAGAAAATAAATAGAACAAAAAGAAACAGCAACTAACTGAACTCTGAAAAAATGAATGCTACCTCGTGTCCAAGGTTTAGGGTTCTGTAATCTCATCCCTCTATCGTTTCTTCTGGTTTATAGTTTTATTTGACTTTCCCCCTCTCACAAAAACAAGCTCCAGAAACTAAGCTGTCGAACATTCCAGCAAACACTGCATCTTAGGAAAGGACCCAAGGTCCATCTTCCTCTCTGCCCACTTAAGCAGTCCAAGACTCTGAGAAGGGGACAATTCTCATAGGGATGTGACTCTCATCTGTGCTATCAGCATCCTCAGTCAGGGAGGGATATGTCATTGTAAGGCTGATAGAGCATGGAGTAAGGCTACCAAAGGAAATATCACCAGTTTCCTCTGGGCATTCTTTTTACATTCAGTGGACCAGAACTTTGTCACAGGATAACGGTCATCTGCTGCCTTGCTCCTATTAAATTAAATTAGTTAACTGGAATATTCCCACTTGTTCTCTGTAAAAAATAATAAAGCAATGTAAAAATATGTGGATTTATCACTTACATTTGGAATTTTCAGAAGTGTATTTACCCATAAATGCACCCAGATAAGAAACTATTGCAGTGAATTTTTGTTCTACCGAATGCTATTTTTAAAAATACAAAGGAAATCAGAGTGATTTATAACTCCTTGGTAAACTGGGTATATAGTTACTTCAGTTTTATATATACTCATGTACTGTAAAAATGTTAGCGTTGATTCACACATATAGTTATTGCACAGACATTACATCAGGAGCACTTAGGGTCCACAGACAGTGAAACCTAGTGAAATGTGGGAAAGAGAGACCATGACTGGAGGAAAGATGTTTGGAGGCTGCCTTCTGGTCAACTATCTGTGGCAGTTCACTTTCAGGTCTTGAACACAAAAGGCAAAAGAATCCTGCTTAAAAGTAATGTTGGGTGTCCACACTTCCTGCTCGTTCTGTATCAGTTAAGTAGATGACAGATGCATACACTGTTCACTAAATCAGTTCTCTCAAATGACCACTTATTTGCCGATGTAATGTGGGAGGATTAAGGATGCTTAAAAGTGTTGACTTTGCTGCAATACAGGCAACAGAGCCAATATATCATAACAGTAATTTCACTTTTTTGTGGCTGCAGCCCAGCCACTCTCACAGCTACCATATATACCTACTGTAGGGAAAAGTTCCAGTACTCTAGGTTTTGACAGAAATCAAGTGCACACTCATACAGCAAAGATCATTATCATGAACATCAATAGTGCTTGACCTTTGACCTATGCAACAGTCCCCTCCCTCTTCATCATGTAGATTATTTAACCCAGAAGCAGCATTGAACAGGGGTTCTGAGCCAGTGCAGAGAGGCATACTGTACTGACTAAAACCCTCTAATCACATTACATTTCCACTTAAAAATGATCAGAGTCTTGGGAAGCCACAACCAACTCAGAAAGCTTCTGTCTCATGCTCCTACTCTGGCTATGATTTTAGTAAGAGAAGTCAAGCATAGACAAAGACAGTTCTTATTACGCTATGTGCACTAAGTAAAAGAAAGACTTACTGAACCAACATTCCTACCGCTAGAGTAAAATTCTCCTCTCGGTGTGGTGCTCCACTGCACATAATGCACTCATTTCATATGTGAAACTTCCCTTGACATCAGTGGGAGTTCCACATATGGAACAATTGCAAAATCTGCCATAGAGATTCACTCACAGTGCTCTTGTTTTGTTAAAATCCTGAAGATTATTTTAAGGGATATTCCCTTTCAGATTCCCTTATTCTGTATGTACTAATGGTATTCATACACTAGAAAAACAATCTATTGATGACAATCATTGTCAACAGATAGTCAGGATTAACCTCTGTTACATTCAGACATGTGGGCATCATTGCTTCATTTTATGCTTAGCATAATTAACTTTATGTTTTGATGATGCATGACTGACAGTCTCCAGCATTTTTACATTCAGTTCTAGTTTATGGGACAAATTCTGCTCACGTGCAGGGCTCCCTTTATAGAAAATGAAATTGTAGAGTGAATATCACGAAAAGTTTTCTAAGGGAGTAAGTATCAGAATGTGGAAGTATCTCCCAATTGATCTACATACAGTTATTGGTTTTAATTTTAGCCATAAACAAAATGAACAAGCTCTAATGAAGAGAAAAAGAAATAAGTTTTTCCATGATCATTTTCTACAGTCCGACAATTCTTGGCTCTTAGTGGTCCTGAATTTTGCCAGTAGCACCAATGATCTGAAGCTTCAAATAGCTTAGATCCTGAAGGCAGAAATCATATTCATTATAAATATGAAACATCATACTTACTGTAATATACATGCAATAAACATTTCAATTGTTATATAGAAAATATGGTGTAGGCTGCTCATGATGCTTCTATCCTGTGGAGTGAGAACTAAGGTTTAATTCACATGAAGTGAACCTTCATGGAAGGTAGGTTCCTATGCAGAATTTGGAAAGATTCCTACACCATAGTAAGATTAATCTCTGGCTAGTGTTCATTTTTATACTTTGATTTGACACTAAAATGAATATTCTCTAGCAGTTATCTGTGTCTAGATTTTGGGCACATAGAAGGAGAAACCGCCTGCTACAAGGAAGAATTGTGGAGTTCTAAGCTCTTTGTCTCAGGCATTCTATGAGGAAACTATTCTACTCTAGTTATTGTCTAGCATTTAAGTTCAGTGTTGGCAAACTCGTCCCTACATGTCTTTGAGGCATATGGAAATTGATGATGAAAGTGTCTAGTGTAACTAGAAGTATAATTTGATGAAAACTGAAGCAGTGAACTGTGAGAAACTGCTAAATCAGTGTCATCAAACAGTGCTTGAAAAATAATGAAACAGAAATACTACCAGTACATGAGAAATGCAGGGCAAGAGCTGTGCAACCACATAGTAAACTAAAAAATTAAGAAAATGTAAGTGATCATTTTTTATTGTTACTTTTTAAACGAACACCTAAAAATACAACAAAAATACTGTCCAAATTAACATTAGGTAGACAGTGACATCATGTCTCCTCTAAACTGTTCAGACCTACAGCTTGGCACAGGCTTTTCACAAGGAATGTCATGTTTGGTCCTGGCACTGTAGCCTGTCTAAGCTAGCCATGTGCCTACTCAGAACACTGCAGTGACCAGTGTAAATCCTGGCTATAGCTCAAGGCCTCACAGAAACAGAAGGAAACGAAAATAGAACATATATTACAGGATTTAAAGTAATAATTTACTAAGAAAGAAAGAATGTAACCTCAGGAGTGATATGGCACAAATTGCCTGAAAGTTAGCAATTCATGAAGGAATTAAGGGACGTCATAAAGACAACTTGAAGATTACACTGAAGAGATCCTGATATTCTTACATCTGAATAAAATCAAAACAGACCTAATATATAAACTTGAAAAAACAGACATTCTGATTTTTTGTTTGTTTTTCTGTTTTGTTTTTTTAGTGCTCAGCTATGTCACCAACCTCACTACAATTACTGATGTTCAAAACAGTCAATGATTCTGTTCAGATTTATCCATGTTTTGAGCTGGCGACATGCCTACGTACAATCAAGGGTTGTAAGCCTGTACATTCAAAGACATGCCAGAAAATTTATACCAAAAGATCACAGGAAGACAGAGACAGCTGGAAAAATTGGAGCTGGGGCTCTGATTTTCATGCCAGCGTTACACCTAATGCAAAGGGAATGCAGATCATAGACTGCAAGCTATGTATGTTATTCCTGCTGCCATTTAGCAGCATACTCTCAGAGCTGAACAATAGTCAGGAAGTAATGGGGCAGGGACAGAAAAAGCTAGAGTAGGTTAAAAATTAATATCAAGAGTTTGATTAAAACTGCATCAAGATTTTATTTAGGTATGAAAGAAAAATACTAATATCAAAGTAATCATTTACAAAACTTAGCACTTTTTTCTTTTCATTACAATTTCAAAGCACTGTATAAACATTAATTACTTACCACAACACCAATGTGAGGTGTAGATAGTAAGAATTAAAGAAGATTTGTAAGTGGTTAAACAACAAATGCCACAAGCAAGTTTTGTACTGTGTTTTTTAAAGTTCAATTTGAGAAATTTCATCACACAGTTTTATATAAAATAATTATCAATGGGCCTAAGTACAACTTGTGTTAATAAACAGCTTGAAGATTTCTTCCTATAAAAGGTTGGAAAGATAGGAGGCTTATTAGAAAAAAAGAATGAGTGGAATCTTGAGAGGATTTCCAGGCAATACATAACAGGCTTCTAAAAGCAATCCAGGCATGAGTTCCTGGGCTTTTGATGTCATCTTTACATGGGAGGAAATCTCAAAACCAAGGTTTTAAAAGTATTTTTTTTTCTCTGCCAATTCACCGTTCAGACTGAACTCTGAATTTCAGGAACTTTTCTGTATAATTTTGTTTTTCAGACATATTGA
Organism: Gopherus flavomarginatus; assembly: GCF_025201925.1. NCBI lineage: Eukaryota > Metazoa > Chordata > Testudines > Testudinidae > Gopherus > Gopherus flavomarginatus. The sequence continues at coordinate 68,158,727 of NC_066621.1, read as the reverse complement.
CCCCATAGGTCATATTTGATAGTGTTATTACTGAGAATTCAAAACAATGCTTTCATTGTAAAAACTGCCATCCAAAGCAGAAGCAGTCTATAAAAATCAAGATCATTTAGAATTTTACCAAAGTATCTTTTAGTTTGTCTAGGAATCATGTTGATTCCAGTTTTGCTTTCAGACTTGCACATGCCATAGTCTGAAAGCAAGGGGTTGAGAGAAGCAGAACCACACTGTCTCTTTGTAACACCCCAGTAGTCACAAGGAACTGTCCATTGAGATGTCTGTCACTGATCACAATGGTCTGGAAAGCCTCTCACCTATGGAAAAAAGAGAGGAGAGTGAGAATAAAATAAAGAGAGTAAGAAAAAGAGAATGAAAAAGGTAAGGAAGAAGGCAAAGGAAAAAAAAATAGAGTCGGGCTGAACAGCAATGATAGGATCTAGATTCAGATCACAACTTTCCGCCTGTGTAGAGGATTCTAGTTTGGGCCCACTTTACACACAGGCCAAATCTGCAATGTTTGGAGCTAAATCCAAATCATCCCAGGTTTGAGATGGAGATTGGTATCTCTAGAGGTAAGAGTGGAAAATAGATGCCGGATATATCAGTGGCCTGAAAATCATTCTCTTCACCACTATGAACTAACTGCTGACCTTCGAAAGCTTGTCTCTCTCACAGAAGCTGCCCCAATAAAAGATATCACCTCACCCATCTGGTCTCTTTAGAAAAAAGTAACAACGTCAAATTAGGAAAAATCTTGGAGTATATGTGTACCTTTGTCTGTTTGACCATGGCCATATTTTACACTGTACGGAGAGAGGAGTCCCCTTCATCCCCACTTAAGTCTGCAAGCAGTATCTGTGCGTTCCTCATGGAGCTTAGGTCCTAAGAAATGCCAGTTGTCACTGATAACATTGGAAGTTGCAGATGTTCTGGATTTTCCATGATCAGACCTTTTATTTGTGACTTTCTCATGTAGAAATGTCTGTACTGCACTATATGTTGGGAACTTTTTCTTAAGCACACATTATTCTTAGCCTGGTGCCGTATAAGCAACAAATACATTTAAACCTACTACTCTATTTTTCATCCTGTTTGCATTAAATATTTTTTCTTATTCCCAGTTTATTAACACACAAAGAAAACTGTAAGCTGAAACTTTTCGGTACTATCAGAAAATGCAGCATTTAGTAGTGAAGGCAGGTGATCTCTTCATATTTGGGGTTTCTCTATCCCAGGCAACAATCAGAACAAAAGAGAAATAAAGGACAAGATCACTACTATCAATCCAATATACTCTGCTAATTTTGATTCAGAATTTGGGAAGCTCCCTAGTAAGCCAAATGCATGTTAGACATACTGTAAGACATTCTAAAACACGCATCTATCCTCTGCACTTTTGTATCACTTTCTTTTGCACTAGGCTTGACAGTTCATAACACTAATATTGCATCAGCTCAATATTGCCAAACCCAAGCACTAAAAAATCATGAAACAGGCCTCCCAAAATCATGAGCTTGGCTTAAAAAATAATGAAATTTTAAAAATAAAAATGTTTATATTATTTTTATTTGCCTTCTGGTCTCAGAGACAAGGACTTAACACACTAGGCCCCAGCCTATCAATCAGATCTACACAGAAGGACCTCTGCACCCATGAGGGGTTTCACTGACTTAGATTCAACTGCAGCATTAGAGCTATTGATAGAGAGGAACCTCTCCTGTTTTGGACTGTAATTCTTCTGCACTTGTTAATAATGAGTTCACAACTTTACTTTTGCATGTGGCTCACAGGAAAAAATGTCGCAAATGAATGCGTAAATACAGTCTGGATTCAAACACAGAACTCATGTGAAAATATGCTCCTGTCCTGTACAAGGAATGATCACATAGTCAACATCTGGAATTACACCTACCATTTTTTAAAAAATTGTTTATTCATTTATTGTTGGCAGTCTCTGAGAGCATCTAAATGGCAGCACAGCAACGGTTTGCCAGATGTGGTATTCTATCTGGTTTGTCAGAACTGTCATGTTTTTTAAAAGAGGTGAAGAGTATAAGAAGCTAAACATAATGCTGTTTAGATTAATAGGCCTTTTGCTTTAAGCTTTCTGTGTTCACACGGTGTTGGTATCTGAAGTTCTCTATGCACACAGGGCTCTACTCAGCCCTGGCAGAAGTGTCACTTCTTCCAGTTGACTTCAATAGGACTGAAACCTTGTTATGCCAAGGATGAATTTGATCCATGCTTTGTACTTTAGGAGCATCATTTGTATTAAGTGACACTGGTTTTGCCAAGATAAGCAGTTAGAGATCAATCCTGGATTTTTTCCCTCATTCCAAACTCCACTGACTTCAAATGCAATTTTGAGTGTGCAAGGAATGCAGGATCTGCTTCTCATATTTCAATGACTAAGATAGTAATCAAGGGCCAGACCTTGCTCCCACTGAAATCAGCAGGAATTTTAACACAGACTTAAACGGACAAACCCACACCTATTCTATTCTTTGGGCTGGACCTGGATGGATTTTCACTTACATTAAGGTCCCTTTCCACTGACTTAAAGGCGGCACAAATGTAATTTCCTCCCAGTTTAGGGCTCCTTTACACTGGCAAATCCTCCTTTACGCTGCAATCAGGCCCTTTCTGGGTTACTTATTGTGTCACCTGGGCTGCAATATTCTGTACACATTCTCTTTTTAAACATTTGTTGATACTAAATTAAATGTTCACATGTGTGTATTGAGGACACACTGCACAAGCACCCTCATGACTTATCCTGCCACATTTGGAAGTAGTGCTGCTCCAGGTATTTTTGAGTCATTTTCCCTTACCAATTTGGATGCCCTATCCTGCTTCACTTGATATCAAGGGAACCAGGACTGGCTTCTCAGGAGAGGGCCTCCTTATAAGAAAAGCTCATTGTTTTCTGTCTGGAGAAAAAGACAACAACATAGAAATAGTCCCAAACATGTTATATTAATAAGGCCTTCATTTTCAATAGCCATTTCTCGGTGTTCTTAATATTGTCTCTCACAGTATTTATTTGGCATACATGTGTGAAACATGCTACACTTTAAATATCCCCACTAAAAATGAATATTAGAACATTGTATATTGCATTTTACCTGTCAGAGGTCATCAGAAACTATATTTCAAGAAAACTGAAAGCAATAGATGTAGTTTGCCCAGTAGATTAATACTGAGCCATGAACTTTCATCCTCTGTAGCAAGATTTCCATCCAACTGACATAGAACTGACAGGCAGTAACACTCACAACCAGGGGAATCCAATTTAGAGGGAGTTCAAATGGTTTCAAGCTACTCATAGGTCACAGAGGTAAAGTATGCATACGAGAGCTGGCTTTAATCAGAAGGTTTTCAGTAATGTCATACTAGAATGATGGACCACATTGAAAATGAGCTGGGTATTAGACTTGAGAATTAAACCAAATATATTTAAATGTTCTCTGAATATACTCTAAGCACATGCAGAGATTTCCCCAGGATCATAGATTGTACTTTTCAGGACAATGAAGCAAGACACGGAATTCAGCCCTGAAATAAGTGAGTGCACTTTCCACTGAAATCAGTGGGGATGGTCACTATTTACACTAGTTTGGCCCCATATCTGTAACTGGTTGAAGCTGTTTGAACAGATGGAAACAAAACAAAAACCAAACACACACAACAAAGCTCCAACTCCATCATGGGGGACAGTTTAAAAAAACAAAACAGAGGTGACTCAAAATTCTTCTCCGAAATGGGATGTGCATGCTTACGAAAATTGGGTAAGCACATTCGTAAAGGAGAGCAAGAGAGGATTCTAGCAAAAACTAATTCTAATACATACACTTATCAAATACTGACCTACTTCTGAAACTGACAGATGGAATATCAGTTTAACATTTTAAACTAAAGAATAACATGTCCTTCAGTAATAATGAGAGGACTCAGTTCAATGAAAGACAAAGTGTTAGTCTCCAGAGAGTCTTTTAAAAGTTAGATTCCAACAGGAAACCCGCAAATCTGTCAACTCCTTTTATTTCAAACCTCTCAGATCACTGTGGTTCCATCCAAATCAGGCACGTGCCCTCATTTTCATTTGGATGGTCTAAGAGCTCTCTGAACAAAGTTAAGGGAGGCAGTCCAGACAAAGGAGTGCTTTGGATCTGAAACTCAAGCACCACTAGTGTAAGTCTGAATTTTCCTATAGCACAGCCTCAGCTTTGTGCTACCAGCAGCATGAAAAAGGAAACTGAAAACAGTTCAATAATATGTTAGATGCCATTATAGACTTTGTATTAAAGTACAGTCCTTCCACTTGCAAATTTCAAGATTTGCATTGTGCTCAAGGGGATGTGCCTCTTAGTATGCTCAGTAAGACAATCATTTTTTGTGCCTTTATTCAGATCCTCGTCTGCTGTGTAAGTAGGGCATTCTCAGTAGAAACAAAACAACAAATACTGAATAAAGCCCAGTATATGAGGTATGTGGAGTTTTTACAGGATTTCAGTGAGTTTGGTTTTGTAGAAGACATGAATTAAACTCAATAACTAGTTTTCTGCAAAACTACACCATCTTCTCCACAAAAAAAGAGAATTAAATTCACCATCCTTGAGAGACAGTAGAAACATTGACAGACCTGTAACTGCTTTGGGAGTTCTCTCTGCAGGCAAGGGAGAGACTTGGGGCTAGAAGTAGGTTCTTGGACTTCATGCCATATCCATTGCAAGCTTCTCTCCAGTAGGCTTAGCAGACAAGAAACAAGGAATGGGATTGGGATGGACCCAGTATTCGTTTAGAAGTAGGGCTGTTGATTCGTTGCCGTTAACTTACACGATTAACCAAAAAAATCGTGATTTAAAAAAAAATTAATCATGATTACTCGCAGTTTTAATCACACTATTAAACAATAGAATACCAGTTGAAATTTATTTAATATTTTGGATGTTTTTCTACATTTTCATATATATCATATTCTGTGTTGTAATTGAAATCAAAGTATACCGGTATATTATTTTTATTACAAATATTTACACTGTAAAAATGATAAACAAAAGAAATAGTATTTTTCAATTCACCTCGTACAAGTACTGTAGTGCAATCTCTTTGTTGTGAAAGTGAAACTTACAAATGTAGACTTTTTTGTTACATAACTGCACTCAAAAACAAAACAATGTAAAACTTCAGAGCCTACAAATCCGCTCAGTTCTACTTCTTGTTCAGCCAATTGCTAAGACAAACAAGTTTGTTTACATTTACAGGAGTTAAAGATACTCACTTCTTGTTTACAATGTCACCTGAAAGTGAGAACAGGTATTTGCATGGCACTTTTGTAGCCAGCATTACAAGCTATTTATGTGCCAGATATGCTAAGTATTCATATGCCCCTTCATGCTTCGGCCACCATTCCAGAGGACATCTTGCCATACTGATGATTCTCGTTAAAAAAATAATGCATTAATTAAATTTGTGATTGAACTCCTTGGGGGACAAATGTATGTCCCCTGCTCTGTTTTACAAACATTCTGCCATATATTTCGTGTTATAGCAGTCTCAAATGATGAGCCAGCCCATGTTCATTTTAAGAACACTTTCACTGCAGATTTGACAAAATTCACAGAAGGTACCAATGTGAGATTTCTAAAGATAGCTACAGCACTGGACCCAAGGTTTAAGAATCTGAAGTGCTTTCCAAAATCTGAGAGGGATGAGCTGTGGAGCATGCTTTCAGAAGTCTTAAACGAGCAACATTCCAATGTGGAAACTACATAACTTGAACCACCAAAAAAGAAAATCAACCTTCTGCTGGTGGCATCTGACTCAGATAATGAAAATAAACGTGCCTCGGTCAACTCTGCTTTGGACTGTTATCGAGCAGAACCCATCATCAGCATGGATGGATGTCCCCTGGAATGGTGGTTGAAGTGTGAAGGGACATATAAATCTTTAGTGCATCTGGCACGTAAACATCTTGCGATGCTGGCTACAACAGTGTCATGAGAACACCTGTTCTCACTTTTAGGTGACATTGTAAACAAGCGGGCAGCAATATCTCCTTAAAATGTAAACAAACTTGTTTGTCTGAGTGACTGGCTGAACAGAAGTAGGACTGAGTGGATCTGCAGGCTCCTATATTTTACATTGTTTTATTTTTGTACATAAGTCTACATTTGTAAGTTCAACTTTCACGATAAAGAGATTGCACTACAGTACTTGTATTAGTTGGATTGAAAAATACTATTTCTTTTGTTTTTTACAGTACAAATGCTTGTAATCAAAAATAAGTATAAAGTGAGCATGTACACTTTGAATTCTGTGTTATAAGTGAAATCAATATATCTGAAAATGTAGAAAACATCAAAAAATATTTAAATAAATGGTAGTCTATTATTGTTTAACAGGGTGATTAATCGCTTGACAGCTCTAGTTATAAGACATTCATATATAAGCAGTACCAGCACTGGAACGATACTATTCTATATCCCATTACTTTAACCAGCATCATGTATTATTATTACGCAATATTTGATGACTTTAAACATTTTAATATGTTTTTTCTTTCAGGCATCTTAAATCGGTTGTTTCAATCAAAACTACGGTAAATGAAAAAACTGTACGTGCATTTTGGGAATTCAGTTGCGATGTACAATGGAGTGATCCATTTTGGCAACTTCCACCCTGGGGACGTTCACCATTCAATCGACCATTTGCCACCTACTCCTTGACAGTGGGTATCATGGGATGGGCTAATTTATTAGTATATTCTCAAACAGCTACTAAGCAGAATGGTGGAGTGATTGTAGAGCAAGTGAGAGAAGAGAATGACTTAACTATAAAAAGGTTCTCAAACACAGATTTACTTTTTTCACTGATCACCACTTTTGAACACATCTCACCATCCTTGCTGGTGGTCATGGTAGTTAAAATTCACTGCACTCACATAAACCTGAAGCCAAATTTTTTAAAGCTGGACGATGGTTTTGCTCCTGAATTCATATCCATATTATATATAATTTCTTCATTTAGGAAGCATTAACAGGTTTACAAATTCTTATCATGTAAATATTAGAAAAAAAAACAATCATTACAACTGTTAAATAAGGTAGTTATTTATCGTCACTATTATTCAATAATGGGACAAGGCTTCGAAGGTTTTGACAAAGTGGAAGGAGCTGGAATTTCCATTGGTGGACACGTCTTACCCAACCTCAGATTGGCTGATAACACAGCACTCTTTGCTGTAACCACTGATGCAATATAACAAATGTTGGCGTCTGTAAAAACATTCATTGAGGAATATGGACTATTTCTGAATTTGGTGAAAATGAAATGCATGCACATTGACACAATTAACAAAAACAGGATACACACACACATCACAGTTAAGGGTCAAGCTGTAGAGGCAGAAGATGAATGCTGTTATCTGAGATCATACAGAGGCTGTTCCAAAGAAACTGGAAGAAGACTAGCAATGGCTCACTCAGCCATGTCCTCTCTTATGGAAGTTTAGAAAAAAACACAACATCTGGAAACGTATGAAAGTTTGACTGATGAAAAGCTTAATTTTTTTCATAGCAACTTGTGCATCTGAATCATGGGGGAAAGAACTGTTTTTCTTTGAGATATGTTGTAACTTTCGTAACTGTTGTTCTTTGAGATATGTTGCTCATGTCCATTCCATGACAGGTGCACGCTCACCGAGTGCACAGTTGCCAGAGGTTTTTCCCTCAGCGGTATCTGTAGGACCAGCTCTAATACACTCTGGAGCCATGTGCATATGCGCCAGTGCGCAGCTGACCCCACACCCTATCAGTTCCTTCTTGCTGGTAACTCCGACAGAGGGGTAGGATGATGGGTCATGGAATGGATATGAGCAACACATCTCAAAGAATAACAGTTACAAAAGGTTAGTAACCATTTTTTTCTTCTTTGAGTGCTGGGTCATGTCCATTCCATGCTAGGTGACTCACAAGAGATGGGCTTGGAGTTCATGGATGTGCTCACTGCAACACTGCTCTCCTGAAACTGGCATAATCATGGGGGGAGGGGGGAAGGAGGGGGCAGAATGATGAAAGCCAGAGAGACCATGCAGAACCTCTGTTTCTTGAGATATTTCTTGAGGTGACACAGGTCCAGGATAGGCCGTAGATCACCTTGGCCTTAAGGATTAGGAAATATCAGGAGTAAAACCCCTTCCCCCTCTCAAGCCTTGAGGATCTGCCTCCATGGCCCCCACATGTAGGAGGACTTGCACCTCCTGGACGAGAAGCTGCTTGTGAGAAGGGTCCCTGAAGAACGGGGGACGGGGTTGGGAGGGGGGGAGGGATGAAAACTGAAGGGTTAACTGACTGTTACTGTAGTCAGTACTCAGTGGTCCAATGTTATCTATGACCACACTAGGCTGAATGGGGACAGGCAGTCCAAAAACAAGAATGGAGTCGGATCCGGAGTTGAGACTGGTATAACGCCCTTGGGCGTAGCTTCAAAAGGCCTGCTTGTCCCCAGTGAAATATCTATGAGAGCCCAACTGGGAGGCTGAGGTAGAAGGGTGGGGTTATCATTGTTTATAACCTTTCCTCCTTCTTCTGTTGGGCTCCTGCCTGGCAGGTGCCATGAACCTCGGAGGCTGCTGGGGCCTGAAATGCTTCCTGGATGCTAGCAATATGTAAAGGCCTAAGGAATAAGTGTAGGTCTTGAGTCTTTGCGGCTGTGGAGCTTTGAGTACATCTGACTGGAAAACAGGGAGGAGCCTTCAAAAGGGAGGCCCTGGACAGACTGCTGAACCTTATGAGGAAGGCCAGACGATTGAAGACATGAAAAGCACCTCATGGAGACTGCCAATGCCATAGTCCAGGCTGCCAGGTCATCCGCATCAAGAGCTGCCTGAAGGGAGGTCCTGGCCACTGTCTTGCACTCCTGTAAGACAGCCACAAGTTGGGCGCTGGTACTGGGGGGAACCCTCAGGGATTCCAGTACTGCTACTGCATTGGCCAGTGGCCCGGAAGCCAAGTGCCATGGAAGGACCAGTACCAAAATCTGGAGGCCTGGAGGATGGGTAGGTCTTTGAGGGAGTGAAGGATTCCTCTTTTCCCTCTGAAGAAGATTCTTCCCTTGGAGACCATAGTGGTGGTGCAGTACCTGCTTCTGCCACCAGGCGGTGCTGAGAAATTGGAGACCAATCTCCATGGAGGACTTGCCTCCAGACAGTGCTACAGTGGTCAGTACCAGGATGGATCTTGCCAGACCTTGTTTCCTTCTGACCCATGTCGCCCTACCCGGTGGGGTTCCTTGAGGGGTTGGTGGGATCGGGAATGACAGCAGATCCTTCACCATCTGAAAGGCCTCTGGTGTCTAGTGGGTCAACAACGGTATGGCCCCCTGGCTGTTCCTGAGAGTCGGTGGTGGGTCCCATACCGGACTCAGCACTCTAGGCGGAGTCTGTGAAGCCATCAGTGGCTCAGGGGAGGATGAGTGGCCTGGCACAGGTCTCATTGCACCAGTCCCTCCCTGCTTGTCTCTCTTCAGCACTGGACAATTCTGGGACGAACATGGTGCCAGAGGAGCACTCTGCATGGATACTGAAGTACTCTGATCCAACTGAGAGTGGCTTGCCTCCAAGGCTGGTCTGAGGGCTCCTCCATAACCATGGATTTCAGCCAAAGTCCCTGTCCTTTCTGTTATGGGGTTTGAAGTCCCTGCAGATCTAGCACTTCTCTTTGACATAAGACTCCCCCAGACACTTTAGACAGCTAATATGCAGGTCATTAAATGGCATCAGCTCGCTGCAAGAGGCACCCAGCTTGAAGCCCAGGGCATGCCCCAGCCCTGGGGCAAAAGGTCTCCCAACGACAGGAACAACTATTAATGCTACTATATATACTATCTCTAACTAAGAACTATATACACTAACTATGATAACTATACAGAATATGACAGAGAAAATCCAACCATTGTGAAGAAATCTTGCCACAGCAAGAAGGATTGTTCCAGCAATTGTTATGGGTGGTAAGAAGGAACTGAGAGCATGCGAGGTCAGTGGTGCTGGCACATATGTGTGTGGCTCCAGAGGGGTTAGAGCTGGCCCTACGGATATCACTCAGGGAAAAATCTCCAGTAACTGTGCACACGATGCATACATAGCTAGCATGGAATGGACACGAGCAAGCACTCAAAGAAGAATTAATGCTGCTGACAAAAAGAAAACTGAAGCCTTTGAGATGTGCTGCTAAGGAAGATTCTTGTGTACCTCCTGGTTAGAAAACAAGACAAATACTTAGAAATATCACTGGACAGAAGAAGACCCTGCTGTCAGAAATCAAGATGCATAAACTTATGTGCTTTGGTCACATTAGGTGTAGAGATGGAAATAACCTTGAGAAGGTTATCGTGGCAGGAATGGTGGCAGGTCGACCATTGAGAAGATGGATATATGATGTATGGTTGATCCCTGGGAGGTCTGCTGCTGAATACTCAACGCTAGCGATGGATCAAGAAGTCTTCTGAAAATTCTGGTATATTACCAATATTCAGGTATGAATAAATAGATTTTACTTAGCAGAAATGGAACACTTTAAAAACAGGAGGAATTCTAGTGCTACATGCAAGTTCATAGCCTGAAAGTTACTCTTAGTTTCTTTCACAGTCAGAGAGAGATCACAGAATTTATAGCAAAACATCCTAGTTAAACATTGGACTAGTCAAGATGCCCATACTAGGGTCAGTAAAATAAATATTTCTATGCTTGAAAATCCTGAGAACATTAAGGGCTTTTAGTGTCCTATGAAGAATCACTTTATTGCTTGGCATAAATGTTTTCTTCTCATGTTGGACCTATATTCAAGATTTGCATTGTCTCATTCAAGATTTTTTTCAGTTTTTAAAGAGTTCTCTTCCAATTCTTGCTCTCACTATCCAGGTAAAATAGCTAACTTGCTAAATAGCTAAATCATATCTTATTCATAATTAGTTTGCATAGCTCCTCCCCCCGACCCCTTACACAGGGCTCTCAGCTTTGCAGGATAAGTAATCAAGTTAATCTTGTACTATTACCTACTCCTCGAAAGTCAGATTTAAAGAAATTTTCTTCTTTCATCCCAGTTTACTAGGTCAGCAAAGTGTGTATTCTTATATTCTGAGGAAACAAAAAATCCTTTTTACTGTTCACAGGCATCAAAGCCAGTTTTTAATAAAATAAGTCTATAAAGAGTAATGATAGTGGGCACATTTCCCAGTTGCTCCAAATCTTTCATATCATCCTATCAACTCCACATTATTATTATTTTTTATCATAATGTAATTCTGAAGACTTTTTCGGTCCGTGTTTCATTTCTGTAAGTATGTTCAGGGCTTCAAGCCAAAAGGATAGACCTGTGGATAAGGCAAAGGGACTGTGTGAGGCTCCATAGAGCTAGAACCTGTGGCTGCTGGACCCTGAAATTCTGCTGCATCCACACCACTACCTGACAACTCTGGCAAAGTAGCAATCTGTGTGGTCATCCACAGAGGGCCTGACTGGCAGTGCTCCCAGGATCCCCGATTAGTCCAGGTGCACTCCTTAAGAGGGGAGGGGCATCAGGAAGTTGTCTGTGTAACTACGTGGATCCCCTGCCAGCAACTGTGACAGACCCTGTTCCTTTGTCTTATTTGAGTTTCTGGCTCTGATCCTTGGCTCTGGTTCCTCGTTTGCGATCCCGGCTTGGTCCTGGTTCCCTGCTTCTGATTCTGGCTCTGACCCTTTGCTCTGGCCTTACCCTTTGCTCTGACCCTTTGCTCTGGTCTTGACTCTGATCAACTAAAATAATTTAAAGAAAATTTGCAATTAATTGCTTTGTGGCCTTCCTCCTCTTCCATAGCCGCTGGATACTCTAAATAATGCAGCTTTTTGCTTTTTAACACATTCTAATGGCATGTGATATTTAAAGTGGAGTAGTTCCATTAATTACAGCTGCTATTACTTTCCTTCATGTCCTAGCTAATCTTCCTCAAAAGCTTCCAACAATTGCAGCCTTTCTTCCATGACTTTTAGTTTTATTTTCCAGAGCTCCATGAAACGTAGGTTGACAGAATCAATCTTTAAGCTCATTACTGGAAGTTTACCTCTACCTCACCCAAGTGAGTTTCTGAAAGTATACATCCATTGGATCTCTATTGAGAAGCTGGCCATGGACAAACATCAAATTCTAGCCTCTTGCGTGATTGGATAACCCCAAAAGCAACTCCATTATTAAAGTACTGTCCAAAGTTCTATCCTCTTGCCGGGGTGGTGACTTTTATTAGTTCTCTTTTTGGGAAGAGGATGCTATCATAATACAAAAATGTAAGGGCAAAAATCTCAGAGGAACCAGGGAGCTCAGAAAACACCAAAGCAAGAGATCAGTATGTCTTAGGGAATGTCTACATTGTAATTACAGGGAATAACTGCAGCTCGCAGAGACACACCTGTGCTAGCATTAATCTAGCTAGGTCAGCTACTGGAGCAATGAAACCAAGGCAGCATGGGCTTCCACACAGGCTAGCTGCAGGAGTAATTACCCACAATTCCAGACAAATTTGTAGAACTTGCACTGAAACAACGAGGAGTCCGGTGGCACCTTAAAGACTAATAGATTTATTTGGGCATAAGCTTTTGTGGGTGAATCTGAAAAAGTGAGGTTTTTTACCCGTGAAAGCTTATGCCCAAATAAATCTGTTAATCTTTAAGGTGCCACCGGACTCCTTGTTGTTTTTGTGGATACAGACTAACACAGCTATCCCCTTGTCATAAACAGATAAGTAAGAGTTAATAGAACAGAAGTACTTCATATCTCTTTTGCCTGTAAAGGGTTAACAAGATCAGTGATCCTGGCTGTCACCTGACCAGAGGACCAATCAGGGGACAGGATACGTTCAAATCTTGAGGGAGGGAAGTTTTTGTGTGTGCTGTTAGTGTTTGGCTGTTGTTCTCTCTGGGTTCTGAGAGTGACCAGACGTGCAACCAGGTTCCTCTCCAATCTCCCTGATACAGGTTCTTATAGATTCAAAGTAATAAGTACTAGGTGATAAGGCGAGTTAGGCTTATGTTTGTTTTCTTTATTTGCAAATGTGTATTTGGCTGGGAGGAGTTCAAATGTGTATTTGGCTGGAAGGAGTTCAAATTTGTATTTTGCTGAAAGGATTTTAATTTGTACTTGTATACTTAGGCTGGGAGGGTATTTCCAGTGTCTATAGCTGAAAGACCCTGTACCTATTCCATTTTAAATTTACAAAGATAATTTTTACTGTTTTTTCTTTCTTTAATTGAAAGCTTTTCTTGTTTAAGAACCTGATTGTTTTTTTTTTTTCTGGTGTGAGACCCCAGGGGACGGGGTCTGGATTCACCAGGGAATTGGTGGGAAGAAAGGAGGGAAGGGAGAGAGAAAGGTTAATTTCTCTCTGCGTTAGGATTACTTTCTCTCTCAGGGAGAGTCTGGGAGGGTGATTGAGAAGGAGGGGGGAAGGTGAATTTTCCTCTCTGTTTAATATTCAAGGAGTTTGAATCACAGTAATCTTCCAGGGTAACCCAGGCAGGGGAAACCTGGGAGAGGCAACGGGGGGAAAGGGTTTACTTTCCTTGTGTTAAGATCCAGAGGGTCTGGGTCTTGGGGGTCCCCAGGCAAGGTTTGGGGGGGACCAGAGTGTACCAGGCACTGGAATTCCTGGTTCATGGCAGCGCTACAAGTACTAAGCTGGTAATTGAACTTAGAGGAATTCATGCTGGTACCCTATCTTTTGGACGCTAAGGTTCAGAGTGGGGATTATACCATGACACCCCTGATACTTGCACTGAAGTGTGCTGCTGCAGTTTCACTGCTTTGTACCTGAGCTAGCTATATTAAAACTCACACAGGTATGTATACACATGCTGCAATCACATCCTGTGACTACAGTGTAGACCAACCCTTACTGATGCTCACCAGCATTACACTGATTTTAAAAAAGGCAAAGCTGGAGAAAGATTAGCATATAGGTTACAATACATGATAAGTCAGTTTCAGTGCAAAAAGGAAAGGAGGCCAGCGAAAGATGGCTGGGGTAAATAATTAACAGAAAAAGATATTACCAGAGAGAGAGAAAAATATTATCAATTCCACTAAGAGTGAGGGATAAATGTACAAAGTGTTTACACTTCCCAGGGGAGGGAGTAAAATGCTAAAGAAAAGTATATCAGAACAGGCAATCAGGGGATTAAAATCTGAGACTCCTACGACAGTGGCAACAGACAGATGTGCCTCCCTGGAAATAAAGGTTGCAAAATTCAGTGTGTTAAGTAGGTATTATTTATTATCCTCATTTTACAGATTGGAAAACTGACAGAAGCTTCGTTTGACTTGCCCAGTTACAAAGTGAATCAGTGGCAGATCTGGAACTAGAATTGAGGCGTTCCAGACTCCCAGCCTTCGGTTTAATCCTTTAGATCACTCTTACATCTTGGCTACACTGGTGCTTTACAGCGCTGCAACTTTCTCACTCAGGGGTGTGAAAAAACACCTCTCTGAGCGCAGCAAGTTACACTGCTGTAAAACGCCAGTGTAAACTGTGCCCCAGCACTGGAAGCATGTCTTCCAGCGCTGTAAGCTAATCCCCACGGGGAGGTGGAGTACGTGCAGTGCTGGGAGAGCTCTCTCCCAGCGCTGGTGCTGCGACCACACTCGCACTTCAAAGCGCTGCCGCGGGAGCGCTCTCGCAGCAGCGCTGTACAGTCGCAAGTGTAGCCATACCCTGTATGTCTCTAAGGGAGGAGCACAATGGGGAAGCCCCAGGACATACATGATGTAAATTGGTCATGTGATGTGCTGCTCAGCAGAGGGACTAGAAACCAGCTGGGCCCTGTGTGACATTATCGACAGGAACAACATATCGCTATTATAGATCATAGTTGCAATCAAGATCTTGTAGTGGCACCAAATCTCCTATAAAGAGGATCAAATAAGGTGTCCAAGACAAGGTTATGGTTTGCTGGTTATGATTATGCTATCTGTATGCATGTATCATTTTTGTATTTAAAGTTATAAATATTGGCTCTATACTGTCTGTATTTCAAACTTGTGCTGTGCTTCTGGGTGACACCCCAGACAATTTGGCATCAGCACGGCCTAGCCCGCTTGATGGCCCATTAAGGACCATCAGCTATACCACTGACCCATTGAAAGAAGACAGATACATCTTGTGACTCAGCAAGGAATGCAAGGACATGCCTATGGACAGAACTCTAAGTTTTTTCCATGCCACATGCTGGATAGCTTTTCTTTGGAACAAAGAAAGCAAAAGACTATAAAAGGCTGCTGCATCTCCTCCATCTTATCTTCAATCCTGCTTCTTGCCTCTGGAGGAACTTTGCTACAAACTGAAGCTCTGAACAAAGGACTGAATGACCCATCCCAGCTGTGGATGTACTCCAGAAACTTGATTTGAACTTGCAGTTATTCTATCACTGCTACAAGCCCAAACCAAGAACTGCCACTACTGTATGTCAGTGTTTCCCAAACTTGGGACGCCACTTGTTTAGGGAAAGCCCCTGGCAGGCGAGGCCAGTTTGTTTACCTGCTGTGTCCGCAGGTCAGGTCGATCATGGCTCCCACTGGCCGCGGTTCACTGCTCCAGGCCAATGGGAGCTGCTGAAAGTGGTGCGGGCCGTACTTGGAAACCGAAGCTGAATCTGGTGCTCTATTTGTTTAAATTTGAGTTAAATGCTGGGTCCTGACCTGGTTTGTTGTTGATTTGTCCTGGTTTGTTGATTTTTATTTTCTAATAATGTGTCACACAAAACACACAATAAAATTGTTACCAAAAAAAAGAAGAAAAAGAAAAGGAAAAAAAAACATTTCTCATAGCGTTGTGAATCATTCAGTTCCATGAACTGGAACCCAGAGCTTCCCTCAATCTGTCATGTGTGAAAATGCTCAATACTGAAAGAATCCAGAGAAGCAAATCACAAGTGACCTGTCTGTTTAGAAAGCAATGCAGAGGATGCCAATTTCACTCTTTTCCCAGAAGAACAAAAGAAAATCTTAACCCTGTGTAGTACAAGGTGCCCCAGAGTCACTGTCACATGTAGGGATCAGATAAGCACCTGGTTTGTTCTGTCTGTTAATACAGCTTTATCCAAATAAAGCATGGCACATTTTATCATTCTATAATGGAAGAGACCTGTCATTCTTTGAATATCATCATATGGTTGGTGGCCAGCAGATAATGGATTGCTAAGTGTCAAGGTGACTGGCTTTGAATGTGCACAAAACTAAAAATTATAGACCTGTCATTCCATAGGCAGGCCACAATTAGCAGTCTATGCAACTTGAAATTTCCATTTTGCCAGCTGAATAATCAATTGGCTGCAGTTTCTCAATTTAGGTGTATTTTTAGGCCTTTTTGCATTCAGGATTTTATCTTTTTTATAAGGGTTTTAAAATAAATATGCAATGCACTTAAGCAGATGGGGTCACCTTAAAAACAACCCTCTCTCCCCAAACACATTCACCAACTGGTATTTTATAAGCAACTCCTTTTACATTATTTTCCCCTGGTCCTGCTCTCACTTACAATGTTTCTGACAGGAGTGTTGCACTAAGGATCACAAGCAGCACCAGATTAACAGTCTCAAAGACAGTTTGCCACTATTAACTATTTAATCTCAAGTATACTTTTGTGAATGTTGATCCCAGTTCACTTGATATATGGCTTATAGCATAGTGTAACTAAGAATTAGTCATTTCCATATAGGGGAAATGTATCTTCCCTTTGGAAGATCAGCACAAATCTCAAACTCTGTGGACACTACACAGATTGTAAATTGCCTGGGGTGGGTACCTTATCTTACTTTATGCCAGTAAAACACCACATAGAAATACAGTGATTTCTGAATGATACAACTATACAAAACAGCTCTGTGTTGTGTTGGTTGCTTGATATCAGCATAAGTGGTAAAAATAGTTGTAGTACATATTGTTACCCCTTTTTATCCAAGTGGTTCACCAATATTTGGGGCAAAATGGGTTGTTTTTATTGGGAGGGGGGAAATGATGCTGGGGTCAGGTATTTCTTCGATGCAATCTTATTTACAAAGAATGTACACAAAGTAGTGTTTTGCAGGACACCGTAGGAATCAAACAACAGAAGACAGATTGCTTCCTCAATATTCCAAGCCTCTTTTTCCAACCAGGACTTTCCCCCCAAAGCCCTCTATCTTGGCTTTCTTTCAGGACCATGCGAGAAGTATTTCTGTAGTTGTTATTGCCTTCTTTATTTTCTTTTATGGCATTTCTGTCTGCTTCTCTCACTCACAACTCCACCAAACAATGTCCAGTGAAACCTCTCTGTCCACATAACTCAGCTCCTGACTGGCCTTGCATGTGACCTGTTTTAGCCAGTGGCTACTATTGTTTCAGAAATCTTACTTACAAAGGACTGCTTACATTTATCCAGCTGTTATGCCCACCAATTTCAATGAGGTTTTAGCCAACTCTCTGTATAGTGATATACGCATATTTACAAGTCACAGGCCTAACTAAATATATATTTAGATGTAAAGAGTTTTGGTTCAGAAGCACTCATGTGTACTTCTTTTTCCAGCTTTGTTTCATGTGGGTAACCTCCAGAGCTTCATTTTGTCCAGAAGATCAAAGCTGAACGCAGCTGAAAACGCCATGTTCCATCTGGTTTCTACCTGAAATCATAAATCAGCCTAGATTTGCTTGAAGCTCAGCTCAGGCATGCCAATAGGTTTGTAATACTTGATGAGCATGGGCCAACTTTCAGGTTCATAACAACATGAACCCTGGTAAATTTTGCCTAGTTTTGGGTTTCCAAAATAAAAAAGGTTTCCCATAGCAATGTTACTGCTGCTCAGCACTTATGCTTTATAAGCCTGATCCTGCAGCTACTTAATGAGAAGAATTCAGTAGAGCCTCATCCAAAGTCTATTAGAGTCAATGGAAGATGCCTATGGACTTCACTGGGCTTTGGATCAGGCCTCTGTAGCTGTTTCAGGATCAGGATCTATGTTTTTGTAGCATTTTTCAAATATTAAACAACAAATCCTTACAACCGCCCTGTGAATTAGATTGGTAACTACTCAGAGTGGGCTGAAGATCAGGAAAGTGGGGTGAGGAAGGGAGTAAAATCAAGAATTATCTTAGCAAGTTGTAACATACTGAGTCTCTGAATTTCTCCTGTTTCTTTTCTCCTCTCAATAATCACTATAGAGATATCAGGACAGATCTAGCCATTGAAGGACTTGGTACCAGATGGGATCCTAAGTTGCTCTGCTAGTAAAAGCATTTTCTTGTTAAACAGCCTGTGCTGGACAGATTGGTCTACATTCATCCTGGGTGTAACTCCACTGAAGCCCATGAAGATTCACCAGAGATGGAGTTGACCCTATATAGAATCACAGAAATGTAGGGATGAAAGGAACCTTGAGAGATCATCTAGTCCAGTCCTCTGCACTAAACCATCCATGACAGATGTTTGTCTAACCTGTTCTTGAAAACCTCCAGTGATGGGGATTCCACAGCTTCCTTTGGAACCATATTCCAGAGTTTAACTATCCTTATAGTTACAAAGTTCCTTCTAACATCTAACCTAAATCTCCCTTGCTGCAGATTAAGCCAAACATTTCTTGTCCTACCTTCAGTGGACATGGAAAACAACTGATCACCATCCTCTTTATAACAGCCCTTAACATATTTGAAGATGATTGTTATCAAACACAAATTGATGATTTGCACCGTGTCTAACTGTGAAACTTGAAAACTGAAATGGACATCACAATCTGGGAGGAGCAAGCCACCAACCGACCCAGATGGAGACATTCTCCATCAGGCAGCAGCCCACTTCAAGGAGCACCTTGCCCTTGAAGCTGAAAAGAGAGAGAGGAGGAAGGAAATAGAAAGAACTTTTTCCCAGCAGGCAGCTGGCCTAGATCGGACTCCTGAGTCATCTTAGGACCCATATTAAATCTATGATAGAGATCATGCTCAAATTGAGGGATTGCCAGTGATGAACAGTGTAACTCTTACATGCTGTTTCACATCGCTGTTACATAGAATAATGTCTATGTATTTAGCATGTTCTGGCAAAGCAAAAAATAAAATATACAGAAATTATGGGCCCAATCTTGCTCCCATTGAAATCAATGGCAAAACTCTCCCAGTTTTCTATAGAAGCAGGATCAATCCTTCTGACATGTTACAACAGAACATTTACAATTCTGGAAAACCCATTTCTTTTCTAAGCACAGATTATGAAAGCAATCACAGCCCAACTGTTCATTCAAAAGTGAATAATTGTTTTAGAGTGAGTGTGTTTGTTTAATTTTGTAGGCACTTGCAGATCTTATGGTCACTGTAGGGACCACATGATGCCAGAAAAAGAGAAAATGCACTATTTTAGATACTACTGTAACTGGGGTCATGTAATTATCTGATCACTTGACAGCCTTGAATGTACTTATCCTCACACCATGCCCATGATTATTAATATTTACTATTTGTATTTCTTTAGCATCTAGGACTCCCAGTCACAGACCAGGACCCCATAATGCTAAATGTTGTACAAAACACAAAACTAAATGACAGTCCTTGCTCCAAGCATTTTACAATCTATGTACAAAGCAAAAGAAAAGATGGATGCAGACAGACTGGGGAATACAAGGAAACTTTAGACAGTTTTGGTCAGCATGATAGCCAGTGATTTCTGCACACCAGTGAACTAACCATGATCAAATGTTTTGTCGGCTTCATGACAAAGCAGAATACTGAGGAGAGATTAGAAGGAGTTAATGAGGTAGCTTTATGGATGTTTAGGGAGAGCGACTCCCTAGCATGATGGACAGCATGGGAGAAAGCACAAAGGTGTTTGTTTGAAAATTTAAAAAGTGGGCAATGGAGGCTGGCATGATGGACCAATAAGAGGTGAGCACTGCCAGTTTGATAGTGAATGAAAGATGATAGATAGGATGAGTATTGGCCATGAAGGGCTTTGAAAGTGAAGAGAAGCAGCTCATGTTTGATGTGATAGACAAGGGAAGCCAGGCTAGGTTCTGTGGACAGGAATGTGCAGGTCAGACTAGATGATCATGATCGTCCTTTAGTCCTTTCTGACCTTAGAGTCTATGAGCCAATGAAGGAGTGCAAAGACAGAGGTGACATGGTCAAAGTAATGGGCTAGTAAAATGATCTTTGCAGCTGCATTCTGAATGGAGATGAGTGGGGCAAGATTGCATTTGTCAAGGCCAGAGAGAAGGATGCTGCAGTAACCGAGATGGGAGACGAAGAGAGTCTGGCCAACAATTTTAGCTGCATGGGTGGACTGAAAAGAAAGAATCAGCAAGTTTAAATATAGCATGACACAAGGATCTAGAGAGTGGTCCAAGTTGAAGATGATGCCTAGGTTATGGACCTGAGTGACAGGCAGGAGATGATGTTGTCCACAGTGATCAAGAAAGAAGTTAAGGATATGCTATTATCCCCATTTTACAAATGGGAAACTGAGGCATAAAGAGACTGGGATAAAATTTTCAAAAGTGAATTAGACTCTTTGGAGTCTAAGTTCCAGTGATTTTCACATTTACTGGGACTCAGTCTCCCAAGTCACTTAAGTGTTTTTGATCATTTTATCTTAAGTGATTTTGCCAAAGTAACACAGGGAGTCTGTGGCACCCGGGAATTAAGCCTGGGTCTCCAAAATAGCAGCCTAACCACTGGACAATCCTTCATCCCTCTTTCACTTGTATGTTTCACTGTTTTGCCATTATGGATGCAGTTTATGTAATCTGCACTGACTACTGTATAGCCATCTAAAGGAGAAAGAAATCAGATTCATTTTTCCTATTCCCCCCCAAGTGTGAAACATGAAACTGATTCTCCATTCTGAAGTCAGTGCAGTTACTTCAGCATAAAACCGGGCCTAGGCATTTGCTATGAAATTTGCAGCTATACAGTTTTGTATAGGTTGTAAGGTTGTGGCAGATGACTGGCAAGTGCAAAAGAAAAATGATGCAAATCTCCTTCCACATTTAGGTGAAGCAATTTCCATTCTGTTCTGCTCTCTCGCTGCTGAAAGTTCACAAAACAGTGTAAAGAAAATTTTTATTTGTTCTGTAAGCCCTAGAAGTTTGCATTTTCATACAATGATGCAGTCCTTTTTTCTATACTTTGAAATGGATTTATATTGAGACAGAGGTGCTTATTTTAATATATTTATTTGACAGTTTGCCCTGAGAAAAATAAGAAGCAGGACTGTATGTAACAGGCTGCCAAAGAATTTGTAATGGAGTTAGGATCATTCACTGGATGCCCCAAATCCAAAGACATGTTCTTGATTCTTAGCTTTATACTAGCAATGGAGTGAAAAATACATACATACAACCCTCTCTCTCTAGATGCTCTATATCTAAGGAGACTGCTGTTTGTGCTAGAGTCCACTTAACAGGTAAAATAATTATAATCTGAACTGAGACAAGGTGGGTGAGGTAATATCTCTTACTGGTGATGGTGAACAACAAACTTTCATACACCACAGAGCTTTTCTTCAGGTCTGCAGAGCTAGAAAATTATTTTCTTTCACTAAAAGAAGTCCAATAAAAGATATTCGCACACCATCTTGTCGCACTCATATCCTGGGACCAACATGGCTACAACCTACACTGCAAATTATAATCAGAACTGTCCTTCAGTCAAACCAGCATAAGGACAGAAAAATCTGATTCACTGGTTCATGGTAGTAAAACCACTTATTTTCACCCAAGCCATACTCCATGGAGTGGGATTCTTTGGCTCTAATGTGGAAGTTTCAGCTCCTGTGTAAATTATTGTTCAGAGAGTAGGAAAATAACCTTTGTTATATTTTTTGACCACAAATATAAGCCGCTTACCTGATATCTCTGGCCTCAGTGTGATGGTGAGGTACGGTGCTAAGGGTTCTACTATATTAGCAAAATTCGTATGTGGAATTCATGCACAGATCTTGATTAGGTAATACAAGAGCCCTTTCTGCACTACAGCTTCAACCATTACTGACACTGCCAGAGCAACACGGGTGCTCAATTATGACTTCATTTTTGTAAACTCACCCTGACAGTGGCATCTACAAAGATCAGGACAGAAGGGGAAATGTCCCAATTTAGCACATTCATTAGCACAGTAGGTCTTCCCATTGGTGGAGACAGGAAATACAGCAACAGAACACTAGGAGGTGCTACAATTCACTAAGAAGCATTGCTGTAAGTCAAAGGATAGCATTTCACCTAAGCATGTGGGGGTGCTTGGAGAAGTCACCATGAAACTATGCCACCTCTCTGTTCATTTACCAACATGTTTTCACATCTCATTTTGAGGTGGAACAGATAAAGTAACCAATACAGAGCAAAGAGAGCATAGGCCCAACCCTACTTTACTTGGAGTTTTGCCGTTGACCAACAGAAATAGGCCCTTTACCTGTACCAAGAGCAATATAAATTTAAGCAAAAATGAAAAGACCCCAGTTGGTTCTCCTTGCCTGTTGTCAACATATTAAGACTCTAATTTCCCTCCAAGCCCAGTCAGTTCAATTCTCAAGATGTTGATACAGCCAATAGCATAAGCATATTTGGTTTATAAATAGGGGGCACATGGATGAGGTGTGAAGAGGAAAGTTTGTCAAGTTTTCCATACCATCCTGAGAAAACGTTTGGCAAAAAATACCACACTCTAATGTCTTCAGCTGCTTCTCTTTAAAAGAAGTAAGAATTTAAAAGCTAGCTGCTAAAAGAATACCATATTCTTAAAACCACGGGTACATTTAGATTCCACATTAAAATGACCATAAATAATATAGTGACTGCATGTGTCAGGTTAATATTAAAAACACAGGCTGCCTGGCACATACCAACTACTAATATTTCACTACAATCTGATATAACAGTGGTGGGCTTAAAATTGAGAAATTTTAGGGATGGGGTGCAGGGAGAATCTTTCCTGAAAGCGATTCTGTCACATTATGTGTCTGTATCTTTCACCATGTCTGAGCTGTCAGTGAATTATAGCTTTGATGTGTTCCCATAACTAGCCTCCTGAAAAAGGTACAATTCTGAATATTTCAGACTTGCACTGGCTTTATAATATTTTTGTTTTTGTGCATTGCCATGCTTGAAATGCAACCTCGAGCTCTGCATGCTGACAGACTCTATTAGCATTAATGCTGTTCTCTTATCTTCCACTCTCTCTCTTTCTCTCTCTCGCTCTCTTTCTTGTCTGATGGTTCACTGACACAGTTGACAAGGCTGACACCACCAATCAGCTTCTACTCAGCAAGGTCACTGTTCAGACTTGACTCGTGATTGGCTGCTGTGCTTCAGTGTGTTATTACTGTCTGATTTGATCGGAGGCAGGGGGTGGTCTCCAATCAAACAGAGAAAAGGTCCTGGAGAAGGTAATTAAATCCTGTCAGAGGCAATTATCGGTTCCAGGGCCATGACTCTGGCACTGAATGCAGATGATCTGAAGCTCTATTCTTGTAGAAATTCAAGAGGGCTTCTGGCATGGATCAGTTAGACATAAAGGAAACAGCAGGCTTTTTGCAAACAATGCAGTTCTGTATTTTGAACCTTTCTGCACATTGCACCCCCCCTTTATTGTTAGAGTTTGGTTACTACTGATCAAAGAAATATTTCTTTCACCTC
This sequence comes from Gopherus flavomarginatus, assembly GCF_025201925.1. Classification (NCBI taxonomy): domain Eukaryota; kingdom Metazoa; phylum Chordata; order Testudines; family Testudinidae; genus Gopherus; species Gopherus flavomarginatus. Next base: position 68,135,053 of record NC_066621.1, on the reverse strand, counting down.
ACATTCTAATTAAATGAATAGATAAGATTTTCTTATCCATTATACATATGACAAGTTACAAATCAGAACTTTTGATCCAAAATATTGGCTACTTAAAACATCCTCCATCAAGGCAAAATGGCTTCTAATAATAGAAATATGCCAAATTGTTGTTTTTTTACTGGAAAATCAGCATTGAAATTGAATTGTGTACTTAGAATGGATAATACCTCATCTTTAAAATCTTATGTATGTAAATTGGGAGTTTGTTGTTGTAGCGTGACTTCCTATTAATAAAGTATAATGACACTAGCATAAATATAAGCTTTTGAAATACAGTACTTGGTAGTCTTTTAAACATGTCAGAGTGTATTTCAGTGATTTAGACATTAAATTGTTCAGAATAAGCTTAAATATCTAATTGCAATTTACCATAAGGACTTTCAATTTTACTAAAGCATGATAAAAATTGTCTGTACAGTTATATATACAGTGTAAATACACATGGAAACTGAAGCTAAAAAAGATCTAACATTTAACACAGAATAAAAACCCTTCCCTAATAACAGACATTTCCCTGTTTTTACCCTGGGTACCCATTCTCAGGCATGCTTCAAAATATTATCTAAGGGCCAGATTCTGAGCTGAGACACACCACAATAAATCTGGAGTAATACCATTACAGCAAATGGGGTTACTCCAGATTTATATTGGTGTAATGGAGATCAGAGTCTGGCCCTCTGCCTTCATACCTAGGTCTAGTAGAGGAACACCTCCTTACACTTAGAGCTTAGGTTGCGACTGACCTTGCACAGGCACAATGGGGGAGGCAGGGTGGAGGAAAGAGAAGGATGTGTAAAAATCCTCCTCCGTTTGTGGAACCCACACAAGGGCTGATCCCCACTGTAGCCTCGGTGAACAAACTCTGTTCCTTAGTAACACACACTGTTCCATTTCAACAGTCTGCACAAACATTGCATTGAGAGTCAGATTGCAAATGATGGAACCTCTGTTTACTGAATTCTTAATTTGTGAGTTTTGCAAGTCTGGGATGGCTCAACCACCATTTACACACAGGTCAGTTCAGCTGCTGATGAAATATTTTAACAACTAAGATTCAGCACAAATGCACTGCTATTTTTGTCTGAGTTTGGTTGCTTTTTGTTGGTTCACCAAATTATTTAACTCGAGACTATATTGTGGACTGGTTTTACATTGCCACACTGGGGCATAAAGGGATGTAGCCTCTTAATTTCAGCAGGAGAGCAGAATGCTGCACACCCAATTTCCCTCACTCCCACAATAAATACACATGGAATGAGTGGAGCCTTGGCTTTGCCCTCAGTGGCCCAGTCAGAACAACTAAGCTAGTGCAGGAGGGGAGGGGGATTAAGCTGATACTTCTAAAGGTCAGTAGTAGGAGATTATTTTTCCCCACGAACAAGTAAGGTTCAGGAAAGCAGTAGCAATTCCCTGAGCTACATTGAGGTGATGCAACTGCACACCACTCCTGACAGCAGGCTGCACCTCACTCTGGACAGCAGGCTGTACCTAAAGGCACATCTGGCCTATCATTTATTCATTTGAAACTGTGGGCATTGTTCCTGCAGTATGAACCGCTAGGGCCGAGCCCTGAACTCATGTGACGTCTCAGTGACTTCAACAAGATGGTGCACAGGTACACACTAGTGGACTGCATTTCAAGACAAACAGTCATGGACAGAAAAGTGAAAAGATCAGATCCGTATACATGACTTGGTGAACCAATATATTTAATTCCACCTGTTATGCACTAGTTTCAACAATACAGACCACATTATCCTTGCCAACAAAACACACGCTAGATAGGCAGATGGATATAAAATACTAAAGTAATTGTCAGAATCATCTTGCGTCTTTGAAAAGGAGCCCTTCGGGGTTATTATTTTAGGGTTTGATCCTGCAAGAAGCTAAAGGTAGAGGGTTGAATGCTCTTGATGCATACACAAAAGTCTCTTATGGAAACGCCTCTATAATCAGATGAGCTTTGCACTATGTGCAAACTTCAACAGACTCAGGCTCTGTCAGGTCACTGGGAGAAATACGTCCAGAGTTGTACCTCAACCCATCCCCATGAGAAAGCCCTGTTACCAGCCCCACAACATTTACATTAACAGACTATTACCTCACATTGCCTCAACTGACATCGCAAAGCATGAGAGAAGAGAAGGAGGTTCTCCTGTTATGTAGCTTGGGCACAAAACCATAGGGCTTTATAAATCAGTATCAATGCTGTGGGTTGTAGGGGGAAGGTCCATCCCACCTCATTTGTAAGGGGTTTAAGTCATGTCTCCATAACCCATTCAGTCCCTGAAACTCCCTGCAGAGACTGCCAAAAAAAGCATGGCAGTTGGTGACAATCACACTAGTGGTTTCTGAAAAGTGGGACACTTGTCAGCCTGGAGCTGACTGGACATTGACTCAGTTTATTTACATTGACTAACAAACAGCTGTCAGATAGTAATGACTTTTAGTCACTATCAACCTATGGCAGACTCTAACCAATGGCCTATTACCAATCACTTGAGCTATCCAGCCCCACATGACAGAAATGTTGATTGCCTGCCATTGTTAAACCTTTCCCGTACAGTTAGTAAAAGCAAGTCTCTTCTTAAGAAATGGAATAAATATTATATTCTTTGGAGGAAGATACTTCTCTTAATAACCCATACTTTTAAATGTAATGTGCCTGATTCTCAGCTCTAACTGAGCTGCATTCAGTGAGGGATCTCAGGAGTCAAGTGGCTCTAAATCAGCATCCTGCTCCCCAAATCCTGGGCTAGCAGGGGAACAGCCTGTCTCCCAGAATAGCCTGAGAGCTGATCCAGCAACAGTGGGTTCCTAGGGACTGCCCTACAACCTGTGATAGCCTCCCACCCTTAACCTGCCCTTGACATGCTCACTATGAAAGAGAGCAGGGGCAGGGGGAGGAGACTTGTTTACATGGCTTTACACCAATGAGGTGTAATTCTTCTACTAGGTGGTGTCAACTGCAACAAGGGCTGGGTTCCTCTTAACATCACACAACAGAAACAGCTCAAGTCCCTACCCAGAAATCTGGGAAAACTAAACACCACCTTTCAGTGTCTCTAAAAGACAATACTTCTCCCCTTGCAAGCACTGAGTCTGTGTATAACAAAATTAAAATTTTATTAAGAGAAGAGGGAACACAGTATTAATTTGGGAAAACACCACAATGACTCAAAAGTATGCAAACAATAAGTGAACACTCACCTCCCACAATCTTGGGCAGTAGTCCTTTGCCTCATCTTCTCACCTTGTGATGCAAATGTCCAAAGGGACATTCGTCCATTAACTTGCCACTTCCGCTTTCCTTCTGCTGCACCCCACTCATGGTTTGTTGTCAGAGGTCAGAGAAGTCCCAGAGTCCGGGGTAATTTCTGGTGGATTTAACTCCCACCTACAGAGGTGATAGTAATTACCTCTCCCACTGCCTCCATTGCTGCTTACTACTGTTGTGGCTCACTGCTGCCGTTAGCTGCTATGCAGTATTCTGAGTTTGCACCACCTAGCCCACTTCTCAGTGATTTCAACTGTTAGTGATTTGACTAGGTAATGAGGAACCTCGCTGCTGCTGCCTCCACTGCATCTTTGGCCACGTCCAGACTAGGAATTAAAATCGATTTTAGATACGCAACTTCAGCTACGGGAATAACGTAGCTGAAGTCGAATTTCTAAAATCGAGATACTCACCAGTCTGGACGGGGCGCCATCGATGTCCGCGGCTCTCCGCGTCGATTCCGGAACTCCGTTCGGATTGATGGAGTTCCGGAATCGATGTAAGCGCGCTCGGGGATCGATACACCGCGTCCAGACTAGACTCGATATATCGATCCCCGAGCAATCGATTTTAACCCGCCGATGCCGCGGGTTAGTCTGGACGAGGGCTTTCACTGCAACACCATCCCCAAACCAGATCTAAGGCCCAGCCCTCCCAAACCAGCCAATCTGTGATTTTGGCTTTGGTGATCGCTATGAAGAAACAAGGACTCTAAAGACAGAGCTGATTAGATCCCTTGATTAAACACTGGAAGAGGAGAAGGGTCAAATGTACCCAGGACCCTTTAAACAACAACAGCTGGCAGGAACACCTTTCTATACTCCCTATGTCTTTCATTTGGATTTTGGCCTCACTATCCCTTACTTAATGAATGAGATCACGTTAAGGGTGACCCCTCTCAATTAGGGTACACTAAGTACAGTTCTGTGGCTCTTTAGTCATACAACAAGGATAACATCCAAGACTTTTTTAACCCAAAACAGTCAAAAGTGATCACTTTGGGAAAGCAGGTATGTCTACTGAACACCTAGGCAAAGTAGGTGTGTCCATGCAAATACAGTCTGCTCTTGATGAATCTTCCCCACAGTTCATCAACAGATGGCAGGAGAGAGCTCATTCAGGCCACTAGCTTACAGCAGGATTCCCCTCAGCTAGGGGAATCCCCAGCTGTCTCCTTAGGGCAGCTTTCCAGCTACTTTGTGCTGCCTGTGTAGTGCAAAGCACCTAGACCGGATTGGCCAAGAATGTTTATTTAATACAATATATTAAAACCATGTCCACTTATTTCTCAGCTTTAACTTTATTGAAGGAAAGAAGGGCTGACCTTATAATTAGGCTTTTCTTGATTTCTAATCAGAGTTCTAGTAACATATGATCTGGGGAAAATGCATGACAAAAATGTAACTTTATTAAGGAATATTTTCAGCATAATGCAGAAGGAACAATAACTTGTTAACAAAAATAGAGTTGGGTGTGCAATTCTCCAAGCAGAAATGGTTTTAAAAAACAAAGTACTCAGAGTAAAGTACAGCACACAAGATTGAGTAAATAAAAGAGGAGACATCTGTAGTTGTTCTTCAACCCTGAGTTCAGATTTCCCAAGTTAACTCTTTTACCTTTCAGTTTACTTCCCTGAATGGTGGGCTGCAATGTTCATATTTAAAAAAATAAATACCTCTGTTCAACATTGAATGCCATAACTTAAAACGGGCATAGACTTAAAAATATCAAATACTTTTGCATAAGCCTTTTGGAAAAATCCAGTGATAACCCATTTTTTAAACAATGATATAAAATTCTATGAAAACCTATAGAAAAGTTTTTATAGCACCCTAATGGCTTCCTCATTATTAAGAATTCTCCAGAATTTTTCTATAAAGGGGCACTCTAAAACAAGATAGAGCTCCTTTCTGTAACTATCAAGATCTGAGTTCGGGATTCTGTGTGTCCCTTGCGAAGCTGACAATCATAGCTACCTAAAACTGCTTAGCTGTTGCAAGAAAAACACAATATCTTAAATTCACGTCTCTGGTTTAAAATGTGTCAATTCATAATTTTTTCAACTTACTCATAATTATATACACAAAAATCACAGGTATGGAGAAACATGCTCCCTTATACACAAACACTGAGTAAAAACCTTTGTACGGGATACTGATCAGTAGTCAGAGTATGTGACATTTATCTCTTACCCCAGAAACATTTGATATTAGAAACTGTAGCTGTATTGATTGGCCTCAAAGATTACATGATACGTTACTGATTCCTAACTGGATGAGAGTGACTCTTCGTATCTGGTCTGCAAACCTGATTTGACATTTTACAAATTCAACAATTTACTTTCTGTGTACATTCTGCAACATTCACTTAAAATTTACTGTTTCCATAAACATCCGTCCAGTAAAATCCACCAAAATCAAATGCAATGGAGGCACAAACAGTCCAGGCAAATTTGTTTAATAATTCAAATAGATATTCTCTGAACATCTTGCAGTATTTTCCCAGCTCCTGTTAACCATCTTACTTTTTCTGCTTTGTTTGTGAAATCATGAAAACCAACAAAAAAGTTCATTCGATCAAACATGAAAGGCTGGCTTTCATTTGAGACAGAGCATAGTCAGCAAACCACATAGGTAAATTTCAAGGACCCAATATTCAATCTTGTATGGTTTCTTCCTTCCCACACATGTCAAACTTCAAATTCATTTTGACAACTAAACAATGTTTCCTTTATTTCATTATAGTTCCCTTATTTGGAGTCAAAGCTCCATGACAATTTAGTAGAAATGACAAGAAAAAAAATCGGGTAGATAGGTACCTTATTTTAAAGATCTCTTGCAAAGATATGTTGGTAAACACTCGATCTGTGTTTGATTTACTTTGAAGGCAATATCCAATTCTTATTCTATTCTGCAAATCCCACTGCAGATCCAGTTCTCGTGATTAATATTCTACCTCTTTAAAAATAAGTCATCAGGCATACTGGCCAGAGGTTAAAAGAAAGCAGGCTATTCTGTGCTTTCTCATTTCCATGTGGTTTTTGAAGCTACACAGCATGTTTCTTAATATTGTTCAACCATCATCACAAACCTGGCTTCAGATTTTTTTAATCAATTAAATGCAATAATAAATATCTTACATTTGTGTGGCATCTGTTCACTCCAAGTTTCTTTACTCAGTTTATATGTAGCAATTGTTTCATGCACCATTAAAATGCAGCCACTTAGGTAGCAGAATGCAGCAAATATTTACTAATGCACAACAGTTTGTGACAGGAAGTATGAAAAAATATAAGATTCTCAGCTGCTTGTATTATCCAGTGAGGGCAGCTGATAGGGTTGGTGCAGGGGTGCAAAGGAATTGGTTACAGCTTTCTGATTCTGGTACCAGTTTTTATGCCAGTCACAGAGTAGATCAGGGCAGCCACAAGGTTGCTCCAATCTACATTGGCTAGTTATTGTCCTCCCAAAAAGTTATTCACCAGCCAGAGATTTACAAAGCATAACTGCACTTCCAGACATGCTCTTTTCTAACCTTAACTCCCCATGTTGGCACCTACAGCAGACAGGTTGATGTAGAAGCCAACTCCATATGCAATACAAGAGTTGGGGAACTGTCCACAGCAGGCAAGTCTCCAAATGGAGAGATCTGCTGTTTTCTGGCCCTCTGGTACTGAAAGAGAGGGGCAGAAGGGTTGGAGGTGGCCAGAGAATCTGACCCATGTTATCTATTTGAAACTCTATGGGGGGAATTTCGGTAGGCAGAATCTAGTTATAAAAATTGCAGTTGGCCAGGACACAAGGCTAATGACCAACTCATAAGAAGTATTGTGGAATCTTTAATGACCACAAGAGGTCAATCCCTTGGTGTTATTGCACATCTTCAGCAGTGCTGCATCCCCTAGCATGCTAAGGCACAGGTTCAGCACACACTCAAAGGGAAGGGTCTGCAGGCCATCTACTAACTTGCTACAATCACCACCAGCAGCATCCTGGGTTTTCCTTAAGTATTTCCCACCCAACACTGCTTAGCTTGTGAGATCTCATGGGATCTCACCCAGTCAACCCTGCAAAGCCGGAAGAGAACAATGTGAGTACTCATTTATTTTCAGAATCTTTTGTTTTCAAACTCTTCTAATGACAACTTAATATACCCATCATCTTACTTTAGTTTTTTAAAGAGAGTATTCATGACAGCATAGAAGAGAAGCTATTGCTAATTGACCAAGCTAAGTTTACACATTTGTAGCAGAGAGACCTTCCTATATATCCAGGATGTTTCTCTCTTTTATATCTAAACTTCGTTGCCTTCTATATATGTCACTATTACATTGTGTTCTTTTCTTTTATGCAGGATGGCTGAAGTTGATTAGCTGAGGTATGCTCCTACAGTGAAATCTCGACCCTACTGAAGTCAATGGGAGTTCTATCATTGACTTCAGTGAGGCCAAGATTTCAACTGTAATGTTAATGCCTTATGGCATCACACCTGCTGCGAAAGTGAAGAGGTCAAACGTTAAAGTCTGTTCTCAGGCAAAATTTTATTCACTTTAATGGGAGTTTTGCCTGAGTAAGCACTGACTAAGAACTTAGTGAGGACTTCAGGATTCAGTCTATGGTGCTCTTCAAGAAATGTGGCCCTGATTAAGTAAAGCCCTTAAGCACATGCTTCAGTTCATTTTTAATCAGAAAAACACATAAGGCCATGCTTACTTGTAGGCACATGCTTTAGTTCCAATTGACTTTAAGCATATGTTTGAGTGCTGTCCTGAATACGGATGCTTTCCTGAAAGTGGGCCTTATGCTGTGGATCTAACAACAATGGAGGAAGAGTCTGCAAATTATCCCTCTGTCAATTAACAGTAATAACAGTATTTTTCATTTACAGCCTGTGGTGGTTTACATAGTCAAAGCACTATAAAAATATAAACTAACTATGCTTTAGCTGGTGTCTTCTAGACCCTGCGAGAATAGTACTGTGGCCATTAAGTTCTCCCTGTCATCATAGTTGTACTTTGATGAAGCGGAAGTCCCAGGCAGTAGCCCATGGGAATAGACTAAGAAGAAGAAACTGCAAGAAATGACAGAATACAGAAAAATAAATTGTGTCAACCATTCCAGTGATGGACTCCATGTGATGAAGAAATAGACTTCAGAGACAGAGAGGGAGAGAGAGAGAGTAGAGAGGATGGTGAACTTTATATCAGCCTCAAATCCCATATTGATTTACCGCATTCACTTTTTCAGAGTGGTGGGAAATTCAAGTCGGTGTGTAATATTTCTTCAGTGGGAAGTCAAAGCAATTTAGTCATAGCAAAAGGTAAGAGCTGGAACACTGAAGTAGTCTCCCTCTTTTGTGATGTCCCATCACCTCCTAACTTGTCACTCACATTGGCAAAAATACTTTAGAAAAGTTAAATTGTTCCAGTGAAAAGCACCTGTTATTGGAGATTGGATGCCATTCAGAAAGTTGTTATTTAATTTTTCTGGAGTCAAAGAACAGTGGTAATAATGAAGACCTCAGTAGAAAGATATGATCTTCTTACTATTGAACTTATTAAAGAAAATAATATATTTGAAACTAGCATGGAGACAGCTGAAAATAAACTAGACTGATAACTAAGCTTTGAATATACAGAGCTGCAAAAAAATGGAGAGTTTTCACGTATTGTGGAATTTCCCAGAGAATGAGAAAGAAAGATGATGGAGGTATTTCTGTATTGTCTGAGTTGGCTCATTCTGCTGCATCTTGATCTCTCATTACTAAGACATCGTGACAGGAAATTTTACAATATTTACTGATGTGTCATGTGACAAATATTAACCACCGTGTATGAAACTCATATGCTAGAAGGTGATGAAGCGAAACGAGAAAGCCAGCTTTCCTGCTATTTGGTTTGTTCTCTGTGACACAGCCACCTATATATTCCTGCCTAAGATGATTCCCTAATACAAAGGAAGTGCATGACAGAAATTAAGGTACCATTTAAGTTTTTAGATTAATTAGTATTTAGTTTTACTATTTAGTTTAGTTTAGATTTAATTAGTAATTAGTACACTTACATAGAGCCTTTCATCTGCAGCACTCAAGTGCTTTGCAGAACTTTACAATATACAGGCACCACTTCACCTACAGCTCAAATGTTGCACAATTTGAGACAGGAAGTGAAGAATACAGCATCCTCTTGAAACTGCAGAGGGAAACAAAGACAGATGTAATTACCCAAAATGCAATCTGGTCAGAATACAGGTGGTTAACATTTCAGCTTTATGTCTCATCTGTAAGACAGCACCTCCAGTAGGAAAGTGCTCCCTAATACCATGATGAGGAATAGGTTCAACACTGACTTGCTTGTTAGGTCAGACAAGAACATAGTCAACGTAAAGGCAGCCTGGGAGTGGAAACCACCCAGCATACTAAGAATCAAATACCACAGAGACTGAAATGCTAGCCTTGTGAGCTAGCTTTACTGTCCTAAATGTGATTATAGTGACAGTCGTATTCCATTTGCAAGCAGATGGTAACCTTCCTATCCTTTTTGTATTTAATTTCATTTTGTTTATTATTTGTATAGTGTCATGGCTGTCCACCACAAAACTGTTACTAAGAACCTGCTACATATTCTACAACTAAGAAAATATGCGGAACAAACAAGACTGGTGCCTCCCCAACATATATTCTCGATTATAATGATTTGCTACCTTCCCTCCTCAGCCAACATACAGTATTATTTTCCCATCATGTAGAGCCAGGATCTAAGATGAATTTCTAGAATTCACTGTGTTACACTGGACTGTCAGCAGGTTTGCTTACACTGCCATGTGTAAGACATGCTGCAGGCTCTCGTTATCTCTCAGTAAAGCTTTGCTGTGGTCTGGCTGTCAGAGCTCCTTTGGCATTTTTCAGTGTAGCGACAGGTTTTCTGAGCTTAGCAGCCCACACCATGCTATTCTTCAGTAGCACCAGCATACAGTAGACAGTGGTCCTCTAACTTGAGATTGACTGATAAAGCAGAAAAGCCTGCAGAACCTGTAAGAGAGGGACACAGACATAAAGGAGTTGTGCCCATCAACTTTCTTCAATGTGATTTGTCTTTTTGGATAAAAATTTACATCTTTGAGAATGAGCTCAATTCCAGACTAGCAGCCTGTATCTGTATCAGGACTCTGTATGTTCTGAACCCCACTTAGTTAAGAAATAAGAACATTGTGATGCTGCCCCACTCCCCCAGGAAACACAAAACATTTTATCTTCAAGCTTTCAAAATTTCTTTTTTCACCATACTCTAAATACCACTGTTGGGAATAAAATCCTGCTTTAATTATTTCAACACTTATTGACAGATTATATTTTAATAATAATGCTTGAAGGTGTATTAAAGTTTGATATTTGCTCCTGTTCACACAAAGTGCTCTAGCTCTCTGTTTATCTCTCTCTCCATTTCTCTCTCTCACACACACACAACCAATTTTGCAGGTGCAAAAAGTTGCAAGCATTAAAACAGAGGCGAGATTAGTTTCTTTGCGTGTTTTGGATTATTCTTCATGCTTAATTTTCAACCAAATGACATAAGCTTGATGTCAATGAAACTATGACAATTTACACCAGTGGAGAATCTGTTCCAAAGTGTTGAGGAGTGGGTCTCATATGGAGACACATTTCCTTGTCTGCTAATCTAGCAGTCATTTCCTCACACTTTGTTTCTTGCCAGAAACAGGGAAGAGGTTCTCTCTACAGCAACAAATATCTATCCAATTGTACCCCCTGGGTCTGGGGAAATACGAATAGATTCAATGCAAAAACTTCAGCATTTGTAAAGAATGAGATTCATTCTGGAACACAAGTAGAAAACCCCAGAGTTTGTTCAAGTGTCCCAAGTAGAGTATTGCCTTCTCTATATAGTACTATGTTAAGCTGCATTAATTATGCTGCTTCCTGCAATAAGACAGGATTTGAGTTGAATGTTTGATAACCAGATCATTTGGAAAGTTTAGTGAGTGATATAGTTGGACAAATTTAGAGATGACCCACCATAGGAATACCAACTAGCTGTACCTACACCATATACAGATGTGTAGTGGGATAACACAGCTTGGACTGAGACTGCAGATGAACATGGAATTAATATTTAATTAAATAAAAAGTCCCATTTAGTTACTGCAGATTAGAGTTGGCTCTTGCACAGTATAGTTCTTTCTTAATACTACCATGAAAAAAAAACAAAGGAATTAGAGTAGAAAACCTAAAAGACTATTTCTAACAAAAAGCAGAGCCTACTTTCTCTAGATTTACTCACAATAGCATCCAAAAACTTTCTACTATTCCATTGCATTTGAATAGCTAGCACAGGGCTGCACATTCCTGGTAGGAGGCAGAAAGCAAAAGCTTTCTATAAAAAGCACTTATCAGACAAGTGCAGTAGGAGCCCAATACAATAGTATTGTTTCAGGTACGTTTAGGCTGTTGAAACGACACAAAATAGACTAGAGTTTCTTTTTACATGGCATTTTTCGTACTTATGGCATTGCAAAGTCATTTGTTCAATACTTGTAGTAGCAGTTAGTAACCATGTAGACAATAGCTCACACAGAGTTTAGGCAATTAGAAGCTTTTTTTTTTGCTTTTTTACAGAAAGCGAGAATAAATTAATATTGGCCAGGACACTGTAAGGATAAGTCATCACGTTATTTGAGTGAGAGTGACCATGATAAGAAAATTACATGGGAGTGGCAATGTGTTAAGCCTCTGAGCATGCCCAAGGTGCACTAGGGTATTCACAGAAACCTGAGCAAAGTCAGTCTAGGGTATGGCTACACTTGAAACTTCAAAGCGCCAGTGCTAGGAGAGAGCTCTCCCAGCGCTGCACGTACTCCACATTCTCTACAGGTGTAGCTTGCAGAGCTGGGAGCCACGCTCCCAGCGCTGTGGCACTGTTTACACTGAGGCTTTACACTGCTGTATCTTGCAGAGCTCAGGGGCGTGTTTTTTTTACACCTCTGAGCGCGAAAGTTGCAGCGCTGTAAAGCGCCAGTGTAGCCATGGCCTAAATTCTGTGTTTTTCCTGACAAACCTGACTCTTCAGTGCTTACTAAACATAACAGACAGGTATTTCTTCTTGAAAAGTACAATCTGATCTTTAAGATGCACTCAGACAACCCTAATGGGCAAATATGCATCTCAGTTTAATATCTCATTTGATCCCGTCACTTAGGCTTGGTCTACACTATGCGTTTAAACCGATTTTAGTAGTGTTAAACCGATTTAACGCTGTACCCGTCCACACTACAAGGCCCTTTATATCGATATAAAGGGCTCTTTAAATCAGTTTCTGTACTCCTCCCCAACAAGAAGAGTAGCGCTAAAATCAGTATTACCATATCGGATTAGGGTTAGTGTGGCCGCAAATCGACGGTATTGGCCTCCGGGTGGTATCCCACAGTGCACCACTGTGACCGCTCTGGACAGCAATCTCAACTCGGATGCAATGGCCAGGTAAACAGGAAAAGCCCCACGAAATTTAGATTTTCATTTCCTGTTTGCCCAGCGTGGAGCTCCGATCAGCACGGGTGGCAATGCAGTCTCAAATCCAAAAAGAGCTCCAGCATGGACCGTACGGAAGATACTGGATCTGATCGCTGTATGGGGAAACAAATCTGTTCTATCAGAGCTCTGTTACAGAAGACGAAATGCCAAAGCGTTTGAAAAAAAAATCTACAGGCTACACAGTGCTGCGTGACAAGCGTAACTGGAAGCCAGAGACTCAAATGGACGCTCATGGAGGGAGGGAGGGGGTACTGAGGACTCCAGCTACCCCACAGTCCACAGCAGTCTCCGAAAAGTATTTGCATTCTTGGCTGAGCTCCCAATGCCTGTAGGTTCAAACACATTGTCCGGCGTGGTTCAGGGAATAGATCGTCAATTTACTCCTCCCCCCCACATGAAAGAAAAGGGAAAGAAATCGTTTCTTGACTTCTTTCAATGTCACCCTGTGTCTACTGAATGCTGGTGGTAGATGCGATGCTGCAGCAGTGAAGACCAGTATCCCCTCCTCTCCCCTCCCCGGTGGCAGACGGTACAATATGACTGATATCCATCTTCACCATCAGCCCGTGAGTGCTCCTGGCTTGCCTCAGGCGAGGTCGGCCGGGGGCGCCTGGGTAAAAATAGGAATGATTCCTGGTCATTCCCAGTAGATGGGACAGAACGGCTGGTAACCGTCCTCATCATAGCAACTGGGGGCTGAGCTCCATCAGCCTCCTCCCTTTCCTGTGTAAAGAAAAGATTCTGTACTGCCTGGACTATCATAGCAGCGGGATGCTGGGCTTCTCTCCTCCACACTGCTTAATGTCCTGCCTGGACTGTCATAGCACCGGGAGGCTGCCTCCTCCTCTTTTTATCTCACTAACAAGTCACTGTTTCTTATTCCTGCATTCTTTATAACTTCATGACACAAATGGGGGGGACACAGCCACGGCCACGGTAGCCCAGGAAGGTTGGGGGAGGAGGGAAGCAATGAGTGGGGTTGTTGCAGGGGCATCCCCCCATGAATGGCATGTAGCTCATCATTTCTGTGGGTTCTGACACGGAGCAGCTGTGCTCTCTGATACACTCATTCTCTAGTACACTTGCCCCATATTCTAGGCAGGACTGACTCTATTTTTAGAAACCATAAAGGAGGGATTGACTCGGGAAGTCATTCCCAGTTTTGCTTTTGCGCCCCCGGCTGATCTCAGCCAGGGGCACCCATGATAGCAGCAGACAGTACAGAAAGACAGATAACCGTCATCTCATTGCCAATTTACACCAGCAGCAGACAGTACAGAATGACTGGTAACCGTCTCTGCTATCATGCAAAAGCAAATGAATGCTGCTGTGTAGCGCTGGAGTATCGCTTCTGTCCGCGGCATCCAGTACACATACGGTGACTGTAAAAAAAAAAGCTGAACGGGCTCCATGGTTGCTGTGCTATGGCATCTGCCAGGGCAATCCAGGGAAAAAGGGCGCGAAATGATTGTCTGCCGTTGCTTTCCCGGAGGAAGGAATGACTGATGACATTTACCCAGAACCACCCGCGACAATGATTTTTGCCCCATCAGCCACTGGGCTCTCAACCCAGAATTCTAAGGGGCTGGGGAGACTGCGGGAACTATGGCATAGCTACGGAATAGCTACCCACAGTGCAACACTCCGGAAATCGACGCTAGCCTCGGACTATGGACGCACACAACCGAATTAATGTGCTTAGTGTGGCCGCGTGCACTCGACTTTATACAATCTGTTTTATAAAACCGGTTTATGTAAAATTGGAATAATCCCATAGTGTAGACATAACACCACATATAAAAACCTTCTACCTCACATTTGTACCATAGTGGATTCCCCATAATGGATACAAGCACATGTCATGGCGTGACATTTCAATGGCTTACTTTCTGGCCTACAGAGGAGAGTGCTACTAGTACTGAGGTGGCTAATGTAGCCCAGGGTTAAGCATAATAGAGATTCAGTTTGAAATCAACCTCTCACTATGTTTAATGAGATTCCTCAGATTCCAGGTCCCTGAAGCAAAGAATCAGCTCATGTGTTCTATGGATAAAACTTCTTTGGGATACAAAGATTACTTTGTAAGTCTCTTCAAAAGTACTGGTAATTGGAAACTCCACACTGGGAGGAACCAAGTTTTTTGGCAAACTAGTCCATCTCTGTGGCACGTTAAAGACTAACAGACTTTTTGGAGCATGAGCTTTCGTGGGTGAATGCCCACTTCGTGGGATGCAACTGACAAAGTGGGCATTCACCCACGAAAGCTCATGCTCCAAAACGTCTGTTAGTCTATAAGGTGCCACAGGATTCTTTGCTGCTTTT
The DNA here is from genome assembly GCF_025201925.1 of Gopherus flavomarginatus. NCBI lineage: Eukaryota > Metazoa > Chordata > Testudines > Testudinidae > Gopherus > Gopherus flavomarginatus. Next base: position 68,119,869 of record NC_066621.1, on the reverse strand, counting down.
ACAGATCCGGACTAACACGGCTACCCCTCTGATACTAGTCCATCTCTGTATAAAAATAGGTATAAGTGATACATACCTAAAAGGAGAGCCCACTCCTGTTTCAGCGTGTATGGATTAGGCCCAGAATTCGTAAAATGCTTACGAGAGCAGCATTATCAATATTATTGGGCCAAATCATGCTGCCTTTATTCACTCAAAACTCCTACTGAACTCAAAGGGAGTCTAGCTTGAATAACGGCTGCAGCATTTTGTTCAGTATTAATATCATCATACTGTAAAAATTATGGATATAAACCAAGTTAAAACATTCTGTTGCAATTCATTTTAATCAATCAAAAGGAGAAAACATAACTAAACATGAATGATATACAATGAACAATGCTACCTGGGAGCTAGAGGCGTAATAAGAACGCACTACAAAAACTGATAATTCAACAGTAATTTGTCTGAAAATTCCTCCTGCTTGTTTAGAACTTTACCTTTGTCGATTTTAGGATCTGAATAAAAGCATTGGTAAGGCAGACACATCAGGAGAGTCTTTAAAAAAAAGCCATGCTCAAATGGGAGAATTAGCATCAGTGATTAGTGACTACTACTGAAGAAATCAGAAATAATTCCAACCTTTCATTACACAACTTGTCATTTGGTGTCTGAAAGCAATTTGGTGTAAAACTAATCTTGATGACTGAGTCATTGCCAAACCTAATAATTTGCTGCATAAACTTTAAACCATATAATTGCTCAAGGTGAACACAGGATGCTATAATAGTAACTTTCCTATCTCCAGGCCCAATCATGCAATCCTTGACTCAGAACATGTGACTGCAGGATCAGACTCTTTGTTAGCTGCTTCTTCTGTTTTCAGGTGAGTTAATATGAATTTAAATTGTATGAAAAATGATTGGTGAAGAATATATTAAGATTTCTTATTAACAGGCTTATTCTAGATCTCTAATGTGAACTGCAGATTGTATAAACACCACTTTGACTAAGATTCTGGATGTTGCACATTTATATATTGACTATACACAGTAAAACATCCCAATTGCACCTTCAGAATGAAAGCCCATCCGTTTTTCTATGTCAGAAATCAGACTAAGACTGATAGATTTTTCAATATGTAGAACTATAAATAACCTTATTTTGAATTAACCATCTCCATCCTAACACAGCAAAATATCCTCCAAGGGACTTATGCATAGTATTTTCATTACTAAAGAATAGATAATCACATATTTTTTTCTTAAATCTGTTGTCCAAGTCCCTTTTGAAATATCTATGTTAGTTTCTGTAACAAAAATTCCTGTGCAGTTTGTGATTTTCTAAAAGCAAACTGATAATTTTGCGTATTTTGACATTTTGAGACTATTCCCTTTCTTTTGATTAAAGAATAAGACCTACTTCTCCTTTGCATCTTCTCCAGTCATCCTCTCAAGGCAGGAGTTTCAAACTCTCCTCCTTGAAGCTGGGTTGTAATTTAGATTAGCTTTAGGGCCTTAGCCAGCTGGCCCCATCCCCTCCTCCCCACCCTAATTAGTTCTTTGGCCCAGAGGGTTCCGCAAGTACCCTGCTCTTGCTGGTGTGTCTCTTGCTAGAAGAGAGAAGGCAGCATATATGCTGGTTCCTTCCACAAGCTGATCCCCAACTGGCTGGGTGAGAGGGCAGCTTTGCCCTGAAAAGCTCCTGGTAGCCAACCCTAATGAAATAGCAATAGATTTCACCCCAGACACAAATTATTCCCAGAACTGCTTCTTCTCTACCAACATCTCCTAGGTCCTTATATACCAGATCTCCAAAATGTTAAAGCCCCACAACACATGATGACCCCCTAGGCACCACTACCCTTATGGGGCAGCCCACCCTGTCATAGAACAGAAAAAGTAAGGGCCCAATCCTGGAAGGTGCTGAGGGCTTCTTGTATAGTGTTGAGCACCTCACACAATCAGTCTTAGACAAAATAGATACAATGGGCCTAGTTTTGTTCCCAATGAAGTCAGTGGGAGTTGAGCTTTATGAGTTACAAAGAGCCACTTTCAGAAATGAGAAAGTGGAATTATTTTACCTTTACATGTGTATCTGATTTAGGCCCAAAGCATTACTGTGCTTCTCTCAGAAAAAAAAATTAATCTCTGTTATGATGGATTAAAGTGTATCTGTAGGTTATGTTTTCTAAGGATACTTTACACATTAGTGAAATAAAGAAGTCACAAAATTTGTAAGTGAAGCAGGAGTACTGGTGGCACCTTAGAGACTAACAAATTTATTTGAATATAAGCTTTTGTGGGCTACAGCCCATTTCTTCAGATGCACAGAATGGAACACATATTGAGGAGATATATATACACATACAGAGAGCATGAAAAAGTGGGAGTTGTTTTACCAACTCTGAGAGGCCAATTAAGTAAGAAAAAAAAACTTTTGAAGTGATAATCAAGATAGCCCAGTACAGACAGTTTGATAAGAAGTGTGAGAATACTTACAAGGGGAGATAGATTCAATGTTCTCACACTTCTTATCAAACTGTCTATATTTTCCTTGTTTCACCTTGCCCTAAATCAAAAAGCTATACACTAAGAAATCTGCAGCCATATGAACAAGCTGTGACTCTGTCATCTCTCAAATGGGCTCAGTCAGTCAGTACTTGGAGGAGTACTTAGTCAGTACTTGGAGGAGGAACATATCAGGAAACCCAGAATGCTACAGGAAAGTGGTGCTACTGATTTAGTAAATAGCACTCATCCATCAAGTTGGTATTGAACCATTGCTCCACCATGGTACTGTGTCTACTGAGCTGCTAGAGGTGCCATCTTTTGGACTTTCCAGAGAACCAAGGGTCTGGCCAACTGTGATAATTAAGAGTCTGGTGGTACTTTTCACAAGAGTACTGTTATTAAATTAGCCCTGGAGCTTTGGCCAAACTCCAGCTTGTGTTTTTATTGCTTTCTGTCTCACTAAAAGTTCCAAATACAGTTTCAAATGGATACAGTTCTCCTTTCTTCATGACATATTCTGTATAATACTGCTGAGATCTGTAAAACAGTTCATGGATTTCATCCCAAAAGTGGTTGTACACAATTTAGACATACAAAATGGTATAGTCAGTTAGTACTATTACATGATATTATGTACAGTGCTTTGGTATCCACATGGGTGAAAAGCATTGTTCCTTAATAGAAGGAAATGAAAGATGTTATGTCATTATGGAAATCATTTGGATGAAAGATGCTAAGTTTATTTTCTTAGCACTCTTGATTCCCACAACCAGCTATTACCTCCTCTCTATACATCTGAATCCACTTCTACTTGATAAATGGTCATAGTTCCTGCTTACATCCTCCACTGAGGGAATAACCCTCTCCTCAGCATATGTCAGTACAATTTAGAAACTCACCCGCAGGACGAGTCAGGTAACAGGGAGAGTTGACTCCTCTGGGCATAAGTGTGATATCTTTTACAATGAGCCTGCACTCCTTTGGCATGCAGTGAGTGCATGTGCTACGATTAAGCACACATCAGCCAAAATGACAGATTTATGACTATCTTTTCGAATTAATATTTTGAAAATTAATTTGACTGCAAGGTTTGGAGGACATACATAAAAAGGGTTTGCAAGACAGACAGGTGGTTTGAGTTTTTGCTGAGGGAGATTAAAAATAAAATTAAACCTAAGATTCTTATTGCTCCTACTAGCCTCATAGAAACTATAAATAACGAACTACGGTAGCTACAATTGAGAAGAAACTAATTCTCTGTGGAGAAAGGAGGAATTCTTTATGTTTTGAACTTGGCCCTAGATTCAACCAGAACAGGTAAAAGAGATTTGATTTCTCTCAAGCATTTCCAGCTGAACTGACCTCTGTAGACATCCAGCCCCCTAAGCCAATAGTAAAGTTAGCCCTGCAAATGCAAACAAGTTCTGTATTGATCTGCTGTAGAAAAGATTTGAGCCTGAATTCTAAAACACCATCATGAGGGGTGGGGGGGGGGAAGGGAGGGAACAAGTACAATTAGAAAGGATTTTTTTTATTTTGTTCTTGGTAGTAATGAGTTCTAACACACAATCACTTTAAGAAATGTTGCTTGTAGGCTAAGGCTACATCTCTGTTCAAATCCCTTCTCCCTCTCAGGCAGAAGGGGAACTTGAACTGAGGGTCTCCCACATCCCTGTTGAGTACACTAACCTGTGAGCTCCACTCCCCGCACTCAGGCTGTTTTGTGTGGAGTTAGGTGGCTTCTGAGCACACCTACCAGATTGGGCACTGCATGTGACTTAGGCAGCTGAATGCCTGTCTTTCCCTCGCTATGTGGATTGTTCTGGGGCTTAGTGGGGAGACAGGTATCCAGCAGTGCACACACAGACTCAGGCAACTTTTACTGCAAAAACATAGGTGCCAAGCAACATTAGACACCTTCAGAGTTAGGCGGCAGCTGAGCGAGAGCTTTGTGGATTGTGGTGGTGCCTAAAAATAAGACTTAAGGTATGTCTACACTACCCGCCGGATCGGAGATCAGCAATCGATCCAGTAGGGGTCGATTTATCATGTCTAGTCTAGACACGATAAATCAACCCCCGAGCGCTCTCCCATCGACTCCTATACTACAGCTCAGTGAGAGGCGCATGCAGAGTCGACGGGGGCGCAGCAGCAGTTGACCTAGTAAGTAGATCTAAGTACATCAATTTCAGCTACGTTATTCACGTAGCTGAAGTCGCGTAACTTAGATCATTCCCCCCCTCCGCCCCCCGTGTAGACCAAGCCTTAGGCACACTAATACCTTTGCGGATCCCATGAAGCAGTTTTGCCATTGACTTCAATAAAGCCCCAAACACCACAGGAACTCTCTTAGACGAGGTCACATTTGTTTCCTTGGGTCAAATGCTGAAATGCCTTTTGTGAGCAATTGAGGACTACATGAATCAGTCAATCTGAGCTTGATTCTGCTCTTACGCCCATTTCAACCTAGGGTAATGCCATTTATTTCAGTGAAGTTACTCCTGATTTACACAGCAGTATGAAAGGAAAATCAGGCCCAAGGTGCTTCCAACAGACTTAAGGGGAAAACACATGGAGGAGATTTCTGCAACCTGTTTCGAGCTGTCAGAACAAATCATTTGTGGGTCTTCCCAGGAGAATAAGAAATCAGAGAAGCGGGCGCACCAATCACAATGGGGAAGGGGCCAGTAAGTTCCACACACTGCACTGATCCACATAACCCAAAGCCCTATGTAGAAGGGAAGACTGCATTCAATATGTCCTCTCATGGCCAACTACGTGTGCGCTCTGGGCATGAAATGTACACTGGTGGTAAAGATTTCTTTCCTCAGCCTCAATGTATTATAAATTAGAATTGGAAGGATTAGATTATCAGAAAATGTCCATTTCACCATAAACAGACAAATTAGGTAAGGTAATATCTTTTATTGAAACAACTTCTGTTGGTGAGAGACACAAGCTTTTAAGCTTACACAGAGCTCTTCTTCAGGTGGCTGTACCCACACAAACCAATGAAAAAATATTTCCATTGATGATAACTGAAATTTACGGATAGGCAAAGAAAGAAAAATTCTGCTCGAGAACTTATTAGGGTTTGATGCAAAGATATTTACTTTGTATATTTGACATGTGATGTTGACAATTTGTATTTTAACAGTTATAAAGCTTTCACCTTTTGGATGTCAATTTCTACTGTCACTAAATATTTATTGTCTGAGCTATCCCACCCTCTGAATGCCCCCACCCAATAATTTCCCACAACTGTGAATTTTAAATAGATAAAAATCAAAGCCTTACAACCCATAATTTTGTGCAACTGTTAAAATTTAAATCAATAAATTTAAAAAAAGCTTTAAAATAAACATTGATGTTATCCACTGAAATTATTAAAATACACACACACACACACACACACAAATGGATTCTGCCAACCCTAATTATAGTGGAGTTTAAAGTGAACAAAGCCCATTTACTCAGACTTTTTTCACCAAGGACTCAAATGCGTAAGGTGCTGAATCAGCTACAACTGATGAGACTGTGCAATACTTCCCATTTAGTAACAGCCTCTAAACGGAGAAGTGGATTTCACTTTGGGTGAAATTCATGTCTGTGGAGCATACTGGCACAAGTGGTAGAAATGCTTTAAGTCCCAGGTGCTAGCCCTCTGCCTGAGGGTGAATTTTGCCGTATTATCAGAATTATAGTGTCCACACTGCAATTCACTCAAAGAATTCACAGATTTCCTCCTATTTAACTTTAAACAGTTCACTATACCCTCGTTCACTATTGATGGATTAACTTAACCATTATAAAAACCCAATAGTGACTGGTCACATCAAATACATTCTTCTCTGACGTAAGGAGGACCCCACCGATTTATGAAAAAAGGAGCAACACTTGCACACAGAAGCATGGTCTTGTTTATTTCCAGTTTTTGCTTATTTGCCTTTGAGAGCATGTTTCTTGTTCACAAATTAACACAGCACTTCAGTTATCAACAATAACATACACAAAATAGGGTGTCCAAATTTTACATGGACCTCTGGTATCTCAAAAGAATGAAAGCAATATGTTACCCTTGAATCTAGGCAAGTGTAATTTTGCATGGCATAAGATCTACAGTAGGCAAAGCACATGGGAAGTAAATGGTCTTCAGTATAAGAGGCTCAATGCCCCAAATATCTATGATATATGATTAAAAATAAAACACTCTAAATCTAAACTCCTAGAAGTCCACTATAATTGCACCTTTTACATCCTGTGTTGCACTCCAACTGCTGAATTCCTCAGCTCCCAAGAGCAGACTCATAAAGATGCTGTGCTGTTTGATTTGGCACTATTCACAAGCCTTGGCAGATGATCAAATGGGGGCACAGAAGAGCAGGAAAAGTCTTAAGAAACTGTCTGAGCTGCTGCTGTTACTGCCTTCATGGAGCAAAAACCCAATGGTAAGCACAAAGTAGCTGTACCTATTAACGGAGCATGAATTACTCCAATTTAATTTAATGCTTCTTTTTTTATGTCTCTTGGAAAAATAAACATGAGGGCTTTAGTCAGTGGATACTAATCTGCATCTTTCTTAACTTTTATAAACTTTGGAACCCCTTGAATATATAGACAATTGATTTTTCTTTCCCTGTTGAAGTATCCTGGAATATATTAGTCAGTAATATCTGAACCTTAGGCTTTGAGTGAAAATACAAAACCATTACAGAAGTGACCTGGAAGAATATGGCATGATTGAAAGGCAGCATTTTAAAAAGCCTTTGTCAATTACTATGATATTTAATTCTTAAAATACAAACTATGTTCATAAATATGTAAGAGGCAGAAAACTGTTTATGTACCAGAGGGTTTAAATGAAGAACAAGAACTTCAACAGGGCCTGATAGCAGGCTAACTGATCCTGAAAAGGAGCTCAGCAAACTCCGTTTATATGGTGGAACTTCTAAAGAATGCTCCCCTCGGCAGCGAGCGGTTTGAGTCAGATCTTGACTGTAGTGATAGCTCAAGTTATAACTTGAGTTTAGCCAGATGACCATAACAGCATCCCAGGGCAAGAGGCTCATTGGTATCGGATAGTGAGTTCCAGCTGGCCTGACCAGGTGAGTGTACCCCCAACTCACTAAGGTCATAACCTGTATCTAAAAGGAATCATGTAAGATCCCTAGAAAGCTAATAACATACTGATTATTGTTACTGTACAGTGCATGTACAGAGGTCAAATTCAAAATTACAAGCATATTGGGAATTATGTTCTGAAAGCTGAAGCTGCCCTACCCTAGACAAAAGGAATAGGCTTCTTCCACCTTGAAGTTGAAGGTCCTTCCAAAGTACATTAAAAGACAATGGCAGTGCAATTTACATAGAAGGTAAACAGACCCACCAAGGGAAGAAGATTGCAGGAAACAGATCAGTTTGCATTTTAGCAAACACCAGTGGGAGAAGAAGCCAGCATGGAATTTCCTTCACCAGCAGACTGTCACCTTCCTCACAACTTGAATGAACTTTACTTTGCGGGGGGCTAACATTCAGAAGAATCCATTTCAAAGGTTCACTGGACTATACAAGAGAGGGGCAAAGAACCCCAAGTTATCTTTCACCTAGGAACTGAGCACCTTGGACTCTGTGGGAAATCCTGACCAGGGGAGTGGTCAGCCATCTTGCTAGAAAGTAGACTGGTAAGGAAACTACCTTGAACAAGGGCTGTAGCTTGTTGTGTCTTAGCCACTAGAAATCATTTTTCACTTTTATTTGCTTGTTACCTTTTCTAACTCTATCCTTGATACCTGAACTCACTTAAAATCCTATCTCCTTTTGTGAATAAACTTCTTTTACTTTTAACCTAATCTAACCCAGTGCTGAGCTTGAATTAAAGTGATAATACCAGTTAAAGTGATCAACTGCGCAGTTTGTCTCTTTAGAGCAGCAAAGAACTCTTATTAGTCCACTGAATGGTCCAAAAGAGGACTGGACATTGCAGAATACACACTCATGGGAAAATCAGGGCCTGGGGGATGCTAGGGTCATCTTGCCACGTGTAACGAGAGCTGGTGTAACAAAGCAGGCTGCTAGAATCAGAATTGCTAGTTAGGAGCTGCTTATCACACAGACACTCAGTGCATTCTTGTATGCTGGCTGTCAGTGCCCATGCAGTGGGCCACAGCAGCAGAGCATTTAAGGCACCCAGGGATTTCAGGGCAAATATTCACATTACTCATCATTGGTCTGGATTGCAGCCCAGAACATGACAGGCCCCTAACCTGATTGCAGTCCACACACAGAAATCTGAGTTAAGTGGTGCTCTAAACTGGAGTTAGCTGGCCTGTTTGGGGAGATGTGGGTGAGTGGGTGGGTGGGGGTGAGATGGTTGAAGATCAAGTGCTGTTGATGCTCAAGTTAGTAATGCAGTGATGATGCAGCTGTTTGTTACAACAACTCATCAACTGCTAATCCAATCACTGTGCTAATACATTCCCTGGATGCTGCTAACCAGATCACTCTGTGTAGTTCCAGTGTCATTTCACAAGGTGTGGTTGTACCACAGGTAGCTAGATTACAACTAGTACACGTATGCCTACTTGCCCTGTATTATACCTTCCCTTGCAGTGAAGAGATGCCCATTGTGTGGTTGTAATCAAGCTAGGTTTGCTCAAGTGGAGGAATTTGTGTACTAACTCAAGCTAACCGTTGCAGTGATGACAAACCCATCACACAGGCAGGAGGCAACCTCAAGATCCTCAGGCCACATGGAAAACTCTGGCTGTAAAGGGAGTCACTGGATGCTCACGCTATCATGTGACAACGTTGTTAACCTTTTGTAATCCTGACGGATGTCAAGCAACTGGGACCACAAAATAAAGATCAGCCTCTTGCCAGCACCATGATTCTGGCAGACCCAGGTGCCGGCTCGCATCAAGATCCCCATGTTTCAACTGAACACTGAATCAGTCTGGCCAACTTGTGTGCTACTATTGTTAAAACAGGTATTAGGATTATAAGAATGTGTTTAGACTTTATTAAATGTTTGTGAGCTGCTGCATGCATTAATCTCACGTATAGTACCTGTATCCCATACTGTAAAGTAATATTTAAGCATTTGTATGGTAAGCCTCTGTGACTATAAATCACCAGACAGGCGAGAGACATTGATTAATGTAAAGTGCTGGTCTCCATCAGAAGTTGTCATGTCCTAACCAACAAAGAAGGCCCATCAACACCTGATGAACTATTGTGGAACACTAAAAGGAGAAAATACTTTGCTACTCAGCTCTCCCCTTTTACCTCCACCCATGAAGATAAGTCACGCAAATAGATTTTCCAGTCAACTGATTTTGCAGCTCAGGGCACACGGGAGGAGGGAAATAAAACCCCCTAACAAGAAGGCTGTGTATCTCTATGCTGCTTGGACTCTGGGCGGCAATGTTTTCTAAGTATAAGCAAGGGATCCCCAGCTGCTAAGCCTGGGTTAGCATTAAAGGAAAGCTTGCTGTTTATAGAAGCTTCTATTACATTTTGAAACTTAAGAAGGAACTCACTTGTATATATATGTTTACCTTCTTAAACCTTGTAAATAACTTCCTTGTTTCCTTTTTCCTATTTAATAAATCTTTAGATAGCTACTTATATAATAAACTACAAGCATTGTCTTTGGTGTGAGATCTAAGGTGCAACTGACCTGGGATAAGTGATTGGTCCTTTAGAACGGCGTGTAACCTGGATATTCCTGTGATTCTTGGTATCAGGGACCATCTACTACAAACGTAGGATTACTGGGGTGTTGAGACAGATCAGAATACCCCAGGGGACTGTGATTCCATGTTAAGGCTGTTACAGGGCCTGAGGAGTTTACACTTGATGATTGGTTGATAAAATCTCACAACCAATTAGGGGTTTGTGCCCTGCTTCTTAACAGTCTGGCTTGACATTGGCACTCATGCTCTAGAGCAGGGATTGGCAACCTTTGGCACGTGACCTGTCACGGAAATCCACTGGCGGGCCGGGACAGTTTGTTTATCTGCCGCATCTGCAGGTTCGGCCAATCAAAGCTCTCACTGGCCGTGGTTTGCGGTTCCAGGCCAGGGGGCTGCAGGAAGCAGCACAGGCTGAGAAATGTGCTGGCCACTGCTTCCCGCAGCCCCCATCGGCCTGGAACAGCAAACCGCAGCCAGTGGGAGCTGCAATCGGCCGAACCTGCAGACATGGCAAGTAAACAAACCGTCCCAGCCCACCAGCAGATTTCCCTGATGGACTGCATGCCAAAGGCTGCCGATCCCTGCTGTAGAGTCATTGCAGCCCAGCTTGACAAGCACCCCTGTGTATAACACCTTTGTCACACTGGGCATCTGTGATTAGAGCTAGCCCCTCTTCCCCCCCCACCTGTGCTCCATAGGTCATTCTCCCCATTGACAGCATGGACCCTCAAAAGCTGTACGGCCATCACCACCCTCCATTTCAGCTGAGCACTACCCCATTCCATTGCGGAGGGAAAGGAGAGGTAGAAGTGTTGAAGCTGTGAGAGGAGTTAATGCTGGTTCAAGCCAGTATTAACTCTCCCATTGAGATTTCCACTTGGAGATCTGCCAGGTTGCCAAGGGAGCAGGCCATGCAAAGCAGCTGTTCCCCACTTCTGATTCCTTTCTACCCAGACTCCCTCCTCACAAACACAGAGCAGATCGTTGTGCAAAGAGGAGTACCTTCCGGCTCATACGGAAGAGAGGAGCAGGCCACAGAATCATCACCCCCAGTGCTGTAACTTTAGATGGATTTCCTGCTCTTTTGCATTGCGAAGGGAGGGAAGCACAGGGCTCATTAAGCTTTTAATAGCATGGTTATATTGCACGTATAAAGCAATGCTCCTGGTTGATTCCATAAAGGGGAACTGAACCTAGGGTGGCATACTGTATTACAGGGACCTTTCTGGACTACATGTTTTTGAATTAAAACTTACTATGTATGATCAAATAAAAAACATCACTTTTTTTGTCCTAGGTTTTGAGAACAAGACTTATTTTGGGGGATCCTAATCCTTTCTTGGGAGTAGAAGATTGCACATTAAGCAGCTGAAGTACAGGAAAAGAATGTTTTATCAAGTGACACTTTCTCTTTTATCTTTATATTCAGAAGCTTTTAAGTCATTAAAAGCTTACTATGCTCAGGTTTGTCATACAACAGAAACTGAAACTAAACCTTTAAAAGACAGGAGTTTCACCTCACACCTGATTTGATTGAGTTAAGACAGCCTCAGGGATCAGGTTCTAGATAATATATTTGTGTGTTTTAAACTGCAAAATGTTTCCTGTAACAGATAAAATTATAAGTTTCCATTTTATTATGCTGCTTTGACAGCAGTGTTTGTGTCAGTCATAGAGCACAATGTATTCAGTACAGACATACAATTTCCCTTCATTTCTTTTGATCTTTGTTTCAGCAAAGTGCACTGTAATATGCTGGCTTTATCCTCCTGATACACGACTGAGTGGAATTCAAGAAATATGTATATCCCCAGCATTTGTTTCAGATACAAATTCCATCCAGTAGCCAAGTTTCAGTATCAGTTATGATCCCTTAAAGAAATTACTTCTTAATGAAATTGACTTGCTTATGCATTACAACTACTGTACCTAAAACATAACACAGATGAAAACATTTCCTTTGTCATTTTAGCTGCAATTTGCAATATTGATTCTAACCTAATACTAGATCTTGACCTAACTAAGTGCACTATGGATCCAAGGATCTTGACCTCCAGACCAAACATTTATTCTTTATTATAAGCATAGCATGGGCTGCCTCACTTGTATACTTCTGGGTGATGGATATGTCCCTTTACCTATTTCACGTTTATGTGTCCATCTTCACTGTTCAGAGCTAGGCAAGAGTATGTATTATCAGTGCTCAGTGATACCAAGTAGTCATTCATTGTTTCACGAACAGAGGTGGAAGAACTGTCTAATAGTTCGGGTGCTATCCAGTAGACCCTACATTCAATTCCCTTACAGCTTTAGGCAAATCCCTACCTCAAAAGAGTGTTAGGAGAATAAATCCACTGAAGATATGGAGGTACTCAGATAGCATGGTAAGAGACATCATATAACTCCCAGGGATAGATGAAGGGCTGCTATGTGCAGTCAATGAGACTTCTAAGAAATGCATTTAACCACATCAGGGGAGGTTTATAATGGGGAGTTAGGTTCCTACATCCTCCGGAAAGTCACTGGGAAGGGGGTGCATAACTCTACTCTGTGCATTTGACAATCTCCTTAGGCAATCCCTAAAGCAGGGTTTCTCAAACAGGGGTCACTGCTTGTGTAGGGAAAGCCCCTGGCAGGCTGGGCAGATGTGTTTCCCTGCCCCATCCACAGGTCCATCCGATCGCGGCTCCCACTGGCCGTGGATTGCTGCTCTGGGCCAACGGGAGCTGCTGGATGTGGCCTCGCTACTTCCAGTAGCTCCCATTGGCTGGAAGTGAAATGCCTTAGGACTGATATATCTTTTTGTTCGTGCCAGGCTTTGAGCAAGTTAATGTGGTATATTTGAGTTTCCTTGCGCTTCCTGAGCTGGCATATCTCAAATGGACAGCCTCTACCTTTCTCACTATTTTGAACAGGCCCTGTCATGGTGCCATCAGCTTTGATTTGGTCATCGGAAGTAGTAGCAGCACCCGGTCCCCAGTGCAAACTCCCTCACCTCGGCTCCCTTATTATAGGCCCGGTCTTGCTCCTGCTGAGCCTTCTGCAATTTTTCCTGTGAAAGTCTCAAGCCTCTCCAATTCTTCCTGCAGATGGATCACATATTGGACCATG